>NW_023425347.1:101595553-101938053 GCF_014108415.1 Molossus molossus | reverse complement strand
GGGCTGAAGGGGCAGCTTAGCCAGCACCCCGCACCTTTCTCAGGTGGTCAGGGGCGAGGAGAGAGGCAGCAGCAGGCAGGAGAAGCCAATTAGCCCCCAGGGATCCAGTGGGTACCTTGACACCACCCCGTCCACCAGGGTCCTCCCCTAGAGTGCAGAAGTGGCGCATCAGGGACAGGACACAGCCCCAGGCCCAACCCCTGGCCGGGGCCACCGGTGACCGCAGGCAGGGCCCTGGGCCCTGCTCCTGGTGTCTCGATCAGTGTTGGCGCTGATGCTGCCTAACAGCGAGCGGCTCTCTGGGTGCCACCGCCAGGCCAAGCGCCCCAGAGCTCAGCCTCCGTGGGCAGCGGGGCACGGGGCACGCGGTGCTGGGCGCGGCTCTGGGCGCGCAGTCGCCGGGCAGGGGACAGCTCGCAGACAGCAGCCTCAGAGGGCGCTCTCGCCCAAAGGTCGATCCACTGGGCAACGGCAATTACACTTTCACAACGACTGGCATTTACTCAGTTGTCATCTTATTAAATGTCCCTCCTCCTCGACTAGGAAACGTGTAAGTCAGAGTTCTTCCGAGTACAAGGGTGCTCCATTCCGACCGTGAGGAGCGACGTGCCGAACACACTGGTCAGCGCTCAGGCCACGGCCCTGTTCGTCGGGAGCCGGTGCCAACAGCCAGCTCCTCTGTGTTCCCGCCGACACCCGACCGGGCCCGGGGGCATCTGAGTGGAAGCTGGCACAGGGTTCAGGGAGGACCACGCTGCCATCGCGGGACACAGGCCCAGCTGCGGCTTCCAGTCTCCAGGAGGGTCCCAGGACCACACCAGAGTCTCCCCAGCACGGACCCTGGGGAAACCAGAGACATCCCCACCCCCTTAGCCAGAGTGGGGAACCACCGTCACCCCCACCCCACCAGCCTGCCCTCGGGGCAGCACGAGTGACCAGGCAGTGGGCGGGGGCCAGGGCCCCTCCACCCTTCACATCCCTCGCGGAGAAGCCAAGACCAGCCGAGCTGGCCGAGTGGGGGACTGTCTCCTCCCCTAGGCTGAGAGCATCTCAGAGGGGAAGAAGCCCACAGAGAAGGAAGCCAGCTGCTGGGCCAGGTCGGGGTGCACACGTGTTGGCAGGGACAGCAGGGCACCCCAGTCAGCTCCGCGCCCTGAGGCTGCCTCTACGGGAGTCAAGCCCACAGGGAGCGTGTGGGGCCTCACTTGCCCCTGGAGACCGGGAGGCTTCTCCCTTAGGTCTTGACGCAGACAAGAGAGAACACCTTGGGGAGACCCCTCACCCGCCACGCCCCGGGGAGGGGCTGTGAGCTGTCCCAGCTCCTCGTCACTGCGTCACGGACATTCCGCCAGGGGCACCCTCCTGCGTTAGCCCCTTCGGGCTGTGTGACAAACATACCATAGACGGGGTTTGGGGGGGCTTTAGACAACAGAGACCTACTTCCCACAGCTCTGGGGTGCAAGTCCAAGAGCAAGACGGCAGCAGACTCGCCTCTCCTGGTTCACAGACCGCCTCTCCTGGTTCACAGACTTGCTCTCTCCTGGTTCACAGACCGCCTCTCCCTGGTTCAGAGACCGCCTCTCCCTGGTTCACAGACTCGCTCTCTCCTGGTTCACAGACTTGCTCTCTCCTGGTTCACAGACTTGCTCTCTCCTGGTTCACAGACTCGCTCTCTCCTGGTTAACAGACCGCCTCTCCCTGGTTCACAGACCACCTCTCCTGGTTCACAGACTTGCTCTCTCCTGGTAAACAGACCACCTCTCCCTGGTTCACAGACTCGCTCTCTCCTGGCTCACAGACCGCCTCTCCCTGGTTCACAGACTCGCTCTCTCCTGGTTCACAGACTCGCTCTCTCCTGGTTCACAGACCACCTCTCCCTGGTTCACAGACTCGCTCTCTCCTGGTAAACAGACCACCTCTCCCTGGTTCACAGACTCGCTCTCTCCTGGTTCACAGACCGCCTCTCCCTGGTTCACAGACTCGCTCTCTCCTGGTAAACAGACCACCTCTCCCTGGTTCACAGACTCGCTCTCTCCTGGTTCACAGACCACCTCTCCCTGGTTCACAGACTCGCTCTCTCCTGGTTCACAGACTCGCTCTCTCCTGGTTCACAGACTCGCTCTCTCCTGGTTCACAGACTCGCTCTCTCCTGGTTAACAGACCGCCTCTCCCTGGTTCACAGACTTGCTCTCTCCTGGTTCACAGACTTGCTCTCTCCTGGCTCACAGACCGCCTCTCCCTGGTTCACAGACTCGCTCTCTCCTGGCTCACAGACCGCCTCTCCCTGGTTCACAGACTCGCTCTCTCCTGGTTCACAGACTCGCTCTCTCCTGGCTCACAGACTCGCTCTCTCCCTGGTTCACAGACTCGCTCTCTCCTGGTAAACAGACCACCTCTCCCTGGTTCACAGACTCGCTCTCTCCTGGTTCACAGACTCGCTCTCTCCTGGCTCACAGACTCGCTCTCTCCCTGGTTCACAGACTCGCTCTCTCCCTGGTTCACAGACTCGCTCTCTCCTGGCTCACAGACTCGCTCTCTCCCTGGTTCACAGACTCGCTCTCTCCTGGTAAACAGACCACCTCTCCCTGGTTCACAGACTCGCTCTCTCCTGGCTCACAGACCGCCTCTCCCTGGTTCACAGACTCGCTCTCTCCTGGTAAACAGACCGCCTCTCCCTGGCTCACAGACTCGCTCTCTCCTGGTAAACAGACCGCCTCTCCCTGGTTCACAGACTCGCTCTCTCCTGGTTCACAGACCGCCTCTCCCTGGTTCACAGACTCGCTCTCTCCTGGTAAACAGACCACCTCTCCCTGGTTCACAGACTCGCTCTCTCCTGGCTCACAGACCGCCTCTCCCTGGTTCACAGACTCGCTCTCTCCTGGTAAACAGACCACCTCTCCCTGGCTCACAGACTCGCTCTCTCCTGGTAAACAGACCACCTCTCCCTGGCTCACAGACTCGCTCTCTCCCTGGTTCACAGACTCGCTCTCTCCTGGTAAACAGACCACCTCTCCTTGGCTCACAGACTCGCTCTCTCCTGGTAAACAGACCACCTCTCCCTGGCTCACAGACTCGCTCTCTCCCTGGTTCACAGACTCGCTCTCTCCTGGTTCACAGACCGCCTCTCCCTGGTTCACAGACTCGCTCTCTCCTGGTAAACAGACCACCTCTCCCTGGTTCACAGACTCGCTCTCTCCTGGTTCACAGACTCGCTCTCTCCCTGGTTCCCAGACTCGCTCTCTCCTGGTTCACAGACCACCTCTCCCTGGTTCACAGACTCGCTCTCTCCTGGTAAACAGACCACCTCTCCCTGGTTCACAGACTCGCTCTCTCCTGGTTCACAGACCCGCCTCTCCCTGGTTCCCAGACTCGCTCTCTCCTGGTAAACAGACCACCTCTCCCTGGTTCACAGACTCGCTCTCTCCTGGTAAACAGACCACCTCTCCTGGTTCACAGACTCGCTCTCTCCTGGTAAACAGACCACCTCTCCCTGGTTCCCAGACTCGCTCTCTCCTGGTTCACAGACCACCTCTCCCTGGTTCACAGACTCGCTCTCTCCTGGTAAACAGACCACCTCTCCTGGTTCACAGACTTGCTCTCTCCTGGTAAACAGACCACCTCTCCCTGGTTCCCAGACTCGCTCTCTCCCTGATTCACAGACCACCTCTCCCTGGTTCACAGACTCGCTCTCTCCCTGGTTCACAGACCACCTCTCCCTGGTTCACAGACTCGCTCTCTCCCTGGTTCACAGACCACCTCTCCCTGGTTCACAGACTCGCTCTCTCCTGGTAAACAGACCACCTCTCCCTGGTTCACAGACTCGCTCTCTCCTGGTTCACAGACCGCCTCTCCCTGGTTCCCAGACTCGCTCTCTCCTGGTAAACAGACCACCTCTCCCTGGTTCACAGACTCGCTCTCTCCTGGTAAACAGACCACCTCTCCTGGTTCACAGACTCGCTCTCTCCTGGTAAACAGACCACCTCTCCCTGGTTCCCAGACTCGCTCTCTCCTGGTTCACAGACCACCTCTCCCTGGTTCACAGACTCGCTCTCTCCTGGTAAACAGACCACCTCTCCTGGTTCACAGACTTGCTCTCTCCTGGTAAACAGACCACCTCTCCCTGGTTCCCAGACTCGCTCTCTCCCTGATTCACAGACCACCTCTCCCTGGTTCCCAGACTCGCTCTCTCCCTGGTTCACAGACCACCTCTCCCTGGTTCACAGACTCGCTCTCTCCTGGTTCACAGACCACCTCTCCTGGTTCACAGACTCGCTCTCTCCTGGTTCACAGACCGTCTCTCCCTGGTTCACAGACTCGCTCTCTCCTGGTTCACAGACCACCTCTCCCTGGTTCACAGACCACCTCTCCCTGGTTCACAGACTCGCTCTCTCCTGGTTCACAGACCACCTCTCCCTGGTTCACAGACCGCCTCTCCCTGGTTCACAGACTCGCTCTCTCCCTGGTTCACAGACCACCTCTCCTGGTTCACAGACTCGCTCTCTCCTGGTTCACAGACCACCTCTCCTGGTTCACAGACTCGCTCTCTCCTGGTTCACAGACCACCTCTCCTGGTTCACAGACTCGCTCTCTCCTGGTTCACAGACCGTCTCTCCCTGGTTCACAGACTCGCTCTCTCCTGGTTCACAGACCACCTCTCCCTGGTTCACAGACTCGCTCTCTCCTGGTTCACAGACCACCTCTCCTGGTTCACAGACTCGCTCTCTCCTGGTTCACAGACCACCTCTCCTGGTTCACAGACTCTCTCCTCCCTGGTTCACAGACCACCTCTCCCTGGTTCACAGACTCGCTCTCTCCTGGTTCACAGACCACCTCTCCTGGTTCACAGACTCGCTCTCTCCTGGTTCACAGACCACCTCTCCCTGGTTCACAGACCACCTCTCCCTGGTAAACAGACCACCTCTCCCTGGTTCACAGACTCGCTCTCTCCCTGGTTCACAGACCACCTCTCCCTGGTTCACAGACTCGCTCTCTCCTGGTTCACAGACCACCTCTCCTGGTTCACAGACCGCCTCTCCTGGTTCACAGACCGTCTCTCCCTGGTTCACAGACTCGCTCTCTCCTGGTTCACAGACCGCCTCTCCCTGGTTCACAGACTCGCTCTCTCCTGGTTCACAGACTGCCTCTCCCTGGTTCACCAGACCTGCCTCTCCCTGGTTCACAGACCGCCTCTCCCTGGTTTCACAGACTCGCTCCTCTCCTGGTTCACAGACACCTCTCCCTGGTTCACAGACCACCTCTCCCTGGTTCACAGACCACCTCTCCCTGGTTCACAGACCGCTCTCTCCTGGTTCCACAGACCTCCTCTCCCTGGTTCACAGACTCACTCTCTCCTGGTTCACAGAACCATCTCTCCCTGGTTCACAGACCACCTCTCCCTGGTAAACAGACCACCTCTCCCTGGTTCACAGACTCGCTCTCTCCGGTTCACAGACTCACTCTCTCCTGGTTCACAGACTCACTCTCTCCTGGTTCACAGACCACCTCTCCTGGTTCACAGACTCGCTCTCTCCTGGTTCACAGACCTTCTCTCCTCTCTGGTTCACAGACCGCTCTCTCCCTGGTTCACAGACTCGCTCTCCTACTCTGGTTCACATACCCCGCCTCTCCCTGGTTCACAGAACTCGTCTCGCCTGGTTTCACAGACTGCCTCTCTCCCTTGGTCTACAGACCGCCTCTCCCTGGTTCACAGACTCGCGCTCTCTCCTGGTTCACAGACCACCTCTCCCTGGTTCACAGACTCGCTCTCTCCTGGTTCACAGACTCGCTCTCTCCTGGTTCACAGACTGCCTCTCCCTGGTTCACAGACCGCCTCTCCCTGGTTCACAGACTCGCTCTCTCCCTGGTTCACAGACCACCTCTCCCTGGTTCACAGACCGCCTCTCCCTGGTTCACAGACTCGCTCTCTCCTGGTTCACAGACCACCTCTCCCTGGTTCACAGACTCGCTCTCTCCTGGTTCACAGACTCGCTCTCTCCTGGCTCACAGACTCGCTCTCTCCTGGCTCACAGACCACCTCTCCCTGGCTCACAGACCACCTCTCCCTGGTTCACAGACTCGCTCTCTCCTGGTTCACAGACTCGCTCTCTCCTGGCTCACAGACCACCTCTCCCTGGTTCACAGACCGCCTCTCCCTGGTTCACAGACCGCCTCTCCCTGGTTCACAGACTCGCTCTCTCCTGGTTCACAGACTCGCTCTCCTCCTGGTTCACCGACCGCCTCTCCCTGGTTCACAGACTCGCTCTCTCCTGGTTCACCGACCGCCTCTCCCTGGTTCACAGACTCGCTCTCTCCTGGTTCACAGACCACCTCTCCCTGGTTCACAGACCACCTCTCCCTGGTTCACAGACCACCTCTCCCTGGTTCACAGACCACCTCTCCCTGGTTCACAGACCACCTCTCCCTGGTTCACAGACCACCTCTCCCTGGTTCACAGACTCGCTCTCTCCTGGTTCACAGACCGCCTCTCCCTGGTTCACAGACTCGCTCTCTCCTGGTTCACAGACTCGCTCTCTCCTGGTTCACAGACCACCTCTCCCTGGTTCACAGACTCGCTCTCTCCTGGTTCACAGACCGCCTCTCCCTGGTTCACAGACTCGCTCTCTCCTGGTTCACAGACTCGCTCTCTCCTGGTTCACAGACCACCTCTCCCTGGTTCACAGACTCGCTCTCTCCTGGTTCACAGACCGCCTCTCCTGGTTCACAGACCGCCTCTCCCTGGTTCACAGACTCGCTCTCTCCTGGTTCACAGACTCGCTCTCTCCTGGCTCACAGACCACCTCTCCCTGGTTCACAGACCACCTCTCCCTGGTTCACAGACCGCCTCTCCCTGGTTCACAGACTCGCTCTCTCCTGGTTCACAGACTCGCTCTCTCCTGGTTCACAGACCGCCTCTCCCTGGTTCACAGACTCGCTCTCTCCTGGTTCACAGACTCGCTCTCTCCTGGCTCACAGACCACCTCTCCCTGGTTCACAGACCGCCTCTCCCTGGTTCACAGACCGCCTCTCCCTGGTTCACAGACTCGCTCTCTCCTGGTTCACAGACTCGCTCTCTCCTGGTTCACCGACCGCCTCTCCCTGGTTCACAGACTCGCTCTCTCCTGGTTCACAGACTCGCTCTCTCCTGGTTCACCGACCGCCTCTCCCTGGTTCACAGACTCGCTCTCTCCTGGTTCACAGACCACCTCTCCCTGGTTCACAGACTCGCTCTCTCCTGGTTCACAGACTCGCTCTCTCCTGGTTCACAGACCACCTCTCCCTGGTTCACAGACTCGCTCTCTCCTGGTTCACAGACCGCCTCTCCTGGTTCACAGACCGCCTCTCCCTGGTTCACAGACTCGCTCTCTCCTGGTTCACAGACTCGCTCTCTCCTGGTTCACAGACCACCTCTCCCTGGTTCACAGACCGCCTCTCCCTGGTTCACAGACCGCCTCTCCCTGGTTCACAGACTCGCTCTCTCCTGGTTCACAGACTCGCTCTCTCCTGGTTCACAGACCGCCTCTCCCTGGTTCACAGACTCGCTCTCTCCTGGTTCACAGACTCGCTCTCTCCTGGCTCACAGACCACCTCTCCCTGGTTCACAGACCACCTCTCCCTGGTTCACAGACCGCCTCTCCCTGGTTCACAGACCGCCTCTCCCTGGTTCACAGACTCGCTCTCTCCTGGTTCACAGACTCGCTCTCTCCTGGTTCACCGACCGCCTCTCCCTGGGTTCACAGACTCGCTCTCTCCTGGTTCACAGACTCGCTCTCTCCTGGTTCACCGCCGCCTCTCCCTGGTCACAGACTCGCTCTCTCCTGGTTCACAGACCACCTCTCCCTGGTTCACAGACCACCTCTCCCTGGTTCACAGACCACCTCTCCCTGGTTCACAGACCACCTCTCCCTGTTCACAGACCACCTCTCCCTGGTTCACCGACCGCCTCTCCCTGGTTCACAGACTCGCTCTCTCCTGGTTCACAGACCGCCTCTCCCTGGTTCACAGACTCGCTCTCTCCCTGGTTCACAGACCGCCTCTCCCTGGCTCACAGACCGCCTCTCCCTGTGTCCTCTCGTGGCCGAGGGGCCAGGGAGCTCTTGGGGTCCCTGCTGTGAGGACACTGATCCCATTCACAAGGGTTTCGCCCTCACGACCCAGTCACCTCCAGAGGCCCGGCATCCTAATACCATCACATTGGTGGTTAGAGTTCAGCATACAAACTTGTGAGGCACACAAGCATTCAGAACACAGCATGCTGCACCCCCAGACTCGGCCTCCTGATGGCAAGGCCCAGAGACACTTGAGGCTGTTCCCTCGGAAACAAGTCAGCACAGAGCTGAGGTCCCAGATTCCTCAGTGTGGGGTCTTACTGCTTCCAAAGGGGTCAGGGAGTGGGGTTAGCCTGGGGCGGCACAGGCCACAGGCACCCCAAGGGCACTAAAACTGAAAATGTGGAACCCCAAAACCTGTGTCCGCAGCTGGTGAGGGTCAGGTGCTGTGTTGGACATTTTCCCTCCGTGTTATTTAGCAGGTGCCATCATTGCCCTTACTTCTCAGATTGGAAAGGGGCTCAGAGAGGTTAAATATCTTTTCCAGAGTCACACAGCAGCTAAGCAGCGGTTCAACCCAGGCCTCTGAAGCCACAGCCGGAGCTCATGTCACTGCTTCCAAAGACCTGCGCTTTTGCACTGTGCAGTCTGGCCCCCCGCCCTCCCGCCTCTGGGGCGAACACCCCTCTGTCTTCAGGGCGGAGGCAGAAAGCCTCCTGGGACAGAGCCCTCGGCCCAAGCACCCTTGGAAAGCAAGTTGGCCCCGAAATGCTAGCCATCTTTCCCCTGCCAGGGACAGGGGCTCCTTCCTAGGTTTGGGGGTTCATTGTGTCCCCTCAAAAGATGTTGAAGCCCTAACTCCAAGTCCCTGTGACCTTATTTGGAAACAGGGCCTCTGCGGGTCTCAGGTTCGGACAGGTCATTCGGGTACAACATGGCTGGTTCTCATGAAGGGGGTGTCCAGACAGGGGCGCGTGCTGGAGGGTGGGCTTCTCCTCCGCGGCCCTCGGAAGCCACCGGCCTGGCAGCAGCTTGACCTTGGATTTCTCTAGTCTAGACCCAGAACTGTCGGCCCTTCCCGCCACCCGCCGGGTGCTTTGCCGCAGCAACCCGGGCAAACCAGCGGCCAGACCAGGTTTCTAGAACCAGCAGAATCCAGCGGCACCAGGGACAAGTAGGCTAACCAGCCACCGAAGGTCCTCTGAACAGGCCGCGGGGCGGGGGCGGGGGCGCCCCGGGCGGATGGCTCGGGGAGAAGGACCTGGAGACAGGCTGCGACCCCGGAGGGGGCAGCGGAGCCCAGGCAGCAGCTCCGAGCGCAGGCGGTCCGCGGGGTCACGGAACTGTTTACCTGGGATTAGTCTAGAGCGCTCGGCCGCTGCCCGGATCCGGCGGTCCGTCCTCAGGAGAGCGCGCTCGGATCCGAGCTGCAGGAGCAGGAATGTCTGCAAATTCCTGGCAGATGCTGCTCTTTTCCCCACAAAACAACTACTTACAGAGCCTGTGGGGCAGAAAGAGCATCTCAATGAGGACGGGGCCTGGGCCTCTCATTCCAGGGACGAGAGCGCCCCCTGCTGTCCCCTACAGGCCACAGCTGCCCCTGAGCCCGGAGCCCGCTGCTGTCAGTGTGAGGCCACAGTGGGGTGCTGGCCAGGGTCCCCCAAGCCCCGAGGGCCCTGAGCGCCCTCTCTGGGGGAGAGGGGTTGGAGGGAGGACATAAAGCAGCCGCAGGAGCGAGAGAACCTCACACGGGCACCTCACTTCACGATGGGCTCCCAGACCCTGCTCCGGCTCCCTCTGCCCTTGGAGACCCTCCAAAAGCTACCGGGGACTCTCGGGGACCCTAGCCCAGCCATCTTTAAAGTTTCCCACTTGAACTTTAAAGTGCAGGCTCACTTTGCTTTTCACTCCTCGTGCATTGATACTTTCTAACATAAAAACGATGCTCAGCCTCGAAACCCTACAGCAAGAAGTGCTTGGTGACGCCTCTCGTTCAGATGACGATGACTCAGAGCAAGACTCCGGCCGCCTCCTCGCACATCCCTGGGCTCCCTGCTGCGCCCGAGTCCTGGCTCAGCTGCTCTCCTGGCTGGGCGACCCTCTCTGCCTCGGGGTTCTCATCTGCAAAGTGGGGCACTCATGCCTACTCCACTGAGAGGGGGAGAGCTGAATTAGCTCATGCAGGCTGTGTGCTGGGAACAGGCGGGCCCGATGGTTACTCCTGGAGTGGTCCCCTCGAGACATTGTGAGGAGTCAGGACAACTGGGGAGGGGGCTTCTCTGCAGAGCTCAGGAGGCCACACACTTCCTGACACACAGGCTGGACAGGGGCAGACGTGGGCGAGCCCCCACCCCGCGGACCCGGCCACCACAAGCCAGAGCCGGCGGGGTGGCCGGGAAACCCAGATGCCCACATAGGTGCTCCATCACAGCCCGCTCCAGGAGGAGCCCTCCGCCCCCACCGCCTCCGGGCCGAGCTCCTGAAGCCGGAGGTCACACCAGAGCTTCTGAGAGTGTCTGCGGCCCTTTTTGTCCACAGCGACCGAGCCCACGCTGGCCTCCGAGCCCTGTGCCTGAGGTCCCGCTCCAGCCCTCTTCACCCGACGGCCTGAGGAGGAGGAGGTGTTCCTGGCCACACAGCCTCACTGTCAAGGGCACCGCCCCTCCGGCCGAGCCAGTGGGGGTACAACATGCACGAAGGACACCCCGCAGACCTCGGGGAGCTCTGCAAACCAGCTCTGACGCCCGGAGCCCCAGGAAGCCCACCTCGCTGAAGCGGCAGAGCCACCCTCAGAACCACACCCCAGAGATGGCGAGAGGGGCCTGCATCTGGGCGGGAAGGGATGCCATGTCCCGCCTTGCTCCAAACACAGGCTGCGGAGGAGGCTGGGGACTGAGACCCTGCCATCCACCCGGCCCTCTCTCTGGCGAGAAGAGCGGAGAAGTCCCCCGTAGGCTTCCGTCACCGCCATACCAATTGCCAACTTAGTGACCCGACCCAGATCAGTGATCTCACAGTTGTGCTGTTAGAAGGCTGGCTGAGGCCGCCTTGAAGGCTAGAATCGGGGCGTAAGCAGGGCTGGTTCCTCTGGACGCCCCTGCCTTTTCCAGCTGCGGGGGCACCTGCCATCCTTGGCTCCTGGCCCCTCCTCCATCCCCAGGGCCGGCGGGGTCTCTGTCATCCTGCCTGCGGTAACGCATCCTTCCTCTGACTCCCCGCCCCCTCCTCCCGCCGCCAAGGTCCCTGTGATGACGCTGGGCTCCCCTGGATTGTCCAGGACACTCATGAGCGACCCTGACTCCTGGCTGCCATGCCCCCTAGTGCATGTACGAGGAGGCAGACTTAGACCACTCTGAGGCCCTTCATCTGCCTACTGACATCATTACACGGGCGATGCCAACCGCCCTCACATGCACGTCTTTGCTGCTTCCTGGGTGCCAGGACGGGTCTCCGTGCTGTGTTGCGTCGCGTGTAGTCTGCCTCGTGATGGCCCTGCGCCGTGACCGCTGTTCTCCCCTTTCTACACACAGTGGAGCTGAGGTGCTGGGAGGCTGGGGGATTTGCCAAGGTCACTGGCACCCCTGGTGAGCCCAGGCGTCTGGCCCAGGAGCCCAGTGTCAAAACTGCTTTAATGTCAGGCCCTAAGGGACAGGAACACGCCTGAGCCACAGAGCCTGAGCCAGGACCCTGAGCACACCAGGTTCCCGCGGACATGAGCAGGAGCCTGTGGGCCAGGGGCCGTGGGGAGCAGGAACGAGCTCCGTGAGAAGCACCCGACCGGCAAAACCCACGCACCCGAAAAAGGCAAACGCCAGCACCCGGGCTGCGCAAAGGCGGAGCCGCGGAGTCTGCGGGGAAGCCAGGCATTATCTCAGCCGCCGCGGCCGCCCCCCGTGGGCTCCGGGCACCCGCAGAAGTGAGAACATAGCACAGTCGGGTGGCAAGTCGGAAGGCGGCTCATCTAAACACTTGTCATAGCTCTGGGCCAACTGTGAAGACAACGGTGTGGTTGTTATTACAAAGGAATAGATGTTTATTGTAGGAATTTTAGAAAAGGCAGATGAGCCAAAAGAAGGAAATAAAAATCACCCCAAGTCCCACGCGGCCCGCGTGCCCCTTGACATGCTCTGTCCGGCCTTCCAGGAATTCTCCTAAGCTTCCTGCCCATGCTTTCCAAGTCGAGCTCCCCGAGAATGGGATCATACTTCCCTTCCTACTTGTACCGTGAATATGTGGGGAGAGAGTTTTCTCCCCTTCTCATCCCTCCCCCCACCCCGATTCCTCCCCCCACCCCGATTCCTCCCCCCACCCCGATTCCCCCCCACCCCGATTCCCCCCCCACCCCGAATCCTCCCCAGGAAGGGGAAGCTGCCTGACCAGAACCCAGGTCCCAAGAGGGCTGTCTTTCCTCACGAAACTGCTTCCACATGAGTGGCCATGAGTTAATAGACCACACATGTGCACATGTGCAAATATACACACATGCATACACATGTACAAATGCATATACACTCACACGTGTGCACACATATATATGCATGCACGTTTATACACATGCACACATATATACCTGTATGCATGTGCATATACACATGTATATCCACATGTGTGCACATGGGTGTGCACATGTACAAATATATACATGTGCATGTCATGTGTGCATATATGCCTATACACATATGCACTTGACAGTGCACATATATGCACATAGATACATATGAATGCACATATGCACGTGTGCTCATACATACAGCGGTGTGCATGTGTGTGTGCATGTGTGCACTTGTGTGTTTGCATGCACCCATACACATACATATGTGCGCATATGCACAGGTACAGATATATGCATATGCGTCACATGTACACAAATACACCTATACACATATGCACTGCACACACATATACATGCACACATGTACACATGCATACACACACATATACACTTATACACACAGGTGTGCACACCTGCATATGCATGCACATGTGTACACATGCATGCACACACATATACACGCATACACATACACATAAGTTCTACTCCCTGCTCTCTCTGCACTGGGGTGCCTCCTGCCCAGGGCTGTTCCTGGGCTCACTCTGACTGTTATTCTGCCTTCACGTGTCCTCACATGGGCACCCTGGCACTCTCCTCCATGGTCTCTGCCATCTGCTGGTGAGCAGATCTGACCTCGAGAGAGCAGAAGAGCTACAGCGCCACCTGTCGAGTAGGCTGCCTTGCTCTCCTTGAACTGCTTTGCATCTTTGTCGAGAATCAATGGTACACATTTGCGTGGGCCTATTTCTGGGTTCTCTACTCTGCTCCACTGGTCTATGTGTCTTTCCATTTGCCTGTTTGACACGGTCTTGGTGATGGGAGCTATGTAACAAGTCTGGATTCAGGTAGACTGATCCTTTCTGCTTTATTCTTCTCTTTCAAAAAATGTTAAACTATTCTAGTTCCCTTGCCTTTCCAAATACATTTTAGAATAACCTGGCCCATAACTACAAAAAAAATTTTTTCTGAGATGTTGATAGAAATTATATTAAACTAGTGTGTTAATTTAGGTAGAAATGACATTTTTATTATGTTGAGTTTCCCAATTCCTGAACAAAAATATATTTCTCCATTTATTTGGATCCTCTTATATCAGAATTGTGCAGTACACGGCATAGACATTCTGCACATGTTGTTCGGTTTCTACCTAAATGTTTTGTTTTTGGAGCACTTGTAGATAGTACTCCATGTGTTTATGGCCAGTATGTTGAAATACAGTTGATCTGTGTGTGTGTCCATGGGTGTGTGTGTGTGTGTGTGTGTGTGTATTTATTTTGTATGCTGCAACCTTGCTGGACTCATTTACTACTTCTAGGAGGTGGGTTCCTTGAAATATTCTATCTTAATAATATAATCCACAGTGCAGCTTTATTTCTTCCTTCCTGATCTCTATGTTTTTGTTTCCTGCTCCTGCCTTCCAGCGCAGTCTAGAATTTGCTCCGCGGTGAATGAGAACCAGGAGGGGGAGTCGAAGGGGGAGGGAGGAGAACAGGGAGGGAGGAGCAGGGGGTGGAGGAGAGGGTGGAGGGAGGAGTAGCGGGTGGAGGAGAGGGTGGAGGAGAAGGGGGAGGGAGGAGAAGGGGGAGGGAGGAAAACAAGGAGGGAGGAGAACAGGGAGGGAGGAGAAGGAGGGAAGGAGGAGAAGGGGGGAAGGAGGAGAAGAGGGTGGAGGAGAGGGTGGAGGAGAAGGGGGAGGGAGGAGAAGGGGAGGGAGGAGAAGGAGGAGGGAGGAGAAGAGGGTGGAGGAGAGGGTGGAGGAGAAGGGGGAGGGAGGAGAAGGGGGAGGGAGGAGAAGGGGGAGGGAGGAGAAGAGGGTGGAGGAGAAGGGGGAGGGAGGAGAAGGGGGAGGGAGGAGAAGAGGGTGGAGGAGGGGGGGAGGAGAAGGGGGAGGGAGGAGAAGGGGGAGGGAGGAGAAGGGGGAGGGAGGAGAAGAGGGTGGAGGAGAGGGTGGAGGAGAAGGGGGAGGGAGGAGAAGGGGGAGAGAGGAGAAGGGGGAGGGAGAAGAGGGTGGAGGAGAGGGTGGAGGAGAAGGGGGAGGGAGGAGAAGGGGGAGAGAGGAGAAGAGGGTGGAGGAGAACAGGGGAGGGAGGAGAAGAGGGTGGAGGAGAAGGGGGAGGGAGGAGAAGGGGGAGGGAGGAGAAGAGGGTGGAGGAGAAGGGGGAGGGAGGAGAAAGGGGAAGAGAACAGGCAGGGAAGACATTTCTGCCCTGTTCCTGGCCACAGGCGAAAGCGTCTAGTTTTTCAGTATAAGCTCTGCTGCCGTAGATATTTCGTAGATGCGCTTTATCAGATTGAGGAAATTCTCCTCTCGTCCCATTTTTCCAACGTTTTTGCCATGAATAGGTGTGGGATTTCGTCCAATGCTGTTGTCTCCCTCAGTTTAATAGGACTGTGTGGTTTTTGTCCTTTAGCCTGTTCACATGGTGGGTTACATGAATTTGTCTTCAAATATTGAACCAGCCTTGCATTTCTGGATTTCCTTGGGAATTATACATAGTTATATATTGCTAAATTTATTTATTTTTGTACGTGCCCTCAGTGGGATCCGAACCCGGGACTCTCTGGTCCACTGGCCGACGCTCCAACCATTGAGCCAAACTGGCCAGGGCTATTTTGCTAAATTTTATTTGCTAATACTTTGTAAATATTTTTCATCTACATTCTTGAGAGAAACTGGTGTGTAGTTTATTGAGGTGGGGGTTGTTTGGTCGTGTTTCTGTGCAGGAGGCAACCGATCAATGTGTCTCTCTCACATCAATGTTTCTCTCTCTCTCTCTCTCTCTCTCCCTCCCACTCTGTCTGAAAATAAATGGAAAAATGTCCTCCGGTGAGGATGTTTTAAAAAGAGTGTTCATAATTGCTCAGGGAGCATTTTTATCGTGGCTGCTTCAAAATCTTTGCCGGGTGATTCTGACATCTCTACCGTCTCTGTGTTGGGATTTATCGACTAGTTTTTCGTTCCGTTTGAGACATTCCTGAGTCTTAATATAATGAGTGCCTTTTAAAGAAAAACAAAAACCTGGCCACAGCGGTATCACGTTGAGACTTGGGATCTTATTTGAAGCTTCTGTCAGGCGTCTTTCTCGGTCAGACATTTACTCCAGCGATGGGGCAGGAGAGAGGCGATGCGTCCTTCCCTCTGGTGAGCCTGAAGGCCCCCATCCACCGCCCCTGGGGGCCGGGGACTCCGCATTAGGGCTGGGCAGGGGCGGGAGCTCCAGCTGCCCGTGTGGGTGACCTCGTTCCTGCCTGGGGTGGGGAAGGTCCGGCCTCTTCACTGGGCCTCCTCTGATACACTCCGAGAGGAGAGAGGCCGGCACCTTGCTGCCTGCAGGTGGGGCGGAGTCCAGGCTTCCTGTGTGGTCTCCACTGACCCCATGAGAACGGGGGGCCTTGTTCCTAGCTGGCAGGGGTGAACGTGTCCACTTGGTTCTCTACGTGGCCTTTCCAGCTGGGGGTTTGGGGACACATGTTCTGCAGGCTTTGAAGGCGTTGACCTTGACACAGATAGACCTTTCCAATGGATTTCCTCTCTGCCTCCCACCAACATGGCAGCGCTGTGTCTGTGTGGGTCCGTCTTGAGCTTGTCCAATGACCGACGGACATCCGCAGATGGGGTCTCGCCCCTTCTCCCTGCTGGTGTCGGTGTGCGAAAGGTCAGGATGTTTCAACGCCAAGAAGATCTTGTTCTGAGGACGCAGCGCTGCGCCCCAAAGATCGAAGAGAAAACGCGTCCGCTCTGTGCAATGACAGCGGCGGCATGACCGGGGACCCGGAGGGCACATTCTTGTTCCCATCTCCCTGCCTGCTCTGACTTACGGCTGTGATCCCAGCACCGCAGACAGCGTCCCCGAAACCCGGAGTCGCAGACCGCGGGGTGGGAGGTGCAGGGTCATGAGCAGTGAGGGAATCAGCATTAAACGCATGGGGGTCGGGGCGGCAGGACTGAGGGGGTCCTCACCGCGTGGATACAGACGGGCTCCCGGGCGCCCGGCTCGGAGCAGAGCTGCCTGGCGGCCAGCGGGAGAGATAAGCTCAACGGGGAACAGCATTTAACAACAGGGACCCGGAAGGGAAGGTGTCTGGGCCCCGGCAGGAAGAGCTGGTGCCTGGACACCCAGAAGCTTCCTGTCTAAGGAACAATGACCGATACAGAAGTGTCATGAAGAAGCCTCTGCACCTCCCGCGGGCCCGGGCCTTGTTCACGCCGCCACAAAGGCCGAGCTGACCGTCATTCCTCCAGCCCGGTCTCTGCTCAAGGTCACCTCTTCAGAGAGGGCCCTGCCACCCACCTTCTCTCCCCAATTCTGCCTCACCCTTCTCTGCCCTTATCACCTCTGACATGGTCTGTGTTCCTCTGTTTGCATCTGTCTTTCCAGCAGGACGCAGGGTCTCTATTGCGAGTGCGCACTCCAGAACCACAGACAGCCACAGGCAGGGCAGGGGCCACGGCCCACGGTGGGGCGCACTGGAGCGAACGTGGGGGGCCACGGTGAAGTTCCGAATCGGCCTCAGCTCAGAGCTCGTAGCCTGTGGTCCCCAAAGGCCTTTCCCCGATGCAGACACCCTGGCCAAAGGCCGTAGGTCCCAGTGAGGAAGGCTGGGAAAAAAAACAGTGTCAATCTCTGACAGTGTAGCAGGGTCCTCCCTCAAGGGGGCCCGGGTTCCCCTTCATTCAAGGGGCTCTGGTCCATGAACCGGCTCAGTCTGAGGTTCTGCGGCTCTACCTGCCCTCGGGTGACTGCCCCAGCAGCCCGCCTTCAGGGAGCAACGGCTGTCCTAGAACAGTGCTCACGGTCTTCCTCACACTGTCCACACTGTCCGGGAGCAACAGAGCGGCCCAGGGGCATCACACCTGCAGCCCGGGCAGGAAGAGACCCCGCCCAGCTGGGGTGGGCAGGAGGCCAGCGGTCCCCCGTCCTGGGCCAGAGGAAGGCGAAAATACAAGGCAGGCTCAGATGGAGACCTCCCTCCTTCCCCGCCCTCAATTCAGACTCAGGGTCCCTTGCCGGATGGAGTCAGTGGGGCCCCACTTCCCAGCCCAAGAGTGGACCCTCCAGACCAGCTCCACCGTCCAGGCAGGAG
The DNA here is from genome assembly GCF_014108415.1 of Molossus molossus. Lineage (NCBI taxonomy): Eukaryota > Metazoa > Chordata > Mammalia > Chiroptera > Molossidae > Molossus > Molossus molossus. The sequence continues at coordinate 101,920,371 of NW_023425347.1, read as the reverse complement.
GGGGAGCAGCCACACCCAGTGACTCCAATCTCGCGTGGCCTTTCCAGAGAAGAGGCTGGGGTGGGGGCGAACAGGGTTCCCCCCACAAGAGGACAGGAGGGTCTGTGCCCACATGCTGGGCTGTGCCCACACCCAAGCCCACTGCCCTGAACAAAAGCCATCGGCTTAACCGGAGCGTGGCCCTCCAGGAACACCGTCCTCTGCTTTTGTTGAGCGTCTGTTCGCATATCTGGGGTGTGGGGGCGGTTTAGTTGCTCCCTCTCTTTGCATTCTAAATGTGTGTTTTACAAAGATCAGGAAATATAGGAAAAGGGGGAAAACACACTGGTCATTTTCCACCCTAATGAAAACATAAAGTAATAAAGCTGCAGCGCGGAGCGTTGGCGCACAGAAGGGAGAGCGGAGGGTGCCTTGGCTCCAGGCCAGCACGTCCGGCTCCCACCTCGCCGGCCTCCTCCCCGCCGGCCTGGCCCCTCGCGCCGCCCCAGCCCACGCCGCTCATCTGCGCTCCAGCCGTGGATCTGCCTGTTCCCGACACCCGTGTCCACGGAGTCAGACACACGTGGTCTGTGGGGACGGAGCCGCATCGTTCCTCAGCCTCACCCAGAAAGATGTTTGCTGTGCGGACACGGCCCTTTTGCTCCTCACTGTCGTCAAGTCCCCCATCCTTCCGCGGGTGAGCCCAGCGCTTGGCTGCGTGCAGACGTCTTTAGTTAATAAATCTGGAGCCCACTGTCTCCAGTGGAGTGGGCTGGCCGTCTGGAGTCACGGCAGGTCCCTCCACCTTGGCCCTCGCGGCACGCAGGGGTATCACACTTCCTGGTGGTCCCGCTGGCTGTAGGGGGTTGGCAGCTCCCCTGGCCTCTACCACGCCTGCAGTAGCAAGAGCGCTCCGTAGGGGGCAGCAGAGCTCAGCGTGAGGGGCAGGGCCTGGGTGGATGTCCCAGCAGGGCCTGGGTGGACGTCCCAGCCCTGCCCCTTCACTGCTGAGTCCCCTGGGCAGGGTATTCGGCCTCAGTGTACCCACCTGTAAAGTGGGCATCCACCACCCAGGGGTTTTGTGAGCTTCAGATGTGAAAAGAAATAAACAACATTCAGCGAAGGATGCAGTACACGCCCGGTGCCCCCCAGAGGTCAGCCCATCCTTCCTGCCAGTTTGATCTGAGAGGCCCCCTTTCCAGCACACGGCTGCCCGGAACCACAGCCTCAGTGCCCAACCCGAGGCCCCTGCCAACCCGAGGCCCCTGTCCACACAAGGACATTCCGCCAGTGGAGGCGTGTCCGCGGTGGGGGGGCAGCTGTGACATTCCGCGGGCCACGCCCCTCCTGGCCGCCAGCCTCCAGACCACTCCCAGCCCAATGGGCGTCTGTGTTTCCCACAAGCAAACCTGCGGGTCAGGAGCCAGCGCGGGGGCTGTCTCTGAGGGTAAGTTCCGAAGGCTGAAGTTAGAGACCTGGTTAAGGACGAGCTAATGAGTTGGACAGAGAGCAGAAGCAGGACAAACCCAGGGTGGAAGTCAGGTATCAGTCATCGGAAGGCGAGGCTTGCACGGCGTCAGACGCCAGCGCTGGGCTGACGGGTGGCAAACAGCAGCCTCTCCAAAGAGCTTCCCGAAATCTGGGGGGCAAATGGCAGGGACACGGGGAGCCGGGGAAGTCCCAGCAGCCGGGAGAGACCGGTGCGTCCCTGGAAATGAGGGGAACTGTCAGCTGTCCCACGCCCCTCGGAGCTCATGTTCCCCCAAGGTGCTGGGTGGGAACTGTGGGCAGGAAGAGCCCCCTCTTCATCCTTCGCTGCCCTCAGCGATGACATGAGTCACCTCGGGCCCTCGCACCGAGTGCTGCCCAGGACACTGGGGCTCCCAGATGGCACTCAGCAGTGCCGCCGGGGCTCCAACCTGGGCCCTCTGGTACAAGCCCCGCCCTCCCCAGCACCATGCGCTGCCCCCACCCCTGCCGAGGGGTGCCTGCCCACAAGCCACGGAGGGGAGGGCAGCACAGTGGTGTGCGTGGCAGAGAGGGAGCCATCCTCCCACCACGTCCCAGCCCTGCCCTCGGAGCACCCCGACAGCTCCCCCTGCCCAGGGCAGCAGCTGCCCGCCCTTCAGGAAAAGCCCTGGTCCCCTTCCGAGCAGGACGGGAGCAGAGGCACTGGCCCTTCTGCATGGCCAGCCCTGCACTGCCCCTCGGCCCTCTGCTGGGCCAGGCTGACGGGCACTGGTGTCCCGGACCAGCTCCTTGGCTGCTGCGCTTGTCCCTGGGGCTGCCCCCTAACCGAGGGCTTTAACCAACAGACATGCATCTTCTCCCCGTTCCAGACGGCAGAGTCTAAACTCCGGGTGTCGGCAGGGCTGTGCTCCCTCTGAGGCTCTAGGGGAGGGTCCCTCCTGCCTCTCCGAGCTGCGGGCGGCTCCAGGTGTCCTTGGATGGTGGTGTCGCGTCCCCCAGTCTGCCTGTCTTCGCGCGGTGGTCTTCCCTCTCCCCCGCCTCCCCCGCCTCTTCTCCTCTTCTTTAAGGACGCTGGTCCCTGGATGGGGGTCCCCCTGAACCCCATATGACCTATTCTCCATTTGTTTACATCCGCAAGATTCCAAACAAGGTCACATTCACAAGCATGGACGTCAGCATATCCTCTGGGGGACCCCGGTCAACCCCTGGGGAAGCTCGGACGTGTGTTCTCAACCATGTCATCCGTGGACCAGCAGAGCCTGCCTCGTCCGGGAGCTTGTTAGATACAGGACTCAAACTGCCCAGGGCTGCTGCGCGGGACCGCACCTCACGAGCTCCGGGGGCACAGGGGACTCTTCTGCACCGTCACACAGAGGCCCCAGGGGGCCCGAGCCTGCCGGCCTCGACCCAACGCTTTCCCGGCCACGTCGCGTTCCCCTCCGAGACCCTTCCTGAGGTCAGCTTCCCATCAACCACGCACACCCGGGGCCTGTCTCAGCGTTTGCCCCTGGGGACCCACCTAGGAGAGGGGTCGAGGGCCCGAGTCCACATCCGCTCTCGAAACACAGCCCATGGCTGCCAGCTCACCCCGAACACAACCCCTCGGGTTGTTGTCACCACCAGGCCCGCGAAAGGTGGAGGGAGAAGGCATGAGAGGAGCCCCCAGCTCTGGCCGGTGTGGCTCAGCAGTTAGAGCGTCGACCTGCAGACCAAAGAGTCCCGGGTTTGATTCCAGGCAAGGGCACGCACCTCGCTTGTGGTTCGTCCCCGGCCCCAGTTGGGGTCCTGCGGGTGGCAGCCAATTGATGTGTCCCTCTCACCTCGATGTTTCTCTCTCTCCCCCACCCCCACCCCCCACTCTGTCTGAAGATAAATGTAAAAATATCCTTGGGTGAGGATTAACAAAACAGAAAGGAGCCCCCAGCACCAAGCGAGCTGACGCAGGGCCCTGGGGACACACGGGACTGGGTGAGGGCTGGGCATCAGCTACTGCAGAGCAGCTGCCTCCTTGCCAGCCTCCCCTCCAACCGCGGAGCCCGCCTGGACCCCAGGGCAGGGAGAGAGGGGGAGGGGCCATAGGTTCAGCGGAAGCAGAGGAGAAGCACCCCGCCCCCTCCTAGGCCCCTCAGTTTTCTGAGGGACATGTTTGGAGATGAACTCGCCTTTGCCCACCGTGACTTTGATCTCTCCCGGCCAAGGAAGAGCGTGGCAGTTGCTGGTCCCCCCCGCTCGGAGTTTGCCACATGGGCACAAGGACCCCAACGTGTCTGCTTACCTCTGGCCTCTTTTAAAATGTCCCGAAGAACAGGTTGACCTGGGTGTTCCGGGGCTGTGCTCCCATCAAACAAGGAAACTGTTCTAAGGAGAAGCGGAGTCCAAAGGCTCCGTCCATCCACACGCAGGCTTCAGTCTGAGCAGCTCTGCGGGGTGCAGCCCTCCCAGGCTCCCAGAGGGTCGGAGAAGGGTGTCTGCGCAGGTCTGCGGGCCGCGCTGCTGGGGTGTCCGCTGCTGGACTGCCATGCGAACCCCCAGGCACAGAGCTCGGCATCTGCAGATGCCCAGGAGCGCGGGCCACATGGGATGTGGGCACACACAGGCCACGGAGGGGAGGAGAGTCCAGCTCAGCTCCCAGCAACCAGGATGAGTCTGATGCGCTGCACACTTATTGGAGGGCTTGGGTGGGTGGGTGGCCGGGACCGGGGAGGGGTCCGCCAGGGTCCACAGCGGTGGGCTCTGGGCGGCAGCCTTCGGCCACGGGACTCACCCTCAGTGGACGCAGGAAGGAGACTGTCTTACCGTACCTCAGGGTCACTGTGAGGAGCGGCCTTCCTGACGCACACAGTGTGGTTAGCATGGCACTTGGGGACAGTAACGGAAACCCACACAGACAGGCTGGGGTGCCTCGGCTTCCTGATTGGGACCTCCAAGGGCTGGGACTGGGGTGGGTGTGTGTGTACACGTGCGTGCACACGTGCATGCTCACATACACACTCCCTCTCTCTCTCATTATCCAGCTCTCTCCCGACCTCTCAGCTCCCCACTCCTCTGTGTGGCTTCCTTTCCAGGCATGGTCTCCCCCATGGCAGCAGGATGGCCACCAGCAGACCAGGAGGTCCTGGTTTTGACCATCTTTCCCCCATTGACGAGAAAGAGAGCGGGAGAGAGAGAGATCGCGTCTCTCTCCATTACTCCAGATAAGATCCCAGGAGTGAATCTGATTGGCCCCGCCCACCCCTGAGCCAATCACAGTGGCTGAGGGACGAGGCGCTGCAACTGGCCAGCCAAAGGCACCCGATCCATTCTGGGCAGATGACAAGTGGCCAGTGGGCACTGCACCGTCATGGCAAATCCTCAGGCGGCGTTGCCGGCTTTTCCGTTAGTGCACAGATACGGAGAGGACAGGCGCCCCGCCGGCAGCCCCTCAATTCCCGGCACCCCGTGCTCAGCCCACAGCCCTGTGGGAGCTGCCCGGCCCCGCCCTCCGCTCCCCTCCACTCCTCCCCTACTATGGGCACTGCCAGCAGCTGCCGGAGGCTCCCCGGCCCAGCCTGGCCATCTGCCCTCCCTACTCACCAACTGCTCAAAGTCCTCGCCCGACCTGCCCTGGCCACGCCCGAGGACAGCCGTCTCGACCATCTGCCTGAACAGCAGAACTGGCTGCTGGCAGTCAGGGGCTGCTGGGTGTGGCCGGGACCCTCAGGTCTGTGTTGAGGCTGCAGGGCAGGGGGAAGGGCCACAGCCCAGACGGTCACTGCCTGCGGAAACGGGCCCGGGGGCACTTCTGGGGGACAGTGCCCTGGCTGCTCACCACCCCCACCTGAAACAGATCAGAGCCGGGCACAGAAGCGCCAGAGACGTCCTGGGAGAGCCTGGTCCAAGGCGGAGGGCCCTGTCCCAGGGACCGGAAGGGCGGGGAGGAGGAGCACCCTGGGCGCTGAGCCAGCAGGTGCACAGAAGGAACTCAGGTCTGCCCACCAACAGCGCTGGCCCCTGCTGCAGAACAGGCTCCACCAGCTCTGGGGGCCGCAGCCCCCCAGCTCCCTGGGGACCAGCCGCCGGCTCCCTGGGGTGCGCGCACGCACGGAGGAGAGCTATCGAACCTGCCGTTTACAGAAGGTGATGGTGCAGTTACTAACATCCATTGATCAGGGCTGTGGGAAGGGTTTTCAATGCACAGTGCAGGTGACCTTGGTCGAATCACCACGGTAACCCACCTCCTTGCACCAAGCAAGGCACCCACAGCCCCGCTGCGGCCGACCAAAGCTGGAATTCAGTCCGGAGCCCCTACCCTGGCTGCTGCCCGCTGCCCGCTGCCTGCTGCCCGCTGCCTGCTGCCCGGGGCAGTCCACGGCCAGGGGTGAGCAGCTCTGTTGGTGCAGAGGGGACAGAAGCTGGCGCTCCAGGCATGGACCGCCCAGACCACCATCGTCTGGAGGACAGACGGGCCGTACGGTGCAGCCTGAGGACCTGGGCCAGGACCTGAAGAGAGGGCGGAGTGATGTCTCCATGGACACGTTTCAGGGGCTCTTAACCTACATGGGGCTCATGAACCCCCTGGAAAATTTGGCCAGAATTCCGTGGCTCTGTCCAGGTCCCCTTTCTGAAAGACTCACCGGGGTCCATGACCCCCCCCCCCCAAGTCATCCCAGTCTGACGGGGTGGACACAGCACCTTCTACTCTGACTCACTTTCCTACAGGGCACAGGGACCTGGGCTCTGCTCACCCTGACGCCGGGTGCCTTTTGCTGGGGACACCTGACTCTCTCCAAACCTGCTCACCTCTCCATGAGACCTGCCGAGGTTTTGTTCCCACAAGGGCAGTGCCCACAGGAAGGAGCCAGGTGGGGGAGGACCCGGGAGGCTCCGAGCACGGGCCGGTCCTGTTCACCCGAGGACACTGCAGGCGGGTGGGGGAGAGGCTGCAGAGCCCAGGCTGGGCAGCCCAGTGGGGACAGTGGGGACCGAGAGCCCTGCTTTCTCCCCAGAGGTCACAGTCATGGAGGGTCTAGGCAGGCCGCCCACCTTACCACTGTCCCAGCACATTCAGGGTTGTCCAGAAAGCCCGAGACCCGACACAGGCTGGAGCTGGAAGGAAACCCCAGGACAGCTTCAAGCCGAGGGCAATACAGTGTCCGATCAGTCTGCACCAAGGGAACTGGGTCTGGGGACACAGGTGACGTGGTCCCTGCACCGAGGGCACGGAGGCCTGGGTTCCAATCAGCTCTGCCACTTCCCGCTGGGTGACACTCACACATTTCAGTCTCTTGGGGTCTCAGCTACATCATCAGGTGGGGGCTGGCAGCGGGACCTGCATCCCAGGGCCCGCCATGGGGACCAGATGAGCTGGTTCGGGCCCAGCACTCAGGACAGGGCCTGCCCAGGAAGCCTGCAGGGCTGGCTGCTGCTGTTACATTGTAACTCTCGCCGTATTGTTACATATTAAATCACTGTACTGTATGTTACAGTACTATAGTGTGTCATGTTCTTACATTATAACTATTCTGTATTACAGCGATGGCATAAATCCTGTGGCTAATTATAACACATGCCGTTATCATCGTCACGGCGGGACAGCAGACCCACCGCTTCCATGAGTCCCTGTCTCACCAGGCCTCCAGCAACTCTCCGAGCTGGAGGCGTGTGCGCCCATTGCACGGATGAAGGCAAGGCCCAGGGAGGAAGGTCGCGGCCCAAGGTCATACAGAGGCACGCACAAAGCCCTCCCGGGCCTTGGCAAGGGGGCAGCAGGGCACCGAGTGGCCCGCACACTGCCCAAGGGGGCAGACTGACTCGCAGGGGGCCGCCCGCACGCCAGCTCCCATCACCTGCTGCCAGGCCCTGTCAGACCCCAGGGACGCACCGCTTGTATCAAAGACCACGACAGCACTTTGAACGCTTTACACTTTGAAGCTGCCTTTGACTCTAATCCAGGCCTGCAAAATATCTCTGCAGAAAAACAGGCTCGGTTTGTCATGGCCCCGACGCGCGTGTCGTCCCTTGATCCATCTCTGGCTGCCAGCCGCTCCCCAGTCTCGCTTTCAATGAGAACATCCACAACACAGACAAGAGGCATGGGGGCAGAGTGGGAAATCGCTGTAAGAAGAAATAACTTTCATAAACGGGAAGACAAATTCCGTCTGCGGAGAACGGTGCCCAGCCCCGTGACAGATGGGCACCCCAGGCCTCTGACCGGCCGCGGACAGCGCGGAATGAGAGCGAGGCCGCTCAGGAGCGGGTGATGGGATTCGGAGCCCTCCATTGGCAGGTCACTGGTTTTAATTTGGCCCAAACGCCCTGTCTCTAGGAGTTGCTCCGTCCGGTCGCTGAGGAGGAACAGGCCAAGCCGGGATGTTGACGGGAGGTGGGGACCGCGGAGCTGGTCAGGCTGCTGCTGCTCAGGAAGGCCAGGTGCAGAAGGACAGACGCCAGGGTCCCGTCTGGAGTTGGACGTCAGTCTGCGGCTGGGACGGGAAGGGCAGGTCCGTTTCACTCTGTCAGCCCGCTGTAGCCTTCACTCCAAACTGATGGAGTCCAGCCTCGGCCCTGGGTCCCAGCTTCTCCCTGCCCTCGTGGGAACTCAGCACCCTCCGTATCCGGCCCCTGTTCCATTTCTCGGGGCTCAGAGAACACCCAGGTCTGCCCTGGGTAAGAAAGGGCCGGCCTCACACCCAGGTGTGGGTTACGGCCAACTCCGTGGCCGCTCACTCAGTCCAGTGGGCAAATTTCAACACGCAGCGGGGTGTCTTCAGCCTCTAAGAGGAAGGAGATTCCACCCTGGTTGGTTTGGCTCAGCGGTTAGAGCGTCAACCCATGGTTCAGTTCCTGCTAAGGGCACGTACCTCGGTTGCAGTTTGTCCCCGAACCTGGTTGGGGTCATGTGGGTGGCAGCCACTCGATGTGTCTCTCTCACATCGATGTTTCTCTCTCTCTCTCTTCCTCTCTCCCTCTCGCTCTCTCTGAACAAAATATGGAAAATGTCCTTGGGTGAGGATGAAAAAAATAAAATAAAATAAAAAATAAAAAAAAGCAAGGAAGGAGATTCTAACACGTGCTACAATGAGGATGCGCCTTGCGGGCACCATGCCAAGTGAGATAGGCCAGACTCAAAAGGACAGAGCCCACTGACTCCACTTGTACAAGGGTCTTAGAGGAGTCAGATCTATGGAGACAGAAAATAGATGGTAGGTGCCAGGGGCTACGGGAGGGAGACGGGGTGAGTGTTGAACAGGACAGAGTTTCAGTGGGGGTGATGAAAAGTCTGGAAAAGGATGGTGGTGATGTTCGCACAACAGTGTGAATGTATTTAATGCCACGAACTGTACACTAAACATGGTTACAATGGTTAGACACGTCACATGTACATTTGACCACCGTCTCAGGCCGTCCCAGCTGCTGTCCCAAAGGGCCACCAACTGGGGAGCGATAAACAACAGAAAGTTATTTCTCACGGCTTTGGAAGCTGGAAGTCTGAGGTCAGGATGCCGATGGCCAGGTTCTCTGTGTGTCCCTCCATGGCGGAGGGTGCCCAGGGGACTCGCCGGTGTCCCTTTCATAAGGGCACCAATCCCACCTATAAGAACTCCATCCTCTGACCTAATCACCTCCTGACCATCACCCTGGGGAGGAGGGTAAGATTTCAACATGTGAATCTGGGGAGACACAATCAGACCATAGCAACCACACACACACACACACACACATGCCCCTAGACGTGGTCCCCTTCGTGTCCCCCCAGCACTGGGTCCCTTTGAGACCGGTCGCTCAGTCTTCATCGAACAACCGTTTCTTACGGACTCATTAGGTGCCGGGCGCTCTGCTGGGCACTGGGGCTGGAGATCAGAGATGATTTCTGCCCGGGGAAAACTTGAAGCTCGGGAGGGGAATGGGCCAGAAAACACAGCTCCTGACTGTGCCTCTGTGCCGGGTGCCTGGGCGGGAGAGGGGCCGGTGGCCGTGGAAGGGCAGCAGGGCCAGGGGCGTCAGCTAGAGGCTCAAACATTCTGCTGCGGAAACCTCTGGGCCGCGCAGAGAAGTTAAAGGTGTGGCCAAGCTCCCTGCCCCGCCCACCAGGCGGTCTGTCCCCTGTGGTCTCCGTGGGAGTGAATGGCGGCCGTGCTCACGGGAAGAGAAGGATGTGATGTTGACCGGCCACCCCCCTGGCCGTCCCTCACGCTCCATCTGCAGGAACTGCGGAGAGATGGACGGCCACCACCTCCCACGCCCTGCTCCCCGGGAGCCGCGACACACGAGAGCCGGGTCCAGAGCTGTCCATCTCGGCCGTGCTGCATCCCGACAGCTGTGTGAGGGTCTGACATTTCCATCCCGAGGCTTATTGTTCACGTTAGACCACTTGTCAAAAGCACTTGGTCCCGCCGTGATTTCATCCTGGAGCCCTCGGTCCGTCTGGCTGGGTCTGAGCCCGCGGGATGGCGTTGCTCACGTCGAGTGCAAGTTCCATATCCGGTCATTGACCAGTTCATCTAAAAAGGACCCATTCAGGGGGCCAGCTGTGCCGCAGGTGACGGTGCCGTGTGGGTCTCCTGCCACGTCTCCATAAACACGGGACGTGTCCCCTGCTGGGGATGGGCCCATGTCACCAGGTCAGAGGCAAGGCTGGCCCCAGCCACCTCCTGCTCGGGAGGGATGCGCCGTCATGTGAGGGGCGTTGTGCTGGACTTGGTCCAGGCAGACCCACCGAGGCCGATCGTGGGACAGCTACAGCGGGAGCGTCACAGGTGCTTGGACACCACACGCACATTGAATGTCTCAGTTAGCCAGTTGGAGCTACGGGCCCGCAGGCCCTGGGGACTAGAGTGGGGGCGGGTCACACAGGCGTGTCCGGACTGTGGAGGGTTGGCAAGTCGGCCATGAAGGAGCCCTGAGCCTCAGCACCTGGGTCGGACATTCAGCCACGGCTGGGGACCTTCCAAATGCTGTCCCATCGATACTGTTGCCACCAGGCAGGGATCACAGTCCCCTCTGGATGGTGCCCCCCTCCACAAGGGTCAGCCCCCGCTGCCCGCTGGGTCCCGTGGTCCACCAGCTGAATGCAGCCGATGGGACCAGCAGCCCACACCTGACCCGAAATGCGTGGTGGGCCCCCTGAGAATGCCGGGTTCCAGCCAAGAGACGTTGCCTGTCTGAGCAGGTGGCCTGTAACCTGCCTGCTCGGGTGCAGCCAGGTGGGCGGGGAGGGACTCCCGCCACAAAGCCGAGGAAGAAGGAAGAGGAGCAGAAGGAGACAAAGGAGAGGAAGGGAGACACGCTCCTGCCCGCCTGCAGCTGCCCCGTGCCTGGTGTCCGCAGTGTGAGCACTTCCCTCCCAGCCCCGGCGAGCAAGGGGGACGGTCCGCGTGGGCTCGTCCCATCTCAGAAAAGGTCAGGTGAAGGAGGAGGGACCAGGCAGCCCAGGTCAGAAGAGCCCAGCGCTGGGCCCAGGACAGGGTTTTCATGCTTCAAGAACAAGACAAGCCCTGGCCTGTTTGGCTCAGTGGTGAGAGCGTCAGCCCGCGCACCACAGAGTCATGGGTTCGACTCCAGTCAAGGGTACGTACCTGGGTTGCAGTTCATCCCCAGCCCTGGTTGAAACATCAATGTTTCTCTCTCTTTCTTTCTCTCTCTCCCTCCCTCCCTCCCCCCACTCTATCCGAAGATATAAACAAAATAAATAAAATCCCTTCACCGTGGTCATGCAAGTGACCTAATCACCAAGGTTTGAGGAGGCCCTGGCATCCTGGTGACCTTGGGTAAGAGCCTTCTCTTTGCTCCCTCCAAGAAAAATGCAAATAGAAATGGCTGCTTGTGGCCACTCAGAGATCTGGGAAGAGGTGAGGGTCCCCACAGGCGGTGCAGCCCCTCCCTCTGTAAACTGCACCCACAGGGCCCCTGCTGTGCCCCCCCAGCCCTGCAGAGGACAAGGAGGAAGGGGGTTGGCTTCCGGGGTGCGGATGGCATGGGGCAGGGGCAGGGGCAGCGCAGGGAGGAAAGGGACCCCGTCCAGTCCCCGCTCCATCCTCTCTGGGCACCGAGTCCAGACCTCCGTGTGTGACAACCGGGACCTTCTGCAGACATCAGATGTGAGCAGGGACCACTGTGGTGTGGCAGTGTTTGTGATGTGCTCGGATATTTTGCTCAGCTTCCCGGACTTGGTCGTTCCTGCGAAGGGGGGATTGCGGCTGGCTTCCTGGAGGAGGAGGCATGGGCAGGGCCGGGCTCCCTGGCAGTTCCAGACCCTGAGCGTGGGCAGCTTCCCTGTTCCTGGGTCCACACGCACACCCCTCTCATGTCCTCGAGTCTGAAGAGGGGACGGGGTGACCTTTGCAGACTTGGGAAGACTCACGGTCACATCGTCCACCGATCTGGCTGCAGGTTCTGGGCCCCGCCCTACAGTGGTAATGGTGACTTGTACAGCCTGTGACACCCGGGGTCCCTGCTCCCCTCAGCTCTGCTTAGGCCTCTGTGTAGGGCCCCAAACTTTCCCTACCGGCTCTCACCGTGAACGGTTGTTCTCTAACACGGGCTGATCAACCATCTGTGGAAAAGGACACATTCCCTTTTATTTTCAATTTGTCACGGACCAGTGCTTTGGTAAAATACATTGAAAATGAATGACTAGAAAAATGAAATGAGAAAAAACACATGCCCAAATTTTGTATCAGAGTCAACAGACATAAGATTACCCTGCAAATTGCTACAAAGCTTCCTCTCAATTTCTGCACTTGCCTTATCCAACCACTAACAGTGTGGGGACCACCCAGTGAGCAGCAGCAGGAAGCAGCACCGTGAGCCCGGGAGTTTCTGAGTGAGGTGCTTTAACACCTGTGAGCAGGCGTGAGCCAGAGGCCCTGCCCGGATCGTCTGCCCTGGGGCCTTGGCCGGCAGGCAGGCTCCGTGTCCCCTGGGAGCCGGGGGCCACGTCTAGGCAGTCCCCCCGATGCCGATGCCGGTGCTGGCCCAGGACCTTCAGCTTCTCTGGGGCCAGAATCAGTCTGGCCATGAAGAAAGCAACACCTGCCTTGAGAAAGCCGATGTTCTGGTTGGAAGAGCAGACAAGAATGAATGGAATCTGTGACGCCAGGCAGGAGACGTCAGCAGAGCGGGATGGGAGGGCAGCGGTATGGTTATGAGGGCCCGACCAAGGAGGTCACAGTCACCTGGAGGGCCCGACCGAGGAGGTCAGACACCTGGAGGGCCCGACCGAGGAGGTCAGACACCTGGAGGGCCCGACCGAGGAGGTCACAGTCACCTGGAGGGCCCGACCGAGGAGGTCACAGTCACCTGGAGGGCCCGACCGAGGAGGTCACAGTCACCTGGAGGGCCTGACCGAGCAGGTCACAGTCACCTGGAGGGCCCGACCGAGGAGGTCACAGTCACCTGGAGGGCCCGACCGAGGAGGTCACAGTCACCTGGAGGGCCCGACCGAGGAGGTCACAGTCACCTGGAGGGCCCGACCGAGGAGGTCACAGACACCTGGAGGGCCCGACCGAGGAGGTCACAGTCACCTGGAGGGCCCGACCGAGGAGGTCAGACACCTGGAGGGTCCCACCGAGGAGGTCACAGTCACCTGGAGGGTCCCACCGAGGAGGTCACAGTCACCTGGAGGGCCCGACCGAGGAGGTCACAGACACCTGGAGGGCCCGACCGAGGAGGTCACAGACACCTGGAGGGCCCGACCGAGGAGGTCACAGTCACCTGGAGGGCCCAACCAAGCAGGTCACAGACACCTGGAGGGGCAGGAGGGAGCCACGCCAACAGGCAGCCACGGGTGTCCCAGGCAGTGGAACGGCCGATGCAAAGGCTCTGGGTAGGCCGTTCCAGGGAGGACCTCATCCAGGAGGAGGTGGGAGGAGGGAAGAGCGGGGGGGGCAGGGCATGGGGACTGCCAGCTCACCACGGCAGAACGTCTCGGCTGGCAACAGAGCGAGAAGCAACCACATCTTGCTCTGTAGTCCCAGATGGGCCTGGGATGCAGTTTGGGCCGGAGCCTCTCTCTGATGCAGCCAATTCGAAAGAAACCACTGACCTCTCTGAGCCTCTCTCCTGCAGAAGGACAGGACACACCCACACCCGAGGATGTTGCAAACATTTCATGAGAAGCCACGAAAGGTATCTGACACCCAGGCTGGAGCATTCGACGGAATGACTCAGCAAACATTAACAAGGAAGAAAACAGAACGGTGAACTTGGAAGGAGACACACTTTAGGCCTAGTCAGTCATTTCCACTTTAGTGAGAAGTAGCCTCAGAGTCTTTCCCTGGGACCTCCAGTGAGAGCTGAAGGGGAGGGAGTATCAAGGCCGACTTGGCCAGGCCTGTATCCTGCCAGGGTACCACCCAGTCTGAGGGAGCTGACCCCCCTCAGAGTAAGAAGGAATCCTAGAGGTCAGCCCATCCAGCCTACCCAAGGAGGCTCCTCTAGGCTTGAATGCCCCTAGACTTGGGCACTCACTGTCAGGTGGAGGGCACGGGGCAGGTGGGCAATGGTCCGTCACTCCGAGCCTGGTGTGAAAGTTTAGATCTTTTCTCCTAGAGTCATTCTCTGAACTACGCCTGCGTCTCTTCGTGGCCCCTCCCTACACAGAAAGGACGGGAGCTTCTAACCCTGATAGATGATTGCTCCTGCTCCGGGGCGGGGCAGCAGCAGGGACCTCTTCAGAGCGGTCGGGATGGGATCCCCCTTGCCAGCTGTCCAGTGATCTCATGCCGCCTCCTACACAGACGCATAAACTCACACCCACACTCATGCACACACGCAGGTATACGTGCATACGCACACACATGTGTGCATGCTCACAGACACACATTGAAACCCACACTCACAGGGACACATGCATGAGCACACACATGCCTATATGTACACACAGACATGCACACAGACACAGTGCACATGTGCTCACATGTACATGCACACACCCACATTCACATGCCTCTGTGTGCATGCATGCGTGCACGTACGCATGTGGACACGCATGTACATCACAACATAGAGGCGCGCGCACGCACACACCCGCGCAGGTTGAAAGGGTGAGCCAGTGTGGGCTGAGCTTCTGCTCCACAGGACACCCCGCAGGGCCACCTGGAGCCTGCAGGGAGCTCAGCCAGAGCCCTGCCCTCAGGGCAAACGAGGAGACCGGGCGGGGACTGTGCTCGTGGATTTGAAAGGGCTTGCAGACACCGCCATGCCCAGCTGCCCACCCCATGAAGAAGGGCCAGGTCAGGCATCGATGGCCTGTGGCCAACAGTGTCCACACCGCCCGCCTGTTCCATTCGGGAGTCCTCAGTGGAGAGGAACTGGTTGTCACCTGACCATGCTCCAGGCCTGCAGACACCTGACAAAACGAAAACGTACTCCCCACTCCACAAACAGGGATCACGCAGAAGGCATCCCCTTCATCCGTGAAGACCCCGCACCGAGGCCCCTGACCCCAAAGTGTGGTCCACATCTGAGAACCGGAGGAGAAAGTCTGCCCGGCAGGCCTGGAGGGAGGTGAGCACATGGCAGCCAGGAGAGAGGGGTGCCCGGGGACCGAGGCCCTGCGCCCAGTGGCCCAGCTCCCCCTGGGGGGCTCCCGGGAGCCAGATCTGAGACCACATGAGCAGAAAAATGGGTAATGACCACAACGGGTTAGAGCCCACTGCAACAGGTCAACCGTGCGTTCGTCCACATACACACCAATGAAAACATTCATTACTACACGGTTTATAGATGGCATACACAAGTGTAATAAATATGATTATGATGAGTTTACCAAGTTAATGGGGGAGAAGAGAGAACGCTCCCTGACCGGAGAATGCCTAGCGACACATCTAGACGGAGTAAGATCAGAAAGTCATCAGCTCACGCTCACGCTCACTCGTGGATGCTAGGCTTTGCCCAGGAGCACGATGTTCACCTCGTCTCCGAGCGTCCCCCTCAAATCACCTCCTAAGGGCAAAGGGAAAGGGTGACTTACAGGAAGTGACAGAGGCCTGGTGGGCACCCCCGGGCCAGGCGAGCCAGGTCGGCGTCACCACCTCTGGGACATCCCGCCCCGATGTGACGAGCGAGGCCCAGCAGCGCCTCGGGAGGCTGCCTGCCCAGACGCTTACCCCACATCCAAACACGAGGCAAAGACAGAAACGCAGACTGAGGGACATCACAAAACAACCAGGCTGTTCTCCTTTAAAACGGCAAAGTCAGAAATCCCAGAGAAGGCTGAGCGTTCACCCAGGCTGAAGGGGAATAGGTAACATGTTGACAAAACACACTGTGTGACCCTGGATTAGACCCTGGACAATGGGGAAAACAGGGATAAAGGGCATTATTGGACCCAGCTGGTGTGGCTCGGTGGTTGAGCGCCGACCCATGCACCAAGAGGTCACCAGTTCGATTCCCCTCCAGGGCACATGCCCAGGTTGTGAGCCTGATCCCCAGTGGGGGACATGCAGGAGGCGGCCAATCCATGTTCTCTCTCATCGATGTTTCTGTCTCTCTTTCCCTCTCCCTTCCTCTTTCTCTAATATCAATAAAGAAAAATTTTTTTTAAATAAAGGGCATTATTGGGACAGTTGAAGACATTTGAAGATACAAAGAGAAAGACTGATAAAGCAAATTGGGAAAAATGTAAGCAGCAGTTGGATTTGGGTAGAGAATGCTAGAATTCCTGCTCGAGCTTACAACTTTGGTACAGATTTGGAATTACATCAAAATTAGAAGCTACGGGAGCTCTCAGGAGGCTCTGTCCACCCACGAGGCACGTTGCTCTGGGGGTGAGGGGTGGGGAGGTCTCCGTGTCTATCCTAAGGTTCAATAATTTTCTGGAAGGATTCCCAGAATTCAGAAAGGACGTGATACTCGTGGCTACGGTTTGTCACAGTGAGGGGACACTGACCCAAGCCACCGGGAACAGGCCCATGGGACGTACAGACAGCTCTCACTTCTCCCAGAAACGAAGAGTGAAAATGTGTACACGGTGCCCTCCCCCCACCGGAAGCTCAGCCAGGCCTCCGTGCCCAGGGTCCTCCTTGGTGTGGTCGGTAGGCACCGCCGATGGCTTGTGTGGCTGACCTTGTCTCAGCTTCCACAGAGGTCAGATTCATTCCCTGGGGCCCAAGGCCCCACCTTTAACCATACTGCCAGCTTCTGACTGGCCCAAGGCCCCAGGGGAACAGAGGCACTGCCGTAGGGCAGGGCATTCCAGGGGCTGAGAGGTGACACCCAGGAGCCAGGCGAGGGCCAGACCTTTCTTTGGAACAGGCAGGGTTTGGACAACCCAGACCCGCTGAGTCTGTCCTTCTCTGCAGCAGTGAGCAAACTAGCGTGGGAATAGGTCAGAGGGAAGGAGCAGGAAGCAGCAGGGGGGTTTGCAGAGGACAGGCTGGGTGGGTGTGGGGAGTGGGCCTTGGGGACAGTACGGTGAGGCCACCGGAGGCCATCCGGGAGGTCACCGGAGGCCATCTCATGAGGTCAGCAAACCGCATGAGAGCTGGGAGCTCAGACTCTAGCTCACAGTCCCAGCCCATGCTCTCTTCCACCCTCCAACGACCACTCGCAGAACCCTGGGGCGTGCTGATTCTGGGACCGTGGAGACGGCCAGGTCCCCGCCTCCCGCAGCTGACGGTCTGAGGGGGGGACAGACAGTCCCTAAGCAAGCAGGTCATAGAAAGGCACTGTCCCAGGCCCGGCTCCTGGCCCTGCCGTGCCCCGGGAGGGAGCTCCCTGACTGTCCGCCTCCTGTTCCCGCTCTCAGAGGACGGGGAGGCTTCGAGAGGACCCCAGGCTCCCCCCGTCTCTTTCCTTCATGTTTCCTTCAGTACCAGTGAGAACCCAGCCCATGCGCCCGAACCAAAGGCAGCTTCGACAGCCCAGACCTGCCAAGGCTGCCGGGCTGGGAGGGGTCCCTGCTTCACCTCCCGCTGGCCTCCCTCCCTCACGCCATCTCTGGGTCCCTGTGGGACGCCAGGGACGCCAGCAGAACCCCCCCCCCCCCCCGGCAGGGATGACAAGGAGCCAAGAAGGGCCTAGAGGCTGGAACCAGCAGTCGGGCCGCCCCTCCTACGCAGCGGTGATGCGCGGTCGTCCTTGTGGGATTTTCTCGTCGTCCCGTCTGCGGGGTGGAAGAGGGCACCTCACCAGGCGTTCTCTGGTCTCTGTGTCTAACGCAGGGGCCGACGGGCCCCCAGTAACAGCTCACGGCAGCACAGCAGGGTTCTCAGAGCATGTTGATCGTGTTGATCAGCAAAGCCCTGGGTCTGTGTTGCTCCCGTTACGGTTCCCATCAGAGGGACGAGGCCACTGGATCCCAGAGCCCGGTGACCCCCGCCCAGTGCCACCCCTCCTCAGCGCCCCTCAGAGCAGTCCCCACCCCTCCCCTGACAGCCTCCTGGAGGCCTAGGGGTCACAGACACGATGGGGTGAAAGATAGGTGTCGCCCTTCTCCCACGGAGCACACGGCCTGGGGGGGGGGGGGGGTCAGCCGCTCACCAAACACCCAACAATACTTCTCACTGCAAATCACGACGAGGGCGGGCGAGGAAAAGAACGCGGTGTTTCCAAGAGGAAATACCCGGAGGGACCTCGAATTTAGGCTGTGGCCGGGGAGAGGGGTGGTCCGGGCGGGACGGACTCGGGCAGGGAGGCAGCACACACCCAGGACCTGTTGGGGCTCAAGAGCGGCCAAGACACGACACCCCGACACCCCATCTCCCTGGCTGAGATCTGAACCAACGGTAACAAGGTAAAGTGGCGGGTGGGGGAACAAAACTGTCGGCCTCCTTACCCTCAAGGCGGAGCTGGAGTACAGAGAGACCCGGGTTCGGTTCCCGCTAAGGGCACGTACCTCGGTTGCAGTTTGTCCCCGGCCCTGGTTGGCCCTGGGTGGGATCCGGAATCAGAGGGAAACCATCGGCCCCCTGGAGCAGACGGGTGCTGGGCTCCAACTTGAATTTGCTTTGTTTAATTTCTTTTTCTGAGCTGTCACTGATGTGTAACATTGTATACGTTTCAGGTGCTGGTTTGATACATTTGTATATTACAACGTGATACCACCCCGGGCTAACACCTCTATCTGTCCACATGAGCAACATTCAAACCAGCAGAGAATTTCTGAGTTTATTTGAGCCAAGCTGGCCACAATCGCCAGGAAGCAAAGTCTCAATGCCTGAGATGATGCACCATAGAAGGGCACTTTCACACCTTATTTTATACACGACAATCAAAAGAAGGGTCATCAGTGGGTTACATGAAATCCGCTGGTGATAGATTAGGGGGGTGGGAGAAAGTAGACAGGAAACCTCTGGGATTGGATGGAAGGTAAGTGATAGACACGTGCATCTTTTACACAGGTGGGTACAGGATGGTTAACAGTCAACAATGAACATGATAACAGTAACAATGAGAGGACCATGGTCTCCACCTTGATGCACGGGTTGTGACCTGAGGGGTCTGGAAAGAGGGGAGTTACCCTGACATTGCAACGATGTTATCGTAGATGGAAAAAAAACAAGTGAAGGTACAAACTGACCTTTTTGGGAAGATGCCGGCCTAGGACAGGACGACCTTCCATAAATTGTTGTAGTTGAAACGTCTTCATCGCAGACCATCCTGTATGGGTCTCTAGGTCTGAGTTTGCAAGGCCGCCACGCAGGCCTCCCCTGGGCTCGTCAGGTCAGCACGGGGCCCCTTTTCGTCCCCAGCCCCATAATCCTCACTTCTCACAACTCGTACCTGTGCTGTCATGTTTATAACCCATAACTGATGATTGGTAAATTATTGTGCTGCCCCACACTTGATTGGGAAAGTCACTGTATGCCCTCTAGCTGAACCTGTTTAGTCAAAATAACCTCAGTAAATTGGAATACTCCCTGAACCAAGACATTGTTGGGAGCCTGCTGCGTGTCTGACAGAGTCCACGGAGCCTGGAGGTCTTGAGTCAGAGACTCGACCTCCCCCACAATCTCAAGGAATCAGGCTTGCACTGTGTTTGTGCAGCTCGGGGCTAAGTGTGACCCAAAGGACCTTGAAATACTGAAATACCTGGGTGTTCCTGGGTGCACCTGGGTGTTCCTGGGTGTTTCTGGGTGTGCCTGGGTGTTCCTGGGTGTTCCGGGGTGTGCCTGGGTGTTCCTGGGTGTGCCTGGGTGTTTTCTGGGTGTTCCGGGTGTGCCTGGGTGTGCCTGGGTGTTTCTGGGTGTTCCGGGGTGTGCCTGGGTGTTCCTGGGTGTGCCTGGGTGTTTCTGGGTGTTCTGGGGTGTGCCTGGGTGTTCCTGGGTGTGCCTGGGTGTTTCTGGGTGTTCCGGGGTGTGCCTGGGTGTTCCTGGGTGTGCCTGGGTGTTCCTGGGTGTTCCTCGGTGTGCCTGGGTGTTCCTGGGTGTGCCTGGGTGTTCCTGGGTGTGCCTGGGTGTTCCTGGGTGTTCCTGGGTGTGCCTGGGTGTTCCTGGGTGTGCCTGGATGTTCCTCGGTGTGCCTGGGTGTTCCTGGGTGTGCCTGGGTGTTCCTGGGTGTGCCTGGGTGTGCCTGGGTGTGCCTGGGTGTGCCTGGGTGTGCCTGGGTGTGCCTGGATGTTCCTGGGTGTGCCTGGGTGTTCCTGGGTGTTCCTGGGTGTTCCTGGGTGTTCCTGGGTGTGCCTGGGTGTTCCGGGGTGTTCCTGGGTGTGCCTGGGTGTTCCTGGGTGTGCCTGGGTGTTCCTGGGTGTGCCTGGGTGTTCCTGGGTGTGCCTGGGTGTTTCTGGGTGTTCCGGGGTGTGCCTGGGTGTTCCTGGGTGTGCCTGGGTGTTCCTGGGTGTGCCTGGGTGTTCCTGGGTGTGCCTGGGTGTGCCTGGGTGTGCCTGGGTGTTCCTGGGTGTGCCTGGGTGTTCCTGGGTGTGCCTGGATGTTCCTCGGTGTGCCTGGGTGTTCCTGGGTGTGCCTGGGTGTGCCTGGGTGTGCCTGGGTGTTCCTCGGTGTGCCTGGGTGTTCCTGGGTGTTCCTGGGTGTGCCTGGGTGTGCCTGGGTGTGCCTGGATGTTCCTGGGTGTGCCTGGGTGTTCCTGGGTGTTCCTGGGTGTTCCTGGGTGTTCCTGGGTGTGCCTGGGTGTTCCTGGGTGTGCCTGGGTGTTCCTGGGTGTGCCTGGGTGTTCCTGGGTGTTCCTGGGTGTTCCTCGGTGTGCCTGGGTGTTCCTGGGTGTTCCGGGGTGTGGCTGGGTGTGGCTGGGTGTGCCTGGGTGTTCCTGGGTGTGCCTGGGTGTTCCTGGGTGTTCCTGGGTGTTTCTGGGTGTTCCTGGGTGTTCCTGGGTGTTCCTGGGTGCACCTGGGTGTTCCGGGGTGTTTCTGGGTGTTCCGGGGTGTGCCTGGGTGTTCCTGGGTGTGCCTGGGTGTTCCTGGGTGTGCCTGGGTGTGCCTGGGTGTGCCTGGGTGTGCCTGGGTGTTCCTCGGTGTGCCTGGGTGTTCCGGGGTGTTCCTGGGTGTGCCTGGGTGTGCCTGGATGTTCCTGGGTGTTCCTGGGTGTGCCTGGTTGTTCCTGGGTGTGCCTGGGTGTTCCTGGGTGTGCCTGGGTGTTCCTCGGTGTGCCTGGGTGTTTCTGGGTGTTCCTGGGTGTGCCTGGGTGTTCCTGGGTGTGTCTGGGTGTTCCTGGGTGTTCCTGGGTGTGCCTGGGTGTTCCTGGGTGTGCCGGGGTGTTTCTGGGTGTTCCGGGGTGTGCCTGGGTGTTCCTCGGTGAGCCTGGGTGTTCCTGGGTGTGCCTGGGTGTGCCTGGGTGTGCCTGGGTGTGCCTGGGTGTGCCTGGATGTTCCTGGGTGTTCCTGGGTGTTCCTGGGTGTGCCTGGGTGTTCCTGGGTGTTCCTCGGTGTGCCTGGGTGTTCCTGGGTGTTCCGGGGTGTGCCTGGGTGTTCCTGGGTGTTCCGGGGTGTTCCGGGGTGTGCCTGGGTGTTCCTGGGTGTGCCTGGGTGTTCCGGGGTGTTCCTGGGTGAGCCTGGGTGTTCCGGGGTGTGCCTGGGTGTTTCTGGGTGTTCCGGGGTGTTCCTGGGTGTTCTGTGGTGTGCCTGGGTGTTCCTGGATGTTCCTGGGTGTGCCTGGTTGTTCCTGGGTGTTCCGGGGTGTTCCGGGGTGTGCCTGGGTGTTCCTGGGTGTGCCTGGGTGTTCCGGGGTGTTCCTGGGTGAGCCTGGGTGTGCCTGGGTGTTCCTGGATGTTCCTGGGTGTGCCTGGTTGTTCCTGGGTGTTCCGGGGTGTTCCGGGGTGTGCCTGGGTGTTCCTGGGTGTTCCGGGGTGTGCCTGGGTGTTCCTGGGTGTTCCGGGGTGTGCCTGGGTGTTCCTGGGTGTTCCGGGGTGTTCCGGGGTGTGCCTGGGTGTTCCTGGGTGTGCCTGGGTGTTTCTGGGTGTTCCGGGGTGTTCCTGGGTGTTCTGTGGTGTGCCTGGGTGTTCCTGGATGTTCCTGGGTGTGCCTGGTTGTTCCTGGGTGTTCCGGGGTGTGCCTGGGTGTTTCTGGGTGTTCCGGGGTGTGCCTGGGTGTTCCTGGGTGTTCTGTGGTGTGCCTGGGTGTTCCTGGATGTTCCTGGGTGTGCCTGGTTGTTCCTGGGTGTTCCGGGGTGTTCCGGGGTGTGCCTGGGTGTTCCTGGGTGTGCCTGGGTGTTCCGGGGTGTTCCTGGGTGTGCCTGGGTGTTCCTGGATGTTCCTGGGTGTGCCTGGTTGTTCCTGGGTGTTCCGGGGTGTTCCGGGGTGTGCCTGGGTGTTCCTGGGTGTTCCGGGGTGTGCCTGGGTGTTCCTGGGTGTTCCGGGGTGTGCCTGGGTGTTCCTGGGTGTGCCTGGGTGTTCCGGGGTGTTCCTGGGTGAGCCTGGGTGTTCCGGGGTGTGCCTGGGTGTTTCTGGGTGTTCTGGGGTGTGCCTGGGTGTTCCTGGGTGTTCTGTGGTGTGCCTCGGTGTTCCTGGATGTTCCTGGGTGTGCCTGGTTGTTCCTGGGTGTGCCTGGGTGTTCCTGGTGAGCCTGGGTGTTCCTGGGTGAGCCTGGGTGTGCCTGGGTGTTCCTGGGTGAGCCTGGGTGTGCCTGGGTGTTCCTGGGTGAGCCTGGGTGTGCCTGTTATCCACAAGGCAAACTAATTCTGCACAGCATTGCTGTGGCCCTGGGCATTCTATCAAGAAGGTCCTATTTGCTGTAGGGTGTAAAAAGCATGTAATAAAGCATATGGGGCTGGTTCCGAAGACTCTGTCACAGGGGTGTTCGGAGTCAGACGCCGGCTGGCTAATAAACGGCTCTTGCTTGGACTTCAATTCTCCAGTGGTCTTTCTTTGGCTCTGTCGCTCGCACCACAACATTCGGAGGCCCCAGGGCTGGTCTCCGAGAGCTCGGGGTCAGTCGCCGGCCGGCTGGGCTCTCTATTTGGCTTTAACTCGGCTCTGGTGGTCTCTCGGTTCTCTCGCGCCACAATAGTGCCTACCTCGCTGCTGGGGCGGTAACCACAGCGTAGTGAATATAATTAACAATACGTATTCTAAACTCCTATGTTGCTAAGAGACTATATTTTAATTGTTCCAACTTACGTTTTCAAACGAGGAACCATGGAGAACGGGTTGAGGGGGGAGCAGACACGGGGGCGCCGGTGGGGAGCTGGCCCTCAGGCCCAGGACAGTGGTGGTGGCAGTTCAGGGCGGGCAGGGCCGTGACAGCTGGAGGGACGTGAGAGGCGCACTGGGCACAAGCAGGCCCGGCGGTCCACCCCGAGGAGGGCACCTCACACCCTCCACCGCAGGACTGTCACCAGCGCCCCAGCACCACGTCTTTCTCTCAAGCAGGTATTAAAGGAGAGGAAGAAGATGCACTTCATGATGCTGACGCCGTGGCGATAACCCGGTTACCGTTCACAGGAAGGGAGTAAAGGGGAGACTAGCTCGTTTAATACTCCAGGTCTGATCCCCGAAGGGGATGGGGGAAGGAACTGGACAAAGGCACTTTAGACAAATGGCCAGTAAGGTCTGAGAGACATGGGAAGGTGAGGGCCTGGGAGGGAGTCGGTGGCCAGAATGGGCCCCTGCAAGCGCGAAACCTGAATATTTACTCTCCTAGGCAAAGGAAAGCGCGTTCTCTCTCTCTCCCTCCCTCTCTCTCTCTCTCTCTCTCTCTCGCTCACTCTCTCTGTCTCTCTCTCTCTCTGTCTCTCTGTCTCTCTCTCTCTCTCTCTCTCTCTCTCTCTCTCTCTCTCTGTCTCTGTCTCTCTCTCTCTCTCTGCCTGTGCTGGACTCCCAGGCCCTGCATGCTCCCCACATGGCCCACAGCCACCTGGACCCACTCAATGGACTAATGGACTAAATTCAGCCTGTTCCTGACCTGGACCCAGCTGCACCATGGACAGACTCTGGCCCTGTTTCTGGCCTTACTAACCCCACAGCTGCCCTTTGCCAGAACTGGGTTAAGGGGACTGGGACGCTAAAACCCCAGGAATATAACCCTGCACCCATAAAGACCATTCATTCTCCCACTGGGCTTCTGAAAATGCCCATTTCAGCGGTACCCCGGAACCTCACACCCATGATGTCGGAGGGATGTGGCCCACTCGCCCCTCTGGTGACAATGCGATGTGGGGAGCAGTAGGGTTCTCGTCCCAGGCTTCTAGGCACACAGTGGGCGGTGCCGTGGCGGTGGGGTTCGCCGCACACGTGGGGAATGCCCGGCCCGGCGTGGCATCCAAAAGACACTGGAGAGAGAAACAGAACTGCCTTTTCAATCATGGAAACAAAGCCCCTCGGCGTTCCTTTGGAGCAGACTGGGGGATCGGGAGGGCGTTTAGCCCTTACAGAGCGAAGCATCCTGTTAAATTACTAAAGGGGGAGATTCAGGTTTCTGTGAACCAGAAAGATGAAGTAATTACTGAACCAGGACTCACAGCAGGAGATGTTTTATGGAACCTAATTAAAGTGAGGCGGGAGGAGCGAGTCCTCAGAACTGTGTGAAGGAAGACACCGTGGGGCGCCCAGTGTGCTGAGCAGAGCGGAGCAAGCAAGGAGGTGGCCCTTCAGGGACGGGAGGCATCCCACTCACGCAGACAGCACACGGGGCGAAGGCGGGACAGTGCTGTGCTGGGCAGCCAGCTCCTAAAAACACGGGGCTCTCTAGGGTCCCCTCCAGCTTCCCCCTGAGGGCAGGCCACTTGTGCATGCATGCACACACACACATGCAGACATCATGTGCATGTGTATACACACACACAATGCATGCACACAACACATGCAGACATCATGGGCACTGTACACTCACACATACACAATGCATGCGCACACACATGCAGACATCATGGGCACTGTACACTCACATACACAATGTGTGCACACACATGCAGACATCATGGGCACTGTACACTCACATACACAATGCGTGCACACACACATGCAGACATCATGTGCACTATACACTCACAAATACACAATGCGTGCACACACACATGCAGACATCATGGGCACTGTACACTCACATATACAATGCATGCACACACACATGCAGGCATCATGTGCATGTGTATACTCACACACAATGCATGCATACACACACATG
Source organism: Molossus molossus (assembly GCF_014108415.1). Taxonomy (NCBI): domain Eukaryota; kingdom Metazoa; phylum Chordata; class Mammalia; order Chiroptera; family Molossidae; genus Molossus; species Molossus molossus. The sequence goes on along the minus strand of NW_023425347.1, from coordinate 101,895,432 downwards.
CAGACATCGTGTGCACTATACACTCACAAATACAGAATGCATGCACACACACATGCAGACATCATGGGCACTGTACACTCACATACACAATGCATGCACACACACATGCAGGCATCATGTGCATGTGTATACTCACACACAATGCATGCATACACACACATGCAGACATCATGTGCACTATACACTCACAAATACACAATGCATGCACACACATGCAGACATCATGGGCACTGTACACTCACAAATACGCAATGCATGCACACACACATGCAGACATCATGGGCACTGTACACTCACATACACAATGCATGCACACATACACATACAGACATCATGTGCATGTATATACTCACACACAATGCATACACATGCAAACATGCATGCACATGCACACAGCACACGCATATGCACATGCATGTACACACATAATCAGGTCCTCTCTCCCTCACTCCGTCATAGGGAATACAGCCCTCTGGCCTCCTGATGCACCCACCAGGACCCTTGGGTGCCATCAGAAGCAGGAAGACAACATGGACGGATGCTTGTTTCTTCTCCAGAGTGATGTTTTATATCAGCAGATACCAGGAGACCCGGGAACAAAGCAAAAACCCCCTCTACCCCAAGCCAGACAAAAAGAGCAGGTCTTAGCAGGTTTTCCAGTAGATCAACTCAGAGAAAAGGATTATCAAGCTCGACTGTCCCTGGGTAGTCCACACCCGGTCAGGTGAGGGAGGGGACCAGGCACAGGGAAGTGTGAAGCAGGCAGAGGACGCACCGTGGGCTGCCCTCCGCTCCCCCAGGGACACTCCCTCTCAGGTCCCGGGTAGGTGTGTCGACCTGACAAGTGAGCGTCTCTGGCCAGGCTTCCAGGAGACACTGTGCCCTTGATTATTCCAGGGGGGGTGGTATCTGCCCAGGTCGTGCAATTTTCTATTGGTCAAGGTCAGTGCCCAGGGCTCCGATTCCCCTACATTCTGCTCAGAATGTCAAATTCCACACCGAGAAGTGAGAAGTGATGGAGGGAGCCTGAGACCCCTGGCTCATGTCAGGTCGGCCTGGCTGGTTTATATCCCCAAGGGATCCCAGATCTACATCCGATACAGTCACCCCACATCCTGCGTGAGCTGAGCATGTGCTGCCTGCCCCCTGGGTTCCCACCGGCCCTCGGTGAGCCCACTACCGCGTTGGCAAGTCAGAACTGTGGGTGCGAAGTTAGCTGCCACGCACCGAAGAGCCCAGAAGCCCGTTTCTTCCTTCGAGAGGAAGGTTTTGTTTCCTGGAGCCAAGAGCATGGGATCCACGAAGACTGCGACTTTTTTTAAAGGAGAAATGACATTGAACGAAGGAAACGCGGGAGCCCAGCTGGCCCGAGAAGTGGGACTTGCTGTGTGGGTGACAGAGGAGGCTCCTTTGATCAACTCTGCCCAAGCTGCCGGGGTGCAGACAGCGTGGGGCGAACGCCGTCCGTGGAGACCTCTACCCGGAGCAGAAAGACGCCGACCGTCGATTCGTGGTCCTCCAGCGGAGAGGGGCAGCCTGCTTCCTCAGCCGGTGGGGTACCCCCACCGCCCAAGACAAGAAGCACAGTGGAGGCAGCCCTGGGTAGAAAGGGCTGATGTGCCCAGGGAGGGAGGCAGCTGGGGGCTTCTGTGCCGAGAGAGGGGTGACCAGGCCTGAGAGTTAAGCCTTGAACCTGCTCCCTCCTCCTCATTCTGAAGCCCAGAGGGGATCCCCTGAAGTCATTATTTCTCTTGCTAAGGCCCTGGAGGGTGTCCAGTCGGGGAGGGAGCAGGGCACAGCTGTGACACTCCCTTTACCTAGTGGGGTTCCAACTTTTTGCGCTGGGAACAGGGTGCAGCGCGTGGGACCAGCTCAGCACAAAGGGGTGGGCGTGACCGGCGAAGCCTGGCAAAGCAGCTCTGGGGAAAAAGCATTTTAAGTAGCTCGGCAACCAGGCATCACCACAGAGACACCTGGCGACCAGCGGGCGGACGCCTGCGGCAGGAGGGGCAGCCAGGCTCCGAGGGGGCGGGGCGCGCAGTGGACACCGCCAGTCTGGCCAACTGAGCATTTCAGGCCCAGAAAGGTGCAGTTAGAACGGCTTCGAGAGTCAGCCACCGGCTTCCATTACCCAACACTGCCTCGAATTAGGATCTGACTTGGGAGGCAGTGTCCCCAGGTCCCCCCACTGCACGCAAGTCCTCCTGTCCTGCCTGACACTCCGACATCCGGCCAGGGCTCCACTTCCCCCAAGAAGCTCAGCTTCCAACCGCACTGCAGTGAGGAGAGACAATGCGGGGGCTGCTGGCTGAGGCTGCCCCTTTGCAGGACAGGGCGAGCACCCCGGGACAAGCCGCCTGCTCTCTGGCCGTCCCTCCGATGCACCCTCAGTGAGAAACGACACTTTCTAAAGCACTTAGAAACATACTGCATGGGAGCGGGTGTGGATGGACCCCACCTAGGAGCCCCGTTCTCCTTCCTGACCCCCTTCTGCAGGAATCCTGACCTGGGAGAGGCCCCACACCCACTCCTGCAGGACACAGCAATGGCTCTAGGGGCCCCACGCAGGACCGTACCCCAAAAGCCTTTCTGAGAGGCACCGGCGCCGGAGATGTGCCCGCCTCCAGTGACCCGAGGATGTGTCCATTCAGGCCCAAATCAAGTTCCCATAAGTTCCGTGCAGGACAGAAGACTTAACAAGATGGGCTGTTTCAGAGAGAAGATGCTCGATGACTCCAGGGCAGGTCACAGCCAGCGGAGAGCCTGGTAGTGGGGGGCGTAGGAGGCACAGTGTCCGTGCTGAGCAGCTCGGGAGGCCGGGCTCCATCTGTAAGGCCCACCCCTAGCCACACCCATGATTTACAAAAATCCTCCCCTCCCCGGCCGGTGTGTCTCACTGGGTGAGCATCGACCCTGCACCAGAGGTCACCAGTTCCATTCCCGGTCAGGGCACATGCCCAGGCGGTGGGCCGATCCCCAGTGAGGGGCGTGCAGGAGGCGGCCAATCGGTCTCTCTCATCGATGTTTCTATCTCTCTCTCCCTCTCCCTTCCTCTCTCTCTAAAATCAATAAAAAAAAAATTTTTTAATTCCTCTCCACCCAAGGGAATGGGGGGGGAAACCCAACATTTCTTTCCTCTGCCCTTTGGTGGGCCTCCCTGTACATTCGAGCACACCCTGGAAAGATTTTTATGCCCGGTGTTCAGGCCTGGGGAGTCGACGGGAAGGGCAGTGGGTTGTGGTGGCCCCGAAGGGATATGTGTCTCCTATCCCAGAACCTGTGACTGTGACTTTTTTGGAGAAGGGGTCTTTGCAGATGCGATCTGAAGTGTAGGATCGCTACATGAGTTCACTCTGGACTGTCTGGGTGGATCTTAAATCCAATGACAAGTGTCCTTCTAAGAGAGACACAGAGTGACACGGAGGAAACAGAAGATGGGGCAGAGGTTGGCATGATGCGCCCACAAGACTCGCTGGTGGTCACGGGAACTGACAGAGACAAGGACGCTCCCCCAGAGCCTCTGGAGGGCTGCTGGCTCCTTGCTCTCGGACTCCCCGTTCCAGAACCGTGACGGAATAAACGCCTGTTGTCTTAACCCCGTTTGTGGTCATTTGTTCTGACGCCACAGGAAACCAATCCCGGGGGCCTGGCCCTGGCGAGCCTGACTTTTCCAGGTCTGACCATGGCCCCCACCTGTTCAAGGACTTCTGTGACTCTCCCTCCCACACACACAGTGAAGGTCACATTTCCTCACTGGTCTCTGGGGGCTTCTGTTTCCTGGGCCTGTGTGGCATTTCAGCAGGGTTAGCCCACCCCACCGTCACCCAGCCTCTTCACTCTGCTGAGCCGGGGTGCTGGCATTGGGGGTGCAGGCCTCGGGTGCTCCTGGGTTGAGAGACCCTGAGCCAGGCTACAGCAGGCAGTAGGACCCTGGGTCCACAGGTGACTTCACCCTGTAATCTGCATGGTTGCTGGTCCCTGGCTGGCCTTGTCTGGCACCAAAACTGAATGACCTGGGGCCAGGGAAGGGAGGTAGCATTTGATGGCAGCCCCATGGCCAGTGTTAGTGAATTTCAGATAGACCCACCGGAACAAAGCCACCAAGGATACAGAGACCCTGCCCTCCCTCGGCTAGCCCCATGGGACGCAGCTGACCTGCCCATGGCAGGCCTTGATGAAGCTGCCTTTCTGCCAGAATCAGCCTGCTGCTGCTGTCCCGTGAGACGGCTGAAACCCCGGCTGCATCACCAAGCTATGAGGGTCACACCTGAGACCCTCTGTCCACAGCTGGGCTCCGCGTCCCAGGGCCAGAAGACCCAGCACAGTGCCCTCAGGTAAGTGAGGCCACAGCCCTGGGGCCCTCTCGTTGACTTGCCCAGGGTGTGGCCAGAGAAGGAGGACTGGGGGATGGGCAGGTAGCCAACTACAGTTACTACACATGTGACTGAGAAAATCGCAGCCCCCAAACACCCAGCCTGGCCCTCCACCAGCTCATTGCAGGAGAACAACACAGCAAGGCCCTGCACCGCTCAGACGCAGTTCAGTCCTGCCTCAGTCACTTACTAGCTGTGTAACCTTGGGTAAGTTACCGACCTTCTCTGTGCCCTAGTTTCCTCATCTATCAGTTGATAGAGACTGTGATAAGAATACCTATTTCACAGGGTTGTTGTGGGGATGGCCTAGCATTTATAAAGTTAGAAATAAGTAGTTCAACTCTCTATGAGCTTCTGCTTTCCCTCTATAAAAGTCATAGAATTGTCCTGAGAAACAAATAAAATGAGGTATGATGGTATTTTAGCACAATCCTTGGAATATAATCCAGAGTAAAGAGTAGGTACAACCTGTCATCATCATTGCCATCATTGCCATCATCACCATCATCACCATCACCATTATCACCATCATCATCATCATCACTGTCACCATTATCATCATCATCGTAGTCATCATCAGTAGTCGTCATCATTACCACCCTCCTCATCATCATCACCACCTTTCTCATCATCATCACCACCACCACCATCATCATCAATATCATAGTAGTCATCATCACCATTATCATCATCATCATCATCATTGTAGTCATCTCACTATCCATACGCAATGGGGACAATGGTGTCTTCCCCATGGACCTCATGGAGCTGGAGGGAAGGCAACTGAAATTAAATAATACCTTGAAAATGTATTATTTTTTGTTATTTCTAATCTCTGAGAGAGCTGAGCTGTGTTTTTTCAATCCCTTCTCAAAAATAGATTTCAAAATCCTGTATCACTGTTATTGTCATTCAGTTATCAGCTCCATGATTGAGACGTCTCACATCTTCCTCAACTCAGAGATGACTACATCTCCATCCTGATGGTGAGGGCTTCATCTGTTCCCCAGCATCCAAGCATACTGCCCTGACCCCACTGAGCCAGAACCAAGCCCCATCAGAAGAAAACACCCACCATAGTGACTGAGCCCCTGACCTGTAAGTATTCAGCCTTCCTCAACCCCCAAACACTGTGAAGTCATACATGAATTCACACACACACACACACACACACACACACACACACACCATCCCCTTGGTCAAGGAGCCCAGGAATAATTAGAGCAATAACCTAAAACTTCCCCTCTCAAAAACATCTTAGCACATCATGCTCTCTCTGGCCGGATGCCACCCAGGTCTCTGACCCCTCTGCAGTAAATAACTCTTCCCAGTGACATGCATTTAGACATCAGCTGGCCTCACATGATACTTCTGAAAATGTCAAGTCCATCGGGTTGGACATGAACAATTTAAGAGACGCTGAGTGAGCCTATTCAGAAGCCTCCATTCCCTACCGGAGCTTCCAATAGCAGAGATGATTTCCCTCCTCAGACAGAGGTCAGTGCTTATCAAGATGCTTAACAGCTGAGCCTTCTCAGCAAGCACACTCTCAGAGAAAAGAGGAATCATGAAAGGGGCAAGAGTCAAGGACTTAGAGGTTTCCATCGCAGCCTTGGGGTATAATGCAGTCCATCAAAGAAGTTATTCCTTCTATCCATCTACCCGTCCATCCATCCTTCCACTCATTCATCATCTTTTCCATTCTTTGGTTCATGCAGATTTTCCCCCTTTTCCCATGGGTTTTGCATGCAGACTGGAGCTTCCCACATCACCCTGGTCTCTGTAGGAGATTCACTCAGCTGTGGACAAATCAACCCGCTTTATGTACTTAAGAATTCAAGCTACAAATGGTTCTAGAGGGCAGTTTTAAGCAGTGGTAAAAATTCAAGACTAGACCCTGTCGTTTTTCTTAATGACTTTTTTACATATCTCAACAACAAAATAGTTGTTTGGAATATTCCCACTTTGCTCCTACTTGACCCAATTTTTATAAGATCATCACTGTATTTGGAAAAGCCTGGGGGCAGATCATTCAGCAAATACTAAGATATGCTAGAAACCTCACCCTCATTGGGATCCCTTCTTGCTCCTCCACACACAACCTTCACCGTAGCATTTTATTCCTTCAAATAAGGCCATCCACCCGGGCTGGTTTGGCTCAGTGGTTAGAGTGTCAGCCTGCAGACCAATGAGTTGTGGGTTCAATTATGGCCGAGGGCATGTACCTCAGTTGCGGTTCATCCTGGCCCTGGCAGAGGTCATGTGGGAGGCATCCAGTCAATGTGGCTCTATCACATAGACGTTTCTCTCTGTCTCTTTCTCCCTTATTCTCCTCTCCCTCCCTCCCACTCTGAAGATAAATGGAAAAGTATCCTTGGGTAAGGATTTAAAAACATAATAAGACCATCTAACAGCCTCAACATGGCTTCCCACCTGACCTTGGCATAGCATCCCATCGGGCAGTTCTAGGTGGTGAGGAAATTGAATAACACCAAGTCACCATTTTCCCTCAGGAAAACAGCAATGATGTAAGCAAATCAGGAATAGGGGTATCAAATTGCTGTGTGTAGATTTTTTTTAAATTCTGAGGCTAGGCAACCAAATTTTGCCTATCTTTTAACAAAAATCAGCATAGATATATTTCAGGTTGCCTCTCTAATTTTGTCAGGTTGGATCTCAAAACAAGCAGAGTTTGTGACACCCCATTCCATATATCACCCTGGAGAGAGATCAATTTTGAGAGACAGGAATTATTAAAACAGGTCCAAAACTACCCTTAAGTTTTATGATCAACACCCTCTCCCAAGCCTGGCAAAATTAGCTGGCCTAAATATTTTTGACTACATTCATCTCTTTCTGCAATTTGGAATGACTTCAAGAGCCTTTCAGAATACACTTGATGTAATGCTGCTCTGTTTCATTATTGATTTTAGTCCCGGTGCAAAACAGGAAGTTTATGTCCACATTTAGAACATAAATACGACCCTGCTGTCTAAATATTATACCTCACTGTTACAGAGCAGGAAGGAAAACATAAACATGCTTTTAATTGACCTTCAGGCACCTAACGCGAATGCAATGGACCTGCCAGGATTGGAATCTCCTTTCATCACCAATACAATATCCTTTGGCTAGGAAAGCTCTCCCAAAGCCATTTCTCTTCATTAAAAAGCAAAGACAGGGACATCTGTAATCCTTTCAACAATGAAGTTTTTTTTTTAACAGCAAAGATACACAGAATCCTCCCTTGACAAGAGCCACTCCATCTATTCATTCCAAGAAGGCTGAAGAGATGCTGAACAGAAGTAGTGTGTCCTCCTACACGAAGCGCATGCGGGTTGGTCTCACCCCCTAGAAATCATCTTTTCTCTCTGTTAACAATGCTTTTAACGAGCGAAGGCCAAACGTGTTCAGTACCGTGGACAGAGAGCCAGCTTCGCGGGGACGAGGGTGTTCAGTTCCATGGACAGCGCGCCGGCTTTCAAGGGCGCGGCATCTTCAGTACCAAGGACAGATCATTGGATTCTCCATCCTCCAAATTCCTAAGAGAAAGTTTTAACTATTTTCTCCCCCACCCCCTAAAAAAGAGCAGGAGTAAAATCTAAATTAGACACTTTTTCTTTCACTTCTTTAAACTAGAAGTCAACAAATGTTTTCTTAAAAGATCAGATGTGAATATTTTGGCTTTGCCAACCTTACAGTCTCTGTCAAAACTCCTCAACTCTGCCTTGTAGCCCAAATGTAGCCAAATTAATGAGTGTGACTATGTTCCAAACAAAAATGTAATTTACAAAAGAAAGCAGATTTGGCCTGTGGGCTGTAGTTGGCTAACACCTACTTAAAGTTAGAAGTGCTGAGAAATGGGTGAGGGGCATCAAACAGATGGAAATCTAAGGTGTCTCTGTGGAGCCAGATCACAACTGCCCAGAAACTTTCCAGTAAGAAGCCAGCTTTGTATGTCCTGATACTCAATGAGGACCCATCAATAAAGGTTTTCTTTCTTAGTTCTCCTGCAATTTGACCTCCTTAATCTTTGCTTTACATCCTTGACAATTAGAAGTAAGAGCTGAAAGAATAAACACAGTTTGAGATGCCAGTGAGCATCTCTCTAAAGGTCATTCCTCTACCGTCTACCCAGGCAGTCTCCCTGGGGTCAGAGAGGGCCCCTGGAGGAAGGGGAGTCAATACCCAGCTACTGACCCCTCACGGGCATCCTGGAGCCAAGTAGCTCTGACAACCCCACTCATCTTAGAAATGGCACAGGCCTAAACAGGAGGTTGGTAGGGGAACCTGTTCTTTGGAAACTAAATAAAGACTGGGGTAAATAAAGAAAGAGCAGGCAGAACTGAGCTGAAACGCAGCTTCAGGGAGGTTCTCTTCAATTGCAGATCTGAGTGCCTCTCTTATATTAAACATGTTAGCAGTTAATTGGCTTTAGCAATTAAAAAAAAAAAAAGGACGAGATTCAATTTCCACTCCCTTAAAATACAATCTAGACAATTTATGAAAAGCAACCAAATATACTGCGGAGATGAATAGACTTTTTTTGCCATAGCCTTTCTTAAAAGCACTTGAAGAGGTAAAAATATTCTTAAATCAAAAGGAATGCCATAGTTAATAAAATGAAAGTTGGCATAATTAATTTAGTGGCTTCTTCATTATAAAGGACAACTAAAGAGTTCTGTTTCTGGCTGTTAGGTTTCTTCCTAGATGGATCCATTCAGAATGGGCAATTATGAAATAAAGAAGGATCAAGATGCTAAAGAGATATTCAGGCCCCATATTGAGCCTCCTGCTATTCAGAAAATGCCCATGACCTTGGCAGGAAACACAGCCCTTGAGGACAGTGAGGCTGAGAGAAATGGCCTTGGGAGGAGCGAAGAGAAGCAGGAAGCTCATCACTGCCGACCACAGAATTAAGTGCACAGCCAAGGAGGAAGTTTCCAGAAGGGGGATCGAAGACCTATAAACAGGAGAGATAGAGGCTCGGAGGGAGACGGGGAGGGGGGAGGAGCTGCCCCTGCAGGAATCCCCATGTAGACAGGGCTTCACCCGTCAATGACAGTGAACGTGCATACACACAGCCCGACTGAGGCCCACACAGAGCCATGGAAACACACGTAGACACACACCTCACACAGCCACCAACACATGAACTCACGGACACACACTGGGGCGCAAACACACAGGCACAGAACAGGCTGAAACACAGACTCCTAAGTACACACATGTAGCCTTGGCCGGTTTGGCTCAGCACTTAGAGCGTCGGCCTGTGGACCAGAGAGTCCCGGGTTCGGTTCCCGCTCAGGGCACGTACCTCAGTTGCAGTTTGTCCCCACTCCAGTTGGGGTCATGTGGGTGGCAACCAGTCGATGTGTCTCTCTCATGTGGATGTTTCTCTCTCTCTCTTGCCCCCGTCTCCCTTCCACTCTATTTGAAGATAAATGCAAAAAATGTCCTCGGGTGAGGATAAAAATAAATAAATAAATACACACATGTACACGCTTACATGCCAACACAACATACTTATTACACTCAGCTGCCGACGAAGACAGGTTTGCTTCGGGCCCAGGTGCAGCATCACGGACGTCTCTCCAGGGGACGAGGGACACTTGGCATAAAGCAGCAGCAGCTTTCTCCACGCCTTGCGGGCGCTGTGTTCTGAAGGCGAGGGAGCATCGCTGCATGCCCAGCTCTCACACATGGCCGGCACACAGTAGGTGCGCAGGGTATGATGCAGAAGTACCGAGTTGGCACACAGTAGGTGCGCAGGGTATGATGCAGAAGTACCGAGTTCGGCACACAGTAGGTGCGCAGGGTATGATGCAGAAGTACCGAGTTCGGCACACAGTAGGTGCGCAGGGTATGATGCAGAAGTACCGAGTTCGGCACACAGTAGGTGCGCAGGATATGATGCAGAAGTACCGAGTTGGCACACAGTAGGTGCGCAGGGTATGATGCAGAAGTGCCGAGTTCGGCACACAGTAGGTGCGCAGGGTATGATGCAGAAGTACCGAGTTCGGCACACAGTAGGTGCGCAGGGTATGATGCAGAAGTACCGAGTTCGGCACACAGCAGGTGCGCAGGGTATGATGCAGAAGTACCGAGTGTCCAGCGTTTCAGTCTAGTCTAACAGCAGTAACCGGAGGCCTCTGGCTCCTAACTCTCTCCCAGACCTTCCCACACAGTGCTCAGGGGTGCCCTCGGAGCTGACCGCCCCTCTCCACTCACTCCCGGCGGGCTCAGCACACCCCTGTGCAGGCCTCTGCCTTCACCCCTTCATCCCACAGAAGTGGCCAATTGAGCCGCCCGCCTGCCTTTGAGGCTCGTCCCCCACCCCCATCCCCAGCTCTGCAGCCTCAGGACCGGTGCTCTGCTCTCTCATCCCCTCCTTGTGCGTGTAAGGGAATGCGTGTTTTAGATGAGAGGAGGCGCATGAAGCTCTCGGGGGATCTGCCTGCCAATCCCGCCGGCCCTGCCTTCCAGACAGATGCCGAATCCACACTCTTCCTCTACCTCCACTCCGTCATCCTGACCCCCCAGCTTCTACCCTGAACCCCCTACAGTGAGTCCCTAACTCACGCACCAGAGTGATGCTTTACAACACCCATCCGCCCACCTCACAGCAACACGAACATCCTTACCCTGCCCACAGGCCCACGTGGTCTGCCTCCACCACCTCGATCCCGCCCCAGCTCCTCCTCTCTGTTCCCCGAGCACAGCCGACGGATGCCCACCTGGGTCCCCTGCAACGGCTGCTCTCGGCGCCTGGAATAGTCCTCCCCAGGGACCAGCAACCGACTCCCTCACCCCTCCCACGTGTTTGCTCAAAGGCCATCTTCTTCCGGAGACCTAGCTCGACCACCCTGCCCCTCTCCCGTGCTGGCACTAATGTTCCTTGGCTTTCCTTTTATTCCATACCAATACCACCTTCCAGCCCAGCATTTTCCCTCCCTGGTGTATTGTGCACATCTTCACTTTTAATCATTTTGTTCACCAGGGTGTCCCGAGCCCTTAGAACAATGCCTCACACACGGGAAGCATTCGGAGAAGATCGGCTGAACAGACGAATGGGTGGACTGTGGACCAGATGCCTGCTCGCGCACTGTTCTGGACGTGGAGACGAAAGGGACAGAAAGAAAAAGGCAAATGCCCGACACCTCCCCCACGCGAGCCTTTTTCCATGTTCACAGCAGCTCTGTGAGGTAAGACGCTCGGATTTCCTCCGCATTTCCGGGGCTTGCCCGAGGCACGGAGTAGGGGGCAGGTGGAGTACTCTGCCGTCTAAGCCGCTTTCGAAGACCAAGGGGTCGTGAGCACGCTCGGTGAACTCTCCAACACCAGGCCAAACTCCGGCAGCTGTGGAAGACGCCCCTCACCCTGAGTCTCAGAGGTCAGCCTGAGAAGCAAGCGCGGTGCCAAGGGGAGCAAATTCAGAGGCCACGATCCGAAGTCAGCCGGAAGAATATGTAGGGACATTCTAGTAATCCACCCGTGTGTTCCCCTCCATTCTCCCGCGCACCTGAGCCACACGAAGCATTGTGAACAGGTCACTGTGGGCTCTGAGAAACCTCGGGCAGGAAAGAGGAGACCCCTCTGGTTTTGCTCTAAGCATGGATGTATTTCTATGGAAACTTGCTGGTCCAGGAGAGCATCCTAGACCCCAGAGGGCCCCTGGGGTTGGGGGACGCCGGGGACCTGCTGCAGGGTCGGGCTGAGGAGGCCGGCTAGGGGCTCACCACCAAGAAAGGTCTCTTTTTTTGAGAGAGAGAGAGGAAAGAAGAGATAGAAACATCAGTGTGAAGGAGAAACATCAATCTGCTGCCTCCTGCACGCCCCCTACTGGAGACTGAGCCGGCAACCCCGGCATGTGCCCTGACCAGGGATCAAACGGGCACCTCTCAGTCCATGGGATGATGCTCAATCCACTGAGCCACACCAGCCCGGCATCCACGCCCCCTCTTATTGTTCTGGGAACAGTCTTTGGAGGACCATGTTTATGTCATGTGCTTCCCTACCGGGGTGTCTTCCACCTTAATTTAAGCCAACGTCCTTGTCATTGCCCTCGACCCAGAGAGCCTGTCAGCTCTCCCTCATACGGTACCCTCCACCTAAAGGTGGCCTCTCTGAGCTTCTGTTTTCCCTGGCCACTCGGGCGGGGGGGCGGGAGGATTTAATGGGACAAGTGGGGGGACCCCCTCTTAGTCATCCTTCAACTTTCCCACTGGCTGACTTCCTTTAACTTCTACAACCCAGTTCCAGACTTCAGCTACTTTCCTGTGATAGCGCCTCTGTGGTCTCCCCATGATTCACACACACACACACACACACACACACACACGTGCACGCATGCACACACAGTGTCTCACACACATACCCTCTCTCGTCTATATACCATATAACCCCATGCCCATACCCACATCCATACACACATTCTCACACTCACTCTTACACATGCTCTCACACATTTACACCCACACCCACTCACATACGTGCACATGTACACACGCTCACACATGGTCACATGCACAGTACACACATCCGCATGCACACTCCCACGCCCGTGTGCGCGCTCACATCCATGATCATGGTCACACACGCTAGGGTGCAGGTATCCGTGCAGACTACCCTCTCCCCTGCAGAAGGCGAAGCACCAGCCAGGTAAGGGGCTCCCCCCGGCAACACGCCTACCAGATGCTTCCGCCCGAAGAGGACTTGAACAGGGGAGGACTCCTCCCTGACGGCTCCGGCCCCCCTCTGGATGGCAGACTGCCCTCAGATCCATCAGGGGGGCGCTTGCCCAGTAGACACAGTGGCCAGTTATGAATCTGGAGAATTGCAGCCACAGCACGACCAGCCTGGTAAGGAAGGAAGACCCCCTCTTCCTCCCAGCCACTGGCTCCATAAATACTCAACACATGTGCCTGGGACCAGGTGGTCGGCCACTGCCAATGGCCTCCACCAGGGCCTGTGGACAGCAGCCCCGCCAGCCTGGGGACTCTGAAACACTGCCCTGGGTGCTGTGACCACCCTCCAGAAAGGAAGCCTTCCTTCCCGGGCCCGCAGGCGCCTCTGGGGTCCGCACAAGGTGGAATCTCTCGGAAGCCGAGCGAAGGAAAGCATGGGCAGAGCTCGACGCCCCTGGGCAAGCCTAACCGTGTCTGTCTGTCTGTCCGCTCCCGGCCGTGCCGGGCTGCTCCACACCCATGTCCCCAGGGAAGGAGCCTCGGGAGTTGGTGGGGTCGTCGCGACTGGACCCATCGCGCAGGAAACTGAGACTCCATTGGCCTCCGCGGGTCACAGCGGGTCGGGGCGTGTTTGCAAGGTCTGAGTTGGGAAAGTTAGAATGTTTACATCAGGACAACCTGAAAAGAGACATCAAGTGTCCACGGCTCTGGGAAGCCCCTTACCCAACCGAACGTCTCAGCGCTCACCCCCGGGATCGAAGGAGACAAACTCCACGCCTGAAAATGAGGTCGGCCACCCGGAAACACCCTTGGAAGGTGTGTCATCCGATCAGCAGAAGGCGTGGAGCCCGCATCACGGACGCCAGGCGTGGAATGAGGTAAAAGGACGCCGGGAAGAGAGCGAGACATCGGATGTCACATCGGCTGAGCAGGTACTCAGACGGCAGAAGGGTCTTGCCTACCAGTGGGCTGTGTTCTCCATCAGTGAGCTCATGAGCTAACACTTTAGATCCCCAAAGCAGACGCCACATCAAGAAACGGTTTGGCTTAGCGTTTGGAGCATCGGCCGGTGGAACAAAGGGTTGCGGGTTCAATTCCGGTCAAGAGCACCTACCTCGGTTGTAGTGCGTCCCCGGTCCTGGTCAGGGTCGTGCAGGAGGCAGCCAATCGGTGTGTCTCTCTCACATCGATGTTTCTCTCTGTCTCTCTCTCTTCCACTCTGTCTGAAGATAAATGAGAAAATATCCTCAGGTGGGGATTTAAATAAATAAATAAATAAAAGGACAAACGTGTCTGGCGTGACGACAAACAGATGGGTCTCCGGGGGGCAGAGTGCGTCCAATCGCCGCCCTGGCTCTCGCTGCCTGTGTGAACCTCTCTGGGTTTTACGTCCTCACCTGTAACCTGGAGACAGGAGTGCCTACGTCCCCTCAAGCTGACCTGGAGATGAAATACAATGACGCGCGTGTCTGTCCCACGAGGCGCTAAGCAAGTGTTGGGGATCCGACTCAAGACGTCACGGCCCACGGCCTCAGCCTCCACTCACAAGGACACTGGGAGCAGTGTTCTCTGCTGAGCCAGTTCACTGGCTACGTGGACAGAGTGCCTACAACCAGCACCACGGTCTCAGGGTTCACATCCCAGCGGCTCCTGCCCCCCACCCCCTGCCCATGGCACAGCCCAGAGCAGGCCAGGTGGCTTCTGGGCCTCTCCTCCAAGCGGTGACTCAGAACTCCAGGCTCCTCCGTCTTGTGACAATGTCACCTTCACACCTGGTCTCTGAAGTCCAGGAAGGAGAAAGGCAAGTGTGGACGGCCAAGGCCAGCCTGACGCTGCCTCCCTCCTGTCCTCATCCCAGTGGCTAGAGCCCGTCACGTGACCCTCACCCAGTGCAGGAAGAGGAAGTGGAACTGACCAGGAGAAGTACATAAAGTCCTCTTTGTTCAATCATGGTCTTTGTAAGCCTCTTTTTTTTTTTTCAAGGAACATCGTCTTCCTCCGGAAGCAAGTGTCCTGACTCAAGCCCGTGTCTCCCTGATGACCACAGGGTCACTAGCACTGCCGGAGGTGCCCGACTGCCCCGGCTTGGCCTTTGAATACCCACAACCGCACATTCGGTGGGAAACTGTTATTGAAACCTTGGTAGAGACTTCGCTTATTTCTAGACATTTCCCAGGGGGACAAGTGGTTCGCTGAGACGCTATTTTTACTGCAATGTACATTTTACTTAGAAATCCATCCAGAAATCAGCCCCATCAGATACTCGTGTTCCTTGTCGGAAAGCGAGCCAGCAGACAGGTGCGCGTTCCTGGAAGGAGGGAGCGCGGCGCGTGTGCGGCCAGCACACCTGGACGGGCCCCGGGCATGTGCCACCAGGTCAAGGGTGGACATCTGACCTGACCCTGGTGACGGGGAAGGGCCCAGGTGACGAGTGACACAGTGCCAGTCCAAGGAGAGCCCACCAAAGCTGCAGAAAGGGAACAGCCTTTGGAGGTCAAAAGTCCTGGATTCCGACCTGCGCTTCGGTTCTTGGAAGGTGTGCTCCGTGGGCGGAGGTACGAACACATCCTGAACCTCGGTTTTCCCATGAAAGGAAGGTGATTCCCATCCCCAGGTCACTAAGATGAGTTAAGCGGAGGTGACCTCCCCCCAGTCACTAAGATGAGTTAACAACAGGTGATCCTTCCGGGTCACTAGATGAGTTAACAACAGGTGACCCCCCCCCCAGTCACTAGATGAGTTAACAACAGGTGACCCCCCCAGGTCACTAGATGAGTTAACAACAGGTGATCCCCCCCGGGTCACTAGGTGAGTTAACAACAGGTGATCCCCCTGGGTCACTAGATGAGTTAACAACAGGTGACCCCCCCCCCCAGTCACTAGATCAGTTAACAACAGGTGATCCCCCAGGTCACTAAGATGAGTTAACAACAGGTGACCCCCCCCCCAGTCACTAGATCAGTTAACAACAGGTGACCCCCCCCCCAGTCACTAGATCAGTTAACAACAGGTGATCCCCCCGGGTCACTAGGTGAGCTCACACACCCCTGGGAAGCACGCAGTTCAGAGTGGGGGACAGAGCAGGCACGTCGCCCGGGCTCTGGCCCTGGCAGAATCACCCCACACGATGGGCGTGGCCACTGAAACCCCAGGACCATGAAGCTGTTTTTACCTGAAAATGTTCTAAGATGCCCGTGGTGGACAGAAGAAGGAGGCGGACACGGGAAGGCCGGCGGTGGGGACCCCATGGAAGTAAACCTGTTCCAGGGGACCCCATGAGCCAGTGGTGAGAACGGGGGTCTCACGGGGCTCCAGGTCAGCCACTTCCCCAGAGGCCGACAGAGCCAGAAAGGCCGGCCCCCGACAGCTAACCCGGGCTGCCCCCAAGGGTGGGGTTAGGGAAGGGGGTAGCGGGGCGGGGGGCAGCTGAGGAAAACCCCCTCTTTACTGGTGTTGGCTCTGGGAAAGGTCCCCAAAGTGTGGGCCACAGACCCAGAGGGGCCCGGGTGGGGAAGCAGAGACACCGCTCTGAAGTGGGGGGCGGGGACCAAACAAAGCTGATCCCAGGGAGAAGCCGTATTCGCTACATTAAAAGCATTATTTTTCCTTCTCTTTCCGAAGTCCCCGCCTCTAAGAGGATGCGGTGTTTTATTTCGAGCGATGACACACGTGCCTTCCCTTCTGAAATGAACACGCTGCGCTGAGAGCCCAGTGCATCTGAAGAACAGCGATGATAACACGGTACGAGCTCGAGAGGGTGCGGGAAACGGGGGAGAAGGGAAGAAACGAAGGGGGTTGGGCGGGGAAGGGCGCTCCCTCCCCTCCACCCTTCACCCCAGGATGAGGACAGGGGAGCTAAGGGGACACCTGCCTCATCCCTCCAGGTGTAAATGGTGTGACTACTGCTCTAGTATGAACCCCAGCTCTCGGCCTACCCCCCGACACTGGCAGATGTGGTTTTCATGCCGCCCACGTGACCAGGTCCGAGGCTCCAGTTGGGGTTTGGGGAGAAAGTGGGGCTGTCAGGTCAGCCCAGCTGGAGGGCGCTGCAGGGGCGCAAAGCATCTCTGCTCCCTCAGCCTCTTTCCAGCGTCTCTATGGAGGCTGCGGGGGGGGGGGCTGGGCCAGAGCAGAAGGTGGGCTCCCTGACCAACACCCCTGCCATAGCTCTCTCGTCCCCAACCTTCTGCACTGTGGGACCAGCCCTGTGGTAGAATCTTCTGCGTGTGTCTCAGTTCAACGCATTCAAACTCTTCAAAACACGTTCAGTGGCCCTGGGCTGCCGTCAGTACCCTCGGCTGGGACACTGACCTGGACGGCCAAGTGGAACACACCGCCATCGTCCATGGAGATCGCCTGCCCTCCGCAGCTGACCAGATCCAGCAGCTCTGACACCCCCCCACCGCCCCGTCACAGGTAGGAGTCCATCAGAATAAGGGGTGCTAACTCTGCCACAGGTGACCCACACAGGGCACCCCCAAACACAGAGCATTGTTCCCAACGGCGCCTCTTCTCTCCCAGGTGAGAGTAACACGAAGGCCCCGAGGCAGGGGCTCCCCATGAAGGCAGCAAGATCACCCAGTCGTCTTAGGAGTTTTCCCCCTCTCTGTCCTTACGATGGTGGGAACATCACATGCTCATTAATACTAATGATGTATCCCAGCCTTGGCCAGTTTTGCTCAGCGGTTAGAGCATCAGCCCCTGA
Organism: Molossus molossus; assembly: GCF_014108415.1. NCBI lineage: Eukaryota > Metazoa > Chordata > Mammalia > Chiroptera > Molossidae > Molossus > Molossus molossus. The sequence continues at coordinate 101,877,667 of NW_023425347.1, read as the reverse complement.
ACCGAAGGGTCACAGGTTCAATTCCCAGTCAAGGGCGCATACCTGGGTTGCAGGTTTGATCCCTGGTCAGGGTCCTGCGGGAGGCAACCAACCAATGTGTCTCTCTCACATCAATGTCTCTCTCTCTCTCCCCTCCCTCCCTTCCATTCTATCTAAAAATCAAAGGAAACATATCCTCAGGTAAGGATGAACAAACACAAAACAAAAATATGCGTCCCAAACTTTGGAGAAGGAAAGATGCTGACCGCTGGCTTTGCGGATGACCTGCCTGAGCACTTTCTAAGTCGGTCCAAGCATCCGACTCCGTGTCGCTAACAAGGCTCAGTGAGGAGCCCAGACATCTGCAGCCCCGGAGGTCCGGGGCACAGCCGCTGTGTTCTAGTGCATGAGCTGTCCTCCTGGGCCGGCCCCCGGGCTCGAACCTAACGCAGCAGGACTATCTCTGCTCCCAGCGGACTTGGAAAAGCCTCCTCCTGAGTCGCTCTGCTAATCAGCAACTTTTCACTTCCTGCTGGTTCATTAATGCATTCATTAGGGAACTAAATTAAACTCTAACACGACCGCACCATCTATGTGTAATAGAATCTGGTTTAAGCCACAGATTGACAGAGACCCTGACTTGTAGGACAGACCTGATCCTAATAATAACAAAAATCAACATGTGTTCAATGCACACTCCGTACTTCCTCAGTGCTTCCTAGGGATCGCCACTGTGATCCTCTGGGGAGACTGAGACATGAAATGTAGTAGGTGTGCCCATTGTACAGATGAAAATGGGAATCAAGGAACTTGCCCAGAGTCCAACCTCTAGCCTCAAAGCCTCCCCTCACCGAACACGTGACAATTGTATGGAATTGATGAATTGGGGTCCACGCAGGGGCGGGGCCTCCCGAGGCTCCCGAGGCTAGCGTCGGTCTTCAGTGACGTCACGCGGCACATTGAGAAGTCCCGCGCTTTGTTCTTGTGTTGGCAACTTACCATGAGTCTAAGGGTCTGAGCGCCGGGCTGTCCTGCAGGGAACAGACCTGTTCCACCCCCTCCTCCTGAGCTCTACCCGGGGCCTGTAGGGAGAGCAGCAGCTGTGTGCACTGGTTTCACTCGCGTGTACACCAACTGGGCACGGAATTGTCGAAGCATTCAGACGTCCATGGTGTTCCTACAATCAGGAGCACGCACCCTTTATCCAAAGGGGTTCTGTCCGCGGCTGTGCACATTCAGAAGGATCGGGTCCCTTTGAGAGAGTCCAGAGCCCATGAAACAAAACGGCCCCCGGCCGCGGGGAAGCCCCGCTGGACCACAGGTCGCCTGACGGGAAAGACCCTCGGAGCCAGAGGTGGAAAAGGCTGCGTCTCGAGGGGGGTGGCCGTGCAGGTCACTGTCCCTCCTGAGGCGGGTCCCTCTGCCCTCCGGGAAGGAGAGGTGTTGCTGTGGGTGCCGCTGGGCAGTTCTGCAAACATAGTCCGGGTTCTCAGCTCCAGGTGGCAAAGGGTGGGCTTCTTCGTGACCTGGGAGACGAACACGGAACAAAACACACTGGTCACCACGGAAGCTGACGAGCACACACGGGAGGTCCGCTCACCAGGACGGCGGGTTGATGTCACCTGAGGGCCCAGCAAAGGGGAGACAGAGGCTCTCTGTGGGGGAGGCACCCCTCTTGGGCACACCATCCTGCCCTGCGTGTTCAGAAAGTGGGGCTCCTGGGAGGGACGCCCACAGCCCGGAGCACTAGTGTAGACACAGCTGTCTGAACCTCCCAAGCAGGGGCCACACTGCCAGGGGTACACGGGGCACAGCCTCTTCCCTGAGGCCCCGGCTTCCCTCTGAGAAGCAGCGGCACCCAGTGACCCCTACGGCCATTGGTCCCTGCACTGTGGGCCCTGTATGTTCTCGTCCCCAGACAGCTGTGCCCTGGGAGTTGGGGGCCCTGAAGTTAACTCCATCTCTGCTTGTGACTCAGGTCATTCCTGCCTGGATGTCAGGCTCCCGATGGAGCAAAGCAGGTGGGACGGGTCACCTGTCCATCCTCCTGCTGGAACGTTCTGGGTCTCTAAGTAGCTTCCCGCTCCTGTGCCTGTGCTGTTCCCACTGTCGTCGCTTCTGGTGGCTTCCTGATGCCAAGGGACCTGCTCGTGCCCAGTGCAGGAGGCTGGGGGAGGCTGTGGCTGCCAGCACACCAGGGTGGCGGGGCCACACTGCAGAGCCGCTGGCTCGGTGCCTGGCCTGAGGCAACAGCGCCACCATCAGCAGTCGGCTGGAAACCCTCCCTCCCGCAGCACGGAGACCCACACGGTCCATGGTCTGCCTTAAATACAGTCCTCCTCACCCTCCCTGCCAGGGTCCGTTTCCCTTAACAGACTGGGGGAAGGGAGAAGGTCTGGAGGCACGCCCCGCGGAACGTCTGCTTGGAAAGCCACTGCCTGCTCCTTCCTGCCGTGCCCAGGGGTTCACTGTCCCCAACCACCTAAGCCTGGCTGGCAACACAAGGCAGCATCTCAGGCTGTGAGCTCAGAGCCATGTCGGGGTGCCGAGGGGGGGCTCCTGGTGATCACTGAGATCCGAGCTCCCTGGGGACGGGACCCCTGGTCTGCCAGGTGCCCGGAGCCCGTGCCCAGAGTAGCCCCAATGCCGCAGCGAGCCCTGGCCACTGCTGTGCAGGGAGGCCCACTGTGCCATGTGGTCCCGCCAGGGCAGGGGCGCCTCTGCTCCCCTCGAAGGGACAGCGAGCCCAGGTGACAGAGCTCGGAGGACGGCACACCTGGAAAGTGCCAGAGACAAACACAGGAGCTTGGCAAAGCCAGGAGGGTTTCCACGGTGACAGCATCCCTCGGGGACCCTCTCCCCACACACACTGCGTCCCCAACACGCGGCTCCTCTCCAGCGCTGTGGCTGACTCCAGGCTTCGGGGAGCAGCTGAGGACACCCGCACTCCTAGGAGTGCAGGCAAACCCGTCCCCTCGGTGCCCAGAGGGGGACACAGCTGGGGCTTCCTGGCTGGTCACTGTTCACTCAGGTGGCCCGAGTCTCAGGGAGCTGAGACCAGGCGAGTGCCTGGCTGGAGTCAGGGTCTCCCCAGATCTCTCCCCTCTCCTGGCGGTAGGGACCCGCCTCCTCTCCTCTGCTCATAGGGGTCGCAGTAGGCGTGGCCCGAAATACAGAATGAGCAGCAGAGCCAGGGGGCTGGTCACCGGCCTGGCCTCTGGGCGCCTGAGTCTCACCCAGCAAAGGTCTCCTTCCCCTTGGCCCAGCTCCACATGCTGCGGCAGGGGGCACAGCTCCAGCCTGGCTTCCTGGGCTCCTCCCACAGCGATCCAAGCAAAGCCTCCCCCCTCCACCCCCTCCTCTACCCCCCACCCCCCTCCTTCATCCCCCTCCACCCCCTCCCCATCCCCCTCCTTCATCCCCCCTCCACCCCCTCCTTCATCCCCCCTCCACCCCCTCCTCCACCACCTCCTCTACCCCCTCCTCTACCCCCCTCCACCCCCTCCTCTAACCCCCTCCACCCCCTCCTTCACCCAGGCAGCCCAGGTGTGCAAAGTCCCCTCCTGCTGAGTCCCCTTTCCAGAGGTTTGCCCAGCCCCCTCCTCCACCTGCGGAGGAGTCTCCAGGCCCCCTGCCCCCCAGGCAGCAGAGGGGAGAATCCTCAGAGGGTGCCGGTGGCGAGGGCCCGGCTGCTGTGAGGTCAGAGGAAGCCCAGGTTCAGGTGCCCCATCTGGGCACAGTCTCTAGTTGAAAGTAGAGCTTCAGCCCAGCCGAGAGCTCCGCTCAGGGTGGGGAGCAAGCTTCCCCTGCGAGCCCAGTTGGAGGCTTCCTCCCCCCGGGAAGCTGAGCTGGTCCCAGCCCCAGGGCTCCAGCCACACAGAAAAACAAGACTTCTGACCCGGAGGTGGCAGCTGGGTTCCCCCTCCCACCACCCCCCTCCCCGCCCACCAGCATCAGAACCCGCTCTGGAGGCTTTGTCTACACCAGGGCTGTGCCCCCCCCCCCCCCCCCCCCCCCGCCCAGGCAGCTCTTTCCCAGCCCCACCCACCAAGCTGGGAGGGGGGTGCCCTGGGCCCTGGCCCCGCCTCACCTCCTTCCCAGAACTGCCTGCCCAACCTGCAGGCAGAAGCTCAGGGCAGGGCCTCCCTATCCCGAGAGGAGCCCATCACTGGTGAGGTGCCACCAGCCCACCAAAAAACGGGGTGCTGTATAGACCGAAAGTCTGTGTCCCTCAAATCCCTGTGTGGAACCCCTAGCCTCAAGGGGATGGTGTTAGGAGGTGTGGCCTTTGGGGGGTGATTAGGTCATGAGGGTGGAGCTCTCATAAATGGGGTGAGTGCCCTCAGAACAGGGGCCCCAGGGAGCTCCCTCCCTCTTCCGCCCCGTGAAGGAGGGGGAACCATCTAGTAAGCGGGAGGCCACCCCCGCTCTGCCCGAGCCCAGATGTTGGCCTTCCCGCCTCCAGAGCCCGGAGCAATAAATGTGTGTGCTGCATCAGTCCTAGCAGGGCCCCCCAACTGTAGCAGGGCTCCCTCCCCTCCCCCCCCCCCCCCGAGCATGACACCCTTCCCCCCGAAGCAGGACACCCTCCCCAGCAGGACGCCCCCCCCCCCCGGAGCCTGACCCCCCGCAGCAGGACTCCACACGCACTAGCCCGCGTGGCTTTGCGGGGCTCCCCAGCAGGCCGGGGCCCACAGTCCGGCCCAGGGTGCTGAGCTGGTGGTTTCACTCGCCCTCTGTCCTTGAGAGGACGGAGGTCGCTGGTCCCTGGGGGTCGCTGGTCCCAGGAAGGGGTTCACAGGGAGCCTGACCCAGGGCCGCCCCTGCGACCACAGCACCGTGAGCGGAAACGGAGCGAGGGAAGACGGCGCTGTCAGCCCGAGTGCCAGCTGCTCTTCCGCAGCAGGACTGTCGCGTGAAGCTGCCCGGGGTGCCCCCTCTTCACCCACCAAGCCCTGACGCCACTGAGGTACAGGCAGCCCCGGGCTGACGGGTGAAGATGGGGTTTCTGTGATGGCCCCGGGGACCACGGCTCGGCGTGGGGCAGACCTGGTAGAGCGGCCTCGGGTAGGGCTACAGAGACTCACCGTAGCCTGGCAAGTCCCCAAGAGGGCTGTGGGGACAGGCTGAGCTGCACAGGCCAGGGCTCCCCCCAAACTCTCCAACTAGGGGCTCCCGCCACCTCCCTGGGGAGCCCCACCCTACCGCCCACCAGAGCAACGGGCCACGACCCTGTACTGTTTGCAGAGACGCCTGGCCTGGAAGTCATCCCCAGTCACGGTTCACCCCACATGCCTGGAGCCGTCCGCCTGACTCTGACCACGTTCTAGGGAAGCCCGGGCCCGGCGCCCGGACGTGGTGGGACGCGCCCTCAGACGGTTCTGGCCCAGGGCAGCCCAGGGAAGACGTGGTAGGACGCGCCCTCAGACGGTTCTGGCCCACGGAAGCCCAGGGAAGACATGGTGGGACGCGCCCTCAGACGGTTCTGGCCCACGGAAGCCCAGGGTTCTGGCCCGCGGCAGGCCAGGGAAGACGGGGGCTTGCGCATGATCCGTAAGAACGACCAGCAGTCTGGGGAAATCACTCAGTCAATCTGGAGTAACCCTGTGCACGGCTCTTGACAGATGGAAGTCTTCCCAGGAGTCATTTCAGAAATATCAGCTGTCACTGTCCATCCCGGCGAAGCCACAGAGGCGCCCCGCGCGGCCGATGGGGGCCCATCCGTCAGCTCGACGTGCCGTGAACAGCAGCGGCGTGGATCTCCCGGAACAGAAGGGCTTCGGGGGGAAGGAAAGGAGAACAGGGGGCCCTGGCTGGTCTGGCTCAGCGGCTAGAGCGTCGGCCTGCGGTCCAGAGAGACCCAGGTTCAGTTCCTGCTAAGGGTACGAACCTCAGTTGCAATTTGTCCCCGGTCGTGTGGGTGGCAGCCACTCGATGTGTCTCTCTCACATCGATGTTTCTCTCTCTCTCCCTCCTGAAGATAAATGCAAAAGTGTCCTCAGGTGAGGATAAAAACGGAAGAGCAGGGAATGGCCCTGTAGCACCCAAGACAGAAGAGAGAAGCCCCTTCCTGCCCAGTGTGGCCCCCTGAGCACCTGTACCTGTGGCCACCTCACCCCCGAGGTGGCCCAGCACCACCTTCTGCCTGACACCCAGGGAACCCGAGCTCGTCTCCGGCAGCACCCTGACCTCAGCGTCTGGAACTGTGGGGTGGGACCAGCTGTGTTCAGGGGTGTGGACGGGAGGGTCTGTCTGGGACAATGGACGCTGCTCAGCATGTTGGAGACACACCCTGAGACACAGATGTGGAGGGAGGGAGGGAGGGAGAGAGGGAGGGAAGAGGAGGGAAGGAAGGAAGGAAGGAAGGAAGGAAGGAAGGAAGGAAGGAAGGAAGGAAGGAAGGAAGGAAGGGAGGAAAAGGGGGGAGGGGGAGGGAGGAAGGCGGGGAGGGAGGGACACAGCCCTCTGGAAGGGTTGCACATGCCCACCTGCTGGCCTGCGGGGCCATGTGCCCAGGCAGATCTTCGGGTGCTGAGGCGGTGCCCACCCTCACACCAACCTCACTATCCCAAAGTCCACCGTCCTCAGCTGGAGGCCCCCAGCCTGGAGTACCTGCCGCAGCAGCGGCCCAGTCTGAGGACTGACGGGTCGGGGTCGGCACAGCGGCAGACCAGGCCTGCGGGGGCCCCGAGGGTCAGGGAGAGGTTCTGGGGAGGCAGCTGCTCCCTGGGGCTCGGGGCTCCTCTCCAGTCTGGCCCCAACTTGCAGCTCTGCCCCAGGCCACGCCGCTCCTACACACAACAGACTCTAGCCGTGTCTGTTTCCAAACCCTCCTCGATTTTTCTCTCTGTCCCTCCTGTCACAACGGGTTGTTGTGGGCAATGGGTCAGAAGTCGCCCTGCACTGATCCCCCTCTTCAAGGTCACCACAGCAGGACCCTGCCGGGGCGCCCAGTCACGGGGCCAGTGTGCACGCACCTGCTGTGTGAGTGCGGCCGGGCTGTGGAGGGCTCGGCTTCTCCTGGTGCTTTGAAAGCAGAGCAGCCCGACCAGGACAGAGGCCGTCCCGAGGTGTGGGGGTCAAGTGTTAGCATCACCACGGCCAGACTGGGGGCAGCCCGGCAGCCTCCCAGCAACCCCAGGGCGGGGCCCCCGCCGCTGGCCGGGCCCCACCTGCCCCAGATGACAGGAAGACGGTCAGGCTTACCAAGGACCCAAGGGACTCCAAGGTGGCACCGGGGAGGGAGCGTTGACCATGGCCAAGGGCACACCTGGGGGGAGGGCAGAGCTGAGCGGTGGCGCTGTGAGGAGGGGACGTCTGGCCAAGCCGCAGTGGGTGCCATTCCGATACAAGCCTCACAGTGCTGGCGGGCGGCCGTCCAGACCAGCCCAAGCGGCCGAGGCCAGAAAGACTTGACCAGCAGACAGGCTGAGCCTTCCCCTCAGCTCAGCCCAGGAAGGAGGCGGCACCGCCCCTGTGCGGCCCTGGGAGGTGGGCTCCGGGTCGGCGGCCAGGCGATTGCACAGGTCGTCCACCTGCTGTAACAGGTGCCCGAGGGCTGTGCAGCCGGGAAGGGGCGCCACCAAGAACCTGCGGGCAGCGCAGCGTCCTGGGAACCCCGGGGCTCACCCCCAGCGCACGCCTCCTGGCTCGTGACCCCCTCAGTGGCGAGGTGGGCACCACAGCCCTGGTCATGCGTAGCTGAGGAACAAACATCCCCTGCCCGGTGCCCGGGGCCACACCCAGAGCAGGGCAGCGAACAGCAGTCACGGCTCCCCTGCCTCCAGGGCTCCGGCCGGCTGTGGGATGTGAGCAGAACAGCTCCGCTCCCTCCCTCAGGGCCCCCCTCTGCCTTCCAGGGCCGGGGCATCAGGACAAGGGCCACCCACACCGGGCTCAACCCCTGCGGGAGCCGGGCTGGACCGATGCTCAGGTTGGTGCAGGGCCCCAGTGAGAAATGCCACCGCTGGCCGAGGGGAAGCCCGTGAGCTGGCATTTGAGTCTCTTGGTTCTGCTCCCTGAGCCGTTGGCAAGTGAACCCCGAGCTCCTTCAGCACGAAGGGGGTGGAATGGGGGCAAGGTTCCCCAGGCAAGCACCAAAAAGGAATATGATGAAAGCAGCTTCCCCAGCAAGGGAACCTCCGACACTGAGGCCTCGCCCCCCCCCCGCCCCCCATCCCTGGAGGGGTGCTATCTGAGTTCCCAGGACCCAGCCCCAGGCCCGGCCAGCAGCACCCCGAGGTGCAGGTGAGCCTCCTCACTGCGGGCCTGAGAGTCCCCAGCCCCAAGAGCTCCGTCATCTGGGGACAGCTGGGCTCGGTGAAGGGCAGACCCAACCCCCGCCAGCCTGGCACTGCACCCCGCTCAGGGCCCAGCCAGCCTGGCACCACACCCCGCTCAGGGCCCAGCCAGCCTGGCACCACACCCCGCTCAGGGCCCCGCAGCACCCTACTCAGGGCCCAGCCGCACCCCGCTCAGGGCCCACCCATACCCCACTCAGGGCCCAGCCGCACCCCACTCAGGGCCCAGCCGCACCCCGCTCAGGGCCCAGCCAGCCTAGCACCACACCCCGGTCAGGGCCCCGCGGCACCCCACTCAGGGCCCACCCGCACCCCGCTCAGGGCCCACCCATACCCCACTCAGGGCCCACCCGCACCCCGCTCAGGGCCCACCCATACCCCACTCAGGGCCCAGCCGCACCCCACTCAGGGCCCACCCATACCCCGCTCAGGGCCCACCCACACCATACTCAGGGCCCACCCACACCATACTCAGGGCCCAGCCGCACCCCGCTCAGGGCCCACCCACACCATACTCAGGGCCCACCCACACCATACTCAGGGCCCACCCGCACCCCACTCAGGGCCCAGCCGCACCCCACTCAGGGCCCAGCTGCACCCCTCTCAGGGCCCAGCCGCACCCCACTCAGGGCCCACCCGCACCCCACTCAGGGCCCAGCCACACCCCACTCAGGGCCCAGCGCACCCCTCTCAGGGCCCAGCCGCACCCCTCTCAGGGCCCAGCCGCACCCCACTCAGGGCCCAGCCGCACCCCACTCAGGGCCCAGCGCACCCCTCTCAGGGCCCAGCCACACCCCGCTCAGGGCCCAGCCGCACCCTACTCAGGACCCACCCCACCATACTCAGGGCCCAGTCGCCGGGTTTTCGGTTTTCGGGTGTGTTGGTCCCCGCGCTCTGCCCCTGGCCCTAGGTGTGACACCCATCAGCACAGAGCCCCGGGGGGACACTGCCGGGCAGATGCTGTCAGGCAGGGGTGGGGAATGGAGTGGGGACTGGGCACAGCACTGCGGCCACCACACGGGACCCACATGGCCCTGAGCTCCTCTCCTGCAGCTTAGTCCTCCCAAGACCTGTGTGGCGGGGGCTCCCAGACCCACCTCACTGAGGAGACGAAGGCGCCCCAGAGGGGCCGCGGTACAGGACACAGCTGAACCCCGATCCGGGCCCAGGTCTGGTGCCAGGGCCAAGGGTGTGGGAACGGGTGGAGGAAGAGGGAGAATGTTAGGGGCCTCAGCCTTAAACAGGGTTCCTGCCTTCGTCCCACCCACTGAAGGGTGGACCCGGGGAGCAGCAGACACCTTGCATTGCAGAAATTCAACCTCAGAGTAACGGCCGCCAAAGCGATGCGTTTCTCCACGGGAGGCGAGGTCTCCACCACGGCTCTAGTGACGTCTAAGGGAAGAGTTAGCAGACCCTCCTTGCAGAAGTGCAGGCGCAGGGACCAGAGGCCTGGGGGGGAGGGCGAAGTCTCCAAGGCCGTGCAAAGGCCCTGGGCTGCGGGCTCAGTCCCTGCCTCCACCTCTCCCTCCGCCGCGCCCGTCACTGCCTCCTGGCTGTGCTCCTGGCTTTCACACCGCCTCTGATCCGAGGCCGGCGGCAGGCAGTGTGACCGCTGGAAAATGCAACTCAGACCACACCTGACAGGGACCCCCTGGACGCCCTCTCACGGCAGGCGGATAACCGCGCCCCCGCCCTCGCTCTCTGTGGCAAGTTCTCACGCACCCCTGGGAATAAAAGTGACAGTGTTCCATTTGGCGGTCAGGGGCCAGAGCTGCACGCCCCCAACCTGCACCCGGGGAGGAGAGAGCGGTCGTTAAGCAGACCTAATGGTTGTTTTCCCCAACCTCTTGGAACCTGAGGCAGCAATTTTCAGAGGCGCCTTGATTTCTTTCTAAACAGAGACAAACATGGCATTAAATCATCAGCACACTCAGAAATCAGAGCGGCTAATCTGGCTTCCCTTCCACTCTGTTCCGGTTGCAAGGAGCTTCCAACGGGAGGGGAGGAGGGAGAGAAGCGGGGAGAAACAGCCAGCGCACCAGGACGCCCTGGGGGGATGACGGGCCCTGCCCAGGCTCCCAGTGAGCCGCGCATGTCTGTCTGCGCCCAGCGGCCCGGCCCGGGGTCCGGAGGCCCGGCTTGCTCCTGTGAATCACCAGGGGCCGCAGTGCTGTCCGGCCGGGGCACCACTGAGCGCACCTAGTCATGAAGGGAGACGGCCCTCCGTGTGTCCCGGAGACAAGCACGGGGCAGTGCGGGCTCTTTCTTAACAGTGAGCATTTCTCCTAGAAGGAATCTGTCCCTTGTGAGGAGAGAGAGGGAGGAAGGAGACCTCGGACTGGCAGGACGTTTTGAAAAGAACAAGCTCCCACGGTGTGTGCAATTCTGACTCCTCGGAGGGTCTTCACGTCCTTACCTGTGCCCAGGGCAGGCTCTGTGTGCCAGCCGGCCACGGGCCCTCTAGGGGAGGGGACTGAAGGGACAGGTGGGGGGACAGGGCAGAGGAGGAAGCCATGTGTGTAGAAAACTGCTTTTCTGACGAAGCAGACCCCCCACCACCACCAGCAGCTAGGCCCAGCTTCCTCAGCCCATGGGCGCCGGGGCCCTGCGTGGCATGTTCCTACCGCAGTGCCGTGCCTCGAACATGTGAGGGGAATGACAGGTCACTAACTCGGGCCCCGGTCCTGACTGGGGCAGGGTACCTGTGCACCCCAGTCCATCAGCCCTTACAACCCCAAGAAGCAGGCCCAAACCCCCAGGCCCCGTGCCCTGGCCTCCCCCAGCGCCTCCTGTCCACCCTGTCAGACAGCACCTCCTCTGCACACAGACCGCCTCCTGCCTCCCCTTTTCTCCAGTGCCCGGACTGCGGCCAGACCCCCTTGGAGATGCTCAGGGGCGACTGTCCGGGCCCCACCAGGACCGTCCCTGGAGCAGAGACCGTGTCTGTCCCCTGGCTTCTCGCAGGTGCCCAGCAGAGGAGCGCCCAGAAGTCCAGGTCAGAAGAAAGAACGAATGAGCCCTGGCCGGTCTGGCTCAGCGGTCAGAGCGTCGGCCCACCAGAGAGTCCCGGGTTCGGTTCCCGTTAAGGGCATGTACCTCGGTTGCAGTTTGTCCCCGGCCCCGGTTGGGGTCGTGTGGGAGGCAACCAGTCGATGTCTCTCTCACATCGATGTTTCTCTCTCTCTTCCTCCCACTCTATCTAAAGATAAATGTAAAAATGTCCTCGGGTGAGCATTAAAAAAAAAAGAATGAACGAATGAATGATGAATGAATGAATGAATGAGCACGGCTTCTCTGGCTGATCCAACCTCCCTTGCCAAAGCCAGGCCACTGCGTCCTTGCCCCCGACCTCCCTGGGCCCCCGCAAGTGTGCTGCTCACGGGCAGCCTGAGCAGACCCCAGGGGGGCGGCCCCCACCCCTCCGACAGCCATCTTCGTCTGGTGCCCCAGCAGCGGGAGCAGCACCCACTGGGAGTGCGGGCGCCTCTGCCAGCAGCGCCGCCTGGGCACCTGCGGCACTTCACAGCCCCTCCCCGCGCAGATGCGCCCAGACGTCCCCAAGAGAAAACCCGGTTTATGCTGCAGACAGAAAACACCCACGGAAATTGTCAAAAGAGAAAACGTGAAAGTTTACTATTTCATACATAACTGTAAAAAATATATGAAATATTTCCAGTATAAAAGATATAGCAAAAAGATATGTTTGTACAAAACCCAGTAAGAAAACAATTTTACCACCTCGGGTGACCCGGGGAAACAGGTGCGGGAAGCCGGTGGCCCGCCCTGGGCGGGGCCGCCCTGTGCAGAGCCGCCCTGCAGTGGGCACACCCTCACCCTGGCCCCGGGGGCAGCAGCGCCCTCCCCCCGCTAGCTCCCCACCCCAGCCCTGGAAGGGCGCCGGCTGAGGCCACCCCTTCACTGGTAGATGACCTTCACGCAAAAGGTCTCCTCGTTCTTGTCCTCGTGGTCGTTGATATAAATCAGCACCTCCTCCTCGCCAGCTTCGCGGCCTGGCGCGAACCGCAGGCCGATGGTGTAGGTCTCTCCACCCTGGACCTGGACAGAGCAAGTGCCAAGGTCAGCGCCCAGCCTAGCCCCCCTCCAGCAATGTCCCCACAGGTGTCCCTCCAGCAGAGGTCCCTGGCTGACCCAGGACCTGACCCCGGCTCCTGCCTCAGTCCTGGTGGTGGGGCCTCCAGGCTCTGGTTCTCTGGGCTGTGGTCCCCGTGCTCCCGGGAAATGCCTGAAGACCTCCTTCCTCGATCCCAGGAGACACCCTCAACCAGAGACACCCCTCCACTAACTGACAGCTGTGACTGGCCCAGCTCTCCTTCAAAGGCTCAGGACAGAGGAGGCAAACATGGGTGGTTCCGGATCAAACTATGGAGAAACCACCGGGAAGGCTGGTCACCAGGCTGACTCCCGAAAGGGTGCCTAGATGTGGGGCTCTCCGAGAGGAAGGCAGAGGCCCTCACAGAGGTGCCTGCCCTGTTCAGCACCACAGGAGAGCACAGGACACTCCCAGGCCTTCCTGAGGACTCCGGTCACGGGAGGACCGGCCCCTCCCCTCCCCACTGGAGGACCGGCCCCTCCCCTCCACACCCCACTGGAGGACCGGCCCCTCCCCTCCCCACCAGAGGACCGGCCCCTCCCCTACCCACTGGAGGACCAGCCCCTCCCCTCCCCACCGGAGGACCAGCCCCTCCCCTCCCCACTGGAGGACCGCCCCCCCACCGGAGGACCGGCCCCTCCCCTCCCTACTGGAGGACCGCCCCCCCCACCGGAGGACCGGCCCCTCCCCTCCCCACTGGAGGACCGGCCCCTCCCCTCCCCACTGGAGGACCGGCCCCTCCCCTCCCCACTGGAGGACCGCCCCCCCCACCGGAGGACCGGCCCCTCCCCTCCCCACTGGAGGACCGGCCCCCCCACCGGAGGACCAGCCCCTCCCCTCCCCACTGGAGGACCGCCCCCCCCACCGGAGGACCGGCCCCTCCCCTCCCCACCGGAGGACCGGCCCCTCCCCTCCCCACCGGAGGACCGGCCCCTCCCCTCCCCACTGGAGGACCGGCCCCTCCCCTCCCCACCGGAGGACCGGCCCCTCCCCTCCCCACCGGAGGACCGGCCCCTCCCCTCCCCACTGGAGGACCGGCCCCTCCCCTCCCCACCGGAGGACCGGCCCCTACCTCTCCCCCAACCTCCCCACCCCCCTCCGGAGGAAGCAGCCCGGCCCGGCCGGCGCCCACCTGGAAGGTGTCCTCCTTGAACTGCAGCAGGTCCGGGCGGTCGCTGTGCAGGTGGAAGGTTCGCCGGAAGGGGTAGGGGTTGGTGTAGGTGATGCGCTTGTGGGCGCCCCTCCCCTCCCCCGCGGCGATCGTGATCTCGAAGGCCTGCGGGGAGGGCGGCCGTGGGCTCCTTCTGCGGGCGTCCGGGCGCCTGCTCCTCGCGGCCCCCAAGCTGGTGTCTCCACAGACAGGACACACACGCCCTCCGGGCCCCGGGAGGGGCTCCCAGCCCAGGAGCAGCCCCCCAGCCCCCTGCCTGGGTGGAGACCGGGAGACAACGCGGCGACACCCCCGACCCCGGGGCCCACACACGGCACCCCCAGACCTTGGAGATGAGGGGCGGGCGGCAGGAGAGGCACACGAGCCACGAGGCCACGAGCTGCTGGCAGTCCACGTCCACCACGTTGAGGCGCACGAAGCGGCCGCCCGCTCGGCGGGGCCGCAGGGCCACGTGCAGGTCCCGCACCCCGCGAGGCGGCAGCACGAAGACGCCTTTGGGGTCCGTCTTCAAGGAAACAGAAGCAGGTGGGGACGAGGGGTTTCCCGGCATCGCCACCCGGCGGCCTGAGAAAACCCGAAGGGACCCGCTGCTCGGGGGACCACCTGCTCGGGGGGCACGCGGTGTGCGGTCAGAAAAGGCCTGAGAACCCCAGTTCTCCCTCAGCGCCCGGGCCACAGGTCACAGTCGTGTCACCCCGTCTGACGCCCCCTGTCGGCAAGCCCCCTCCCACGAGGCGCTGGCTCCCACCGAGGCCACTGGCGGAGCCCGCAGGGCCCACTGCGCAGACGCACCACGGGCCACACCTTCCCCGGAGGGACGGTCCACATTCACCGGCCTGTGGGGCCATGTCCCTCGGCCGTCATGGTGCGGAGGGGACACGCACAGACCGCCACAGCCCCGGAGGTGCCGGCACTGAGCCGCCCACTGCCCTGCCCCACCCCGCCTCGGGCCAACCACTGAGCCGCCCACCGCCCCGCCCCGCCCCAGCCCCGCCTCGGGCCAACCACTGAGCCGCCCACCGCCCCGCCCCCACCCCACCCCGGGCCAACCACTGAACTTCCCCCGCCACATCCCCGCCCCACCCCGGGCCAACCACTGAGCCGCCCACCGCCCCCGCCCCACCCACACGTCCCAGCTGGGGTGAGGATGGCAGAAGCTAGAGAACATCCAAGGAACCCAGCAGCGCCCACAAAGCCGTACCGTCAGCTCCTGGGGGTGCGAGGTGAAGGCCCTCACTTTCCTGACTGCCTGCGTCCCCCGGAGGACAAGGGACAGGCGGGTGCGCTGGCCGGTGACACAAGAGACGTCCACCCGCTGCAGGGAGTGCAGGTGCACCTGCCATATCTGCACGGGCCTCGCCAGCCAGCGGTCCCTGTGGGCAGGACGGCCGGCTGCTGTCACCCACGCCACCCCCCAACCCCCCACCCCCGTCGAGTGGCTCTCGGCAGGACACAGCTCAGGCGTAGCTCGGACTGCACAGCCCTAACGGGAATGGCAAGGGGGCCCCCGCAGCGCAGCGCAAGGCCATGGGCAGTGCTCCGCGGGAGACCTCGCTGGTCACACAGGCCTGAGCGTGCAGCCCACATCTGCTGCCGAGGCCATGGGACTGGGCACTTTCCCGTAAAACAGGCCCAGGGCCGCGCCCCGCATGCCCCTCGGCCCGCCACCCCAGGGGCGCTGCACACAGGCTGTCCGCTGCCCGTTCTCTCGGCCTGTCTGAAGGTCCTCGGAGGGCTGGGAGACGCCACTTCCGAGGGGCAGGGGACCAGGGCTCTGCGGCTGGGCCAGGGAAGCAGAGGCCGATCCAGCCCGTCTCCAGCACTCTCCCCCTCCCTCGGCCTCCGCGAGGGAGCCCCGTGACAGTGGCAGCCGGTGGGCCCGGGCACTGAACGTGGGCACAGCTGCCTCGACCTCCTCTCCTTGGTGGGCTCTGGACCCATCGTCCCTCGGGCCGCTGGTGCCACCCTGAGCAGAGGGCGCCTTTGCCGGGCTCCTGCCAGCCCGTCACAAGCGGAGAAGGAACCAGGACTGGCCCACTTTTGACCCCCCAGCACCCTGGCTGCCTCCCCACCACTGCTGACCACCAGGCTTGCGTACTCACGCGTAAATGGTGACAAAGAAGTCTTTGATCTCCGGGCTCAGACCACTGGCCACCTTCAAGAACACGTCCCTCGGCTCCCCGGGGCCCTGCCAGACAGTGGGGGCATTGCAGGAACATGCCCGCCTCCTCGCTGCCCCGGTCCCCATGAGCCCAGCAGGGCTGAGTCAGGCCTCCGACACCTCCGGTTTTCTGTCCTAATCAGAACTCACTACTTCTTTCACCACAAAGGGAAAACCTCTCCCTTCCTGATCTTATACTGAGTTCATTAATCACATCTGCAGAGGACGGTACCCAGTGTCCCAAGCGGTCATCACACAGTGACAGCCGTCATTCTGTACACGGTGGCAACTAATAAATGCCCTTATTACCATGTGCGCCTCACTCATTTCGCCTCTACCGAGGAACGGGTCTGCTAGCCGTAAAAATGAAAACCCATCCCCGAGGCACCCACACGGACGGCAAAGCCCTTCAGCCCCTTGGGAAGAAGTCGCTCCCCCTGGAAAAGCACAGTGAGGAGGCTGCAGCCGGACGCAGGTGCGCGGGCCCCGTAGGGAAGGATGGAGCCGGCCAGACTTACCACATTCTGGGTCTCACAGATGACGCTTGGGTCGCTACATCGGACGTGAACTGGGGGGTCCTCGCCAGGCATCCCCACAGGAGCCCCTGGGCCAAAGATAACAAGACAGATGTCTTTCCCGACAGGCCTGGCCAGCACCGGTGCTGAGGGGACCAGCACGCCACGCTCCCTGCCCAGGCCCTCAGGGACACGGCACCGGGGACTCAGCCAAAGACAGTGGGTGCGAGTGCGGGAGCAGGTGCCCAGCCTGGGCCCCAGGGCTCTACAGGCCCCGAACAGAGAGCAGGGCTGGCGGGTGGGGAGCAGTGTCCCAGGCTCGAGCCCAGAGCTGCGGCTCTCCGGAAGGCGCGACCGGCCAGCCAAGGGCCCGTCATCTCGGATGAGACGAGAGGATGGTTACTTCACGTGATGCAGGCAGGAGGCGGAACCGACAGACTTGTCGGGTGTGGATGTAAGGGCATCACACGGTAACATGGCGAAGCCACTTGTCACCCTCGAGGGAAACCATTTCCCACCTGCTGACCCCACAGAACCCTGGCACGGGGCAGACAGGACCTGCCTGGGAGCGTGTGCCAGGGAGGCAGGCGGATGGCCTTCTTCAGGAAGGTGAGCTCTGGGTGGTAGAAGCGGAAGACCTGGTGCACCTCGTGGGGCTGGGGCTGCACGGTCAGGCGGAGCACCGCCAGGGGCTTGCCGCTGCCGGCCCGGAACACCACCTGCGGGAGGAGGGCGCAGCGTCAGGACGCACGGGCTGGCGGCCGCTGTGTGCGCCAGGCCCCTCCCGCAGACACAGTGTCCCCAGGGTCCTCTCAGCCCCGAGGGGGACGCCAGCACCACCGCGGATGGGTCTGCACAGCAGGTGCTGCACACGGACACGTTCCCCCCACAAGCATGTCATGCGTGGCTGCTTCTCTGCTCATTCCACCCTGGAAGGCACAGGCCCGGATGGCAGCGGACAGTCTGCACCCCACTCCAGCCTGTGTGCAGGAGGGTGCAAGGGTCTGCCCTGGGCCTCGCCAGGTCCTCCCACGGTGCTGGAGTGTCAGCTCTGTGATTCCAGATGGCAAGGGCGGGAAGTATGCGCGTCCTTCGGAACCAGTGACTTACTAACACACGTATCTGTCAGAAGAGCCCCCGTCTGGGCAGCTGACGGAATGGGTGTCTTTACCCCCCGGCTTTGGTCAGGCCCAGGGACCAGGCCACCAGACTACCCTTCCACTGGAAGGATGCTCCCCTCCTCCAGCAAGGGTTACTGTGAAATCTCTTAGGTGCACATATGTAAGAGGGTAAGTAGAAAAACGGTTCAAGTCACAGAGTATAACAGGACAGCCCCCACGACCCCGTCCCTGCTCACCCCGTTCGCTGTCCACATGCGAGTTCTGTGCCCCCAGCCCCGCCTGACACACCCTGAACTCCAGGGTCACCCTCCCCAGCAGATGCAGAAAAGCCCATGGGCTGCGCTTCTTCCTGGAACCCAGAGCAACAGGGAGCAGCACCGGGAGCCACGGGGGCCAGGGGGGAGCAGCACCAGGAGCCGCGGGGGGGGGGGGGGGAGCAGTCCTGCCTCTGCAGACCTGCCAAGGAACCTGGATCCTCAGACCGAGCTCCGTGCTCTCTGCAGCTTCCCTGACCCCGAGAAGCCCTGAGACAGCTGACGTCTGTCCAAGTGAGTGGACGTTCTAGAAAGGCTGACCAGGTGACCAGGGCGGGGCAGGCAGCCCTTCAAGAGGGTGTGCAGAGCTACACGCGTCACACGCGTGGAGCTGCAGGCTGCGGACACCCCGCGCGGGGGATGGGGGTGAGCGCTGGACACCCGGCATGGGGCATGGGGTGAGCCCTGGACACCCCGCGCGGAGGATGGGAGTGAGCACTGGACACCCGGTGCGGGGGATGGGGGTGAGCGCTGGACACCCGGCATGGGGCATGGGGTGAGCCCTGGACACCCCGCGCGGGGGATGGGGGTGAGCCCTGGACACCCCGCGCGGAGGATGGGAGTGAGCACTGGACACCCGGTGCGGGGGATGGGGGTGAGCCCTGGACACCCCGTGCGGGGGATGGGGGTGAGCCCTGGACACCCCGCGCGGGGGATGGGGGTGAGCCCTGGACACCCCGCGCGGGGGATGGGGTGAGCCCTGGACACCCCGCGCGGGGGATGGGGTAAGTGCTGAACACCCGGCGTGGGGGATGGGGGTGAGCACTGGACACCCCACGCGGGGGATGGAGTGAGCCCTGGACACCCCGCGCGGGGGATGGGGTGAGCCCTGGACACCCCGCGCGGGGGATGGGGTGAGCGCTGGACACTTGTCCCTATGACAGAGGCTCGGCCAAAGAGCGGACGCGGAGGCGCTGACTGCCAAGCGTCTCGGCCACGTTCACGCTCTGCACACGGGCACACATATGTACATGGGGGGCAGGCTCTTTCTACCTCTATCTCATTAAATAGTTTAACTTTGGACTCATGTAAATGTTTTTAATTAACGTAAAAAGTCCTCCTTTTTTAAAGGCTCTCCACATAATAAAAATGAGTGGAACAAACCAAAGTAGCTACACTGAAGCGGTGAGGTAAACCAGAGACGCGTTCCTTCGGTAACTCCGTGCTCAGGCGAAGGAAGCGCTCAGAAAGCCCGCCTCAGCGCCCTGTCTGTGGCTGGCGCTGCTAGCTTGAGATACACACACAGACCAGACTGCAGCCAGTGCGGCCAGCGGCTGTCACCCTCAGGAGGACAGCGCGACTGGGGGAGCGGGTGGAAGACGACGGGTTTCTCACCTACAGAAAGAGAAGGTGCAGGCACCAGGAAGCGGCCTGGCCCTCCACAGCTCGCCCGGGGCCCCTTGGCGCTGCAGGTGGCTGCCTGTGCACTGCCCCCCACAGGAGGGTCCCCCCAGCTCTGCCTGCAAGACCATGGCTGCCTGTGCACACGTCCTCTACAGGAGGGTCCCCCCAGCTCTGCCTGCGAGACCTGGGCTGCCTGTGCACACGTCCCCTACAGGAGGGTCCCCCCAGCTCTGCCTGCGAGACTATGGCTGCCTGTGCACACGCCCCCCACAGGAGGGTCCCCCCAGCTCTGCCTGCAAGATCTGGGCTGCCTGTGCACACGCCCCCCACAGGAGGGTCCCCCCAGCTCTACCTGCGAGACCATGGCTGCCTGTGCACACGCCCCCCACAGGAGGGTTCCCCCAGCTCTGCCTGGGAGACCTGGGCTGCCTGTGCACATGCCCCCCCACAGGAGGGTTCCCCCAGCTCTGCCTGGGAGACCTGGGCTGCCTGTGCACACGCCCCCCACAGGAGGGTTCCCCCAGCTCTGCCTGGGAGACCTGGGCTGCCTGTGCACACGCCCCCCACAGGAGGGTTCCCCCAGCTCTGCCTGGGAGACCTGGGCTGCCTGTGCACATGCCCCCCACAGGAGGGTTCCCCCAGCTCTGCCTGGGAGACCTGGGCTGCCTGTGCACACGCCCCCCACAGGAGGGTTCCCCCAGCTCTGCCTGGGAGACCTGGGCTGCCTGTGCACACGCCCCCCACAGGAGGGTTCCCCCAGCTCTGCCTGGGAGACCTGGGCTGCCTGTGCACATGCCCCCCACAGGAGGGTTCCCCCAGCTCTGCCTGCGAGACCATGGCTGCCTGTGCACACGCCCCCCCCACAGGAGGGTCCCCCCAGCTCTGCCTGCGAGACCATGGCTGCCTGTGCACACGCCCCCCACAGGAAGGGCCCCCCAGCTCTGCCTGCGAGACCTGGGCTGCCTGTGCACACGTCCCCTACAGGAGGGTCCCCCCAGCTCTGCCTAGGAGACCATGGCTGCCTGTGCACACGCCCCCCACAGGAAGGGCCCCCCCAGCTCTGCCTAGGAGACCATGGCTGCCTGTGCACACGCCCCCCCACAGGAGGGGCCCCTCAGCTCTGCCTGCAAGACCATGGCTGCCTGTGCACACGCCCCCACCCCCACAGGAGGGGCCCCTCAGCTCTGCCTGCAAGACCATGGCTGCCTGTGCACACGCCCCCCCCCCCCAGGAGGGGCCCCTCAGCTCTGCCTGCGAGACCTGGGCAGTGAGCCCACCAGCACCCAGGTTTGGTGTCTGAACACCACCCTCCACCAGAAGCGCCGGGGCACATGGCTGGTTCCAGAAGGGGGCGGGCAGCCTCCAATGCCCCTGCAGCCCCTGCTTGCCAGGCGGGCAGGAAGGGCCCCGAGAATGACAGGGACGCGTCGACGAGCCAGGAGCCAGCTCGAAGCAGCTGTCGCTGGCTGGTCGGGGACAGCATGAGCAGCAGAACAAGTAATGCCAGTGACGAGGTACAGCCCACGGACGAAAACAGAATGAAAGCTCCGTCTTGCTCAGCATGCCAGCCAGAGGAACGCTGAAGTCTGAGAGCCACCCACGGCCGCCACCGTGCCAACCGCCCGCGCCAGCAGGGCCCCCACGGGCGCTGAGGCCAGCGGGCAAGGCTCGAGAACGTGGTGTTTACATGGCCTCTGTGTGCCCTGGCCTTTCGGTATACTTCTGGGGACCAAGTACAGAATGCCCCCTGCTTCATCACAGGGCAGACGCCTGGCACCGCATCTAAACCACGTCAGTTACCAGTAGCAGGACAAAGGGGCACCGCATCCCTCCCATGAGGAGGGTTCAGGAGGACACAGCAGAACGCCTGGTCTCCCTGCGCAGCGTGCACGAGCTGAGCCTCACCCAGCACCCGTCCACAGACGCTCTGCAGGACCACTGGCCTGTGGGCTTCCAAGCACAAGGCCATGACGGGTGAGGACAGCGTGGGCGGTGCTCCCACAGGGAGAGACCAGAGACGGCAAGGACCCCACGCGCCATGCGGACGGCAAGGACCCCACGCGCCACACGGACGGCAAGGACCCCACGCGCCATGCAGACGGCAAGGACCCCATGCGCCACGTGGACGTGGGGCATCAGTGGGCTCGAGTGGGGACCTTGGCTGATGTGCAAACGGAGTCCGAGTGGCCGCATCAGGGACCGCTCCCTCGTTCTCCCCGCCACACAGCCGTGGCAGAGGCTGTGCCAACCTTCGGGGCACACCAGCTCTAAGTTTCACGGAGCGACGGGCATGATGTCGACAACTTCGTCTCAGAGCCAGACTGGCGAGCCCTGGGAAATCGGGGCAAATGCGGGGATCCCTGCACTGTTCATAAACTCTCTAACTCTGAGAGTATTCAGAGTGAAAAGTTCACCAACAAAGGCACAGGCTCCGGCCGGTTTGGTTCAACAGTTAGAGCATCAGCCGGCAGACCAAAGGGTCGCAGGTTTGGTTCCCGGTCAAGGGCATGTACTTAGGTTGCGGGTTCAATCCCTGGCCCCAGTGGGCAACCAATCGATGTCTCTTCTCTTTCTAGCCTCCCCTTCTACTCTATCTGAAAACAATCAATGGAAAAATATCCTCAGGTAAGGGTTGAAAGAGGGAGGGCCCAGGAGCTGACTTGAAGGGACAGCAGCTGCTCAGAGGGGACAGTGTCCGCACCAGGCCCTCTTGGACAAGAAGCCATCTTCACATGGAGACACCCAGGTACCACTTGCTGTCCTGAGATGAAGGGCAAAGGCCCAGCAGCCCTCACTTTCTGCCACGAAGCAGGTCCCAGGGCAACCTGAGCGCTGGCGGGACGTGGTGCCGGAGGAGCCCCGCCGAGCAGCGCAGAGGTGGCGAGCACTGTCCCACCCCTTCACCCCGATGCGTGGTGCACCAGCCCCAGGGGGTCACATCATGCCACCAGGACCAACCCGCCCCCTTGGCCTCCCCAGGTGCCCAGCAACCGCAGAGACAGAGCACGGGACGGTGGGCACCAGGGCACATGGTGGGCTTCACCGAAAGGGTGCAGATGGTGAGAAATGTCCATGCTACACCCCGGCCCAGCAGCCGTGCCAGCATCTGGACATGCAAGTCCCTCTGAGCACCCTGCCCCCGCCCCCGACCCCTTTCCCCAGGAGGCAGGAGAAGGGCAGAGGGGCGGGGCCCAAGCAGCCTGACACACAGCAGAACTCATGAGGCTTTGCCTGGCCCACTCAGGGAACATGCGGCTGACACCCCAAGTCCTCGTGCATCCCCGGGTGGGAATTCTGTCTTCTGCTCCTCACCTTGGCATGTCTGGTGGGCATCACACTGGACTTGCCAGGCCGTCCAGGGTCTGTGCCCTTCTCAGATCTCGGCTCAGCAGAGGCCTACAGAAAGCCAGTCAGCACCAGAGGGTCATGGGTGGAGTCCTGAGGTGACAGGTACTGCTTTCTACCTGCAGGGACTTCCACCTGTAGGAACAGCTGCTACCCAGAGTCACATCTGGGTGGCCACAGTCATAACCAGCCTCACAGTCCCAAAGAGGCTGCCGTGGCTTCGTGAGCTGTGCAGGGAGGAGTCCCACAGACAACCCAGCTCTGCCTAAAGCCAGAGACCTGACGGCCTCACCACTGTCCTTACAACCTCTTGTCCCCAGAGTGCGTCCCAGAGCCTGCAGGGAAATCTGTGAGCCCAAGGACTCCCCAGGTCACTGGAGGGGTGATCGCTATCCCACAGGACTGCCCTCAAGGGTCAACTGTGCAAAAAAGGAGACACATGCCCACGCACTCTGCATCACACACACACACACACACACACACACATACACCTCACACCCTATAGGAGGAACGCTCAGTCCCTGCATCACCTACTGAGCAGCAAATAAAAGTCACAAGCCGGCAAACAGCTGTACCTGGAGAGAGTGCGCCCCGCCCAGGGAGAACAAGCCCCGCCCAGAGAGAACAAGCCCCGCCCAGGGAGAACAAGCCCCGCCCAGAGAGAACAAGCCCCGCCTGGAGAGAAGGGGTTGTTCCTGGTGGCATGACCTGGGCCACGGTGCACAGCGTGGGTGCCAGGATGCGTGAGGATGAGTGGAGGCCACCCCGCTGCCGGTGCCCCATGGCTCAGGGCTCCTCGAGCTCCCACAGCTGCCTGCGAATGGGATCCCTCCCTGCATGACAAGCAGCCCCTGGCTCTGGAGGAACCGCCTCCCACCTGCACCACGGAGAAGGTCTGGTATCTGAAGGGGATGTGGGCGGTCTCCCTGGGGCGCAGGAAGAGCTGGGGGGCGAGGCTGCCCCGCAGGTGGAACATGTCCTCCTCCACGGGCGTGTGCAGGTTGGCCACATCTTTGAAGTATCTCCACTCCCGGCTGTCCAGGATGAGGCTGGGGGGAGACGCGGGGCTGGCACGAATGTCCTCCGCAGCCGGCCCCAGCCCCGCAGGCGCTCCGGCTGGTCTCACCTGAGCTCAGGGCTGTCCACCTCGATGGTCACCGTGTGCGGCGTGCTGTGAGGGTTCCTGAGCGCAAACTCGAAGAACTCGGCGGCGCCCAGGGTGGCGTAGATGGTGTGCTCCGTGGTGATGGCCAGGCTCAGCGCGCTGCTGATGTTCTCGGCCTTCGAGCGCTCGCGGTAGGCGGCGATGACCTGCAGGTCCCTCGCGTGCTGGGCACGGACGCTCTGCTGGGCCTGCGAGACACCGGCGCCCACGCCAGGGCGCTGTCCTGTGGCAAGTGCTCCTCCACCCCACCCCGCCCTGAACACCCGGGTTCTTCTGGACTCGCCGCCCCCGCCTCCCTCGCGGGCTGGGTGGGGCCGGCGGCCTCCAGCTCCAGCAAACAGAGCGGGGTGTGCCTGTCCTTCCACATGGACATCTGCGGGCACCCCTGGCTTCTCTCTGCCCACAGGTGGTGCACCCACGGGGGGTGGGTCTGCCCTGCAAGTTCCCTATTGACGACAACCAACCGCCAACTGCCCCCAACTCCCCCACACCCATGAGGCCGGTATGAGGACGGGGGGAACTAAAACCAAAGGTTTCAAACAAAAGAGAAAAGAACCTTAAAACTAAGACAGGTGACCGGCCCACCAACCAGGCTCTGTCTGCAAGCTGAGTCCCTAGGAGGGGACGTGTCCTGCCCTGACTGACCCCAGCGGGGCCGGACAGTGGGCATGCCGCCTCGACGGAGCTCAGCCATGGGACTGCGTCCCCCTCCCCACAGATGCTGCGGTCAGTGGGCGTGGCCACCAGGTGTGCTGTGAGGCGGAGCCTTCCACCAGCAAGTGAGGCCCCAGGGGCTGCTCTGCGAGAGCTAAGACCAGAGGGCCACGCCCAGCAGGACCCCCAAACACGGAGGAGGCCCAGGCGTCAGGAGGAGAAGGCCGGCCGAATGCCTCTGGACTTGAACCCAAAGGTGAGACCAAGTTTGGTTTCTGACGTAAGTGACTGGAGACTGACTCTCCAACGCCCACACGGTGGCCTTTCCCAAGGAGGGGCTGAAGCTGGGCCTCTCATTTCTGCCGGGGCCTTGAAAACGGGAGGGTCGTCACGCTCCCACTCGGGGCCTCCCTGGGGGACATTTCATAGAGCTTCTGCGTGGAGGGGCCTCTGACAGGCTGTGCTGGGCAGCAGCGCCAGACGGGGGGATGACGGGACAGAGTGACTCTGCAACCCAGAAGGGACCAGCGGGAGCGATGGGCGGAGACAGGGACCCTGGGGCTGTGGGCAGGGCAGCTCTGTGCCCTCCTGCTCCTCCCAGATGGCAGAGAAGCTGTCAGCCTCCCTCCTGGGCAAGGCCACGGATCTGACGGGAAGCCCCTGAGCACACCCCCGCAGGCAGCGCCCCCCTTCGTCCTCTTCCTCTCAGGCTCCCCGAGTCTGAGTCAGCAGGGCTCACACCGCTCCTGGCCGGGGTGAGGCTGGGGCACCCGCCTGCGGTGCCGGGCGCGACGGACCGGACCGCGAGCTTGCCGGGTCACCCCAGGCTCAGGACGAGGACACCTTGCCTTCAGATACAAGCCAGCTCCACCGTCAGCTCCCCGTAGTCGTCAGCGAAACCGCGTGACGTCGGGCCTCTCCACTGTGCGACGCTCCTGCCCGGTCTCTCATTCGAGACCCTGCAGGGAAGGGTGCCGGTCCTACTGGACCTGGAGCTGGCTCAGTGGGCCCAGTGAGCGGCTGGCTGGGATTTCTGGACTGGAAAGGTCTCCCCCGTGGCCCTGACGGCTGACAGCCTGGCACACGGCAGCAGTGCCGCTCTCGCCGTCCTGGGGGGCGGGGGGGCGGGGAGTGGCCTCCGGGAGCTGCTGGGATGTCACTGCAGGGCACACAGAGGCTCTTCCTGGGACTGTCCTGTTACTGTGGCCACAGTGGCACCAGGCTCAGAAAGTTGGGTACCTCTCCAATGGGGAGCAGGGGAGCCAGAGTCCAGGCCAAGGGCCCCAGGGACCCTGCCGCTCCCCACAGAACTGGCAGAAGGATAACCCGCCAGCCCTCTTCCCAGGCGGGGTCCACGGAGAAGGGCCTGGGCCAGGGGCTTCACCGCACACAGTGACCGACGCAAAACAGTGACAACCACCAGGACCAGCACTGTCCGAAGCCCTGGGCAGAGTGAGACGGGCGGCCCGCAGAGGCCGTGACTGTCCCAAGGCGCGGCAGGGGCTCGCACGCTGGCATCTGGCCCCATTCTGCGCTGGGGGCCCCCAGGCCACACCACCGTAACCAAGGAACCTGAGACACTCGGCCTCCCCCAAGTCCATAGCGACAGCCCATGAGAACGACTCGGGAAGG
The DNA here is from genome assembly GCF_014108415.1 of Molossus molossus. Taxonomy (NCBI): domain Eukaryota; kingdom Metazoa; phylum Chordata; class Mammalia; order Chiroptera; family Molossidae; genus Molossus; species Molossus molossus. The sequence goes on along the minus strand of NW_023425347.1, from coordinate 101,851,855 downwards.
AAAAAAGCCACGTGCGACTGTCCCTGCTCGCTGGTGACCTCCAGCGGCTGAGACCCCCTGTGCGGAGGACCCCGCACTCCCTCCTGCTCCCGTCCCTCCCTCCGAGGGGCCCGGGCTCCACATCCTCACCCCGCTTCAGGAGAGGAGTCAGCGCTGGAACGGAAACTGCGGTGTGTTCATGAATCAAGTCACTTCACTCAGAACTCTCCGGGGCGACCGGCCCAGGAAGTCATTAGAATTCAGTGGAAATTTTTCTTGTATTTAGAAATCCGATTACCTCGAAACTCCTGCTGTATTCAGACGAGGAGTATGAGCTGTTGATTTCCCATCACGGTGACTTCCAGCCTTTTCCATCTCAGGCACATGAACTACCTACTAAAACTGTGCGACGCGCCAGAATGACATTTTTTGCCTATCTGACAAAAACAGGTGTATCTTGGTCCATTCGCACTGGGTGGCCAGCGCTACTGGCTGCTGTCACTGGCTTGACAATCGAAGGGAATGGAGGTCTGTGCCCAGGCTAGAGGGACAGGCACCACACGTGCTAAAACTCTCGTGGCGCACCCGCTGAAAATCGCTTTTCTATCAACACGTCACCGTGCAAACTAATAACAACACCACCACTAACGACGACAGCGGCCGTCCCAAGTAGGCCTTGCCATGGGCCAGGCCGAAACACTGAGCGGGAGGAGCTCCCTGGTGGGCTGGGGAACAGGGTCAGGAAAGGAGCCCTCCTGCCCACCAGCCTCCCCAAAGCACAGCCTCAGGGCCACCCCACCTGCTGCCCCCTCCCTGGTCCTGCGGCTCAGACCGGCCGGCCTTGTCCTCCCTCGTCCTCTCCTTCCCCTTAGACTGGACGGCCCTCGGCTGGCCGGTTCATTTCTGCCTCCCTCCTGACGCTGCACACGGTGGGGGAGCGGGGGACCACGGACCCCGGGCACAGCTCTGCCCGAGGAAGGGACAGTGGGATTTCTGCCCAAATGTAAGGGGACCTCAGGGGATCTCTCTGGGGCCTGTGGCTTCTCTGCTCTGAACCATGAAGGACGACCATTCTTCCCTCCATTTCGAACTGCAAAATGTTACAGGGTCTCATTTAGGTTTTCGGCCCAAAATGGGAATGTCTGCTCAGCATGAGCTCTGAGAACCCCGAACAGAGAAGCTGCCGCAGCCCCCGGCCCAAACCCAGGGCCCTTCAGACCCCTTGTAAAGCTTTCTGAAAATCCGAGGCTCCCAGGAGCCCCGAAACCAATCAGAGACAGGGTCTCCAGGGTGGAGCCCATGGGTCCACTTTAACCAAAGCTCTCCAGGTTATTCCAACATGAAGAAGTCCAGCTCTCGTCCCGCAGTAGGACTTGGAGGAAACGGCCGCTCGGGAGGAGGGGGCGCGGGGCGCACAGGGCTCGGGTCCCCTGGGACAGCCAGGGGAGAGGCACTCACCAGCACCCCGGCCCTCCGGCAGCCCAGCTCGCCTCCGGCCTCCTGCAGGCGCACGGCCCTCATCCGCTCCAGCTTGCGCCTGCGGACCGCGTCCCCCTCTCGGCCGGAGCCCGGGGGCCCCTTGCTCCTCGGCGGCATGGGGGTGAGCAGCATGGCGGCCAGCTCACTGTCCACGTCGGCCAGCTTCTGAGCCTGGACCACATTCTTCACACCTACAAGGTGCAGAGAGGAGCCAGAGGTGAAAGTGCACAGTTCGTGTGTTTTAAGCAGAGCAGGGACCAACCTCCCGGCCACCTGGCCCAGAGGACGCTCAGCGTGTCCCTCCCTCTTGCGTATTCTACGGTGATGTAGATGGTAACTGCAGGCCTGGTCTCCACGTCCCTCCCACAGCTCAGGTAAGAGGAAGTCCCATCTTAGCCCTAAGACCACATTCACCAGGAAGCGCTAGGGGGCTCCCAGGACGCCCCAGGTAACACCTCCCCAGGACTGCCCACCCTGTCACACAGCCCCTCCAGGAGCACCCCTCAGCTCTCAGGCGCCCTGTCCCATCAGGTCCTCAAACCCACCCCGGTGGGGTGTCACTTGACCAACGCTCAGACCGGGAACTGGGGGCTCCCGAGGCTTGTGCCCTGGGCTGGAGCCACCTGGCCAGTCACAGCGGGTGGAGTTCAGACAGAGCCAGGCTGACCCCTGGACATACACGTACACGGGGATGGAGAAGACCGGCCCAGGGTGGGAAAGGTGGACCCTGAGCCAAGTTCACCCCTCTAACCACACGTGCCCCCTTTGCCTCAGGTCCTTGAACATCACAGTGAGGATCGTGGGCCAGGGGTGAACTTGGAGGGCCGCCCCCCAGAGAACGTGGAGGGACCCGCAAAGTGTTGGCTGGAGTCTCAGGAGCCCGTGGGGCCCTGGAGCCCTCCTAACATGGAGCCAAAGGCCTCCGGTTCCAACCGGCCAGCCAGCCCTGCCCGCCCTGGAGCACGGGCTCCAGGCCCTACGAAGTCTGAGGCCCAGCAGCACAGGGAGCTCGTGGTGGACGGGTTCCCACGAGATGTGCGACATCGGGGGCACGCTGTTTACATGACGCGTCCCACTTTCTGTCCCGACGAGCATTTTCTGTTTAGGTGTGTGGGTCACTTTAAGGGGACAGAACAACACCCCTGCTACGGGAAATTTTTCTCACCAAGCCCTGGTCTTCATTTCCCAAGCTTCATAATTAGTCTGCCCCTATTCCCAGCGCAGGGGTTTCAGGTTCATTTCTATAAATCAGTCTGCGCCCGCCTGACCTTCTCTTTCCCTCTTCCCTGCAGGAGGGCAGCTCACCGAAAACAAATGCCCCTCGTGGGACTGCCGCTGCCCAATGCCAGGCGGCGTCCACAGAGCCCAGCCTGGGCCTGACGAGCGCGGCGAGCCGACGCGGCCCGCAGTCCGCCGAGGCACCACGCTGGACACTGGTGGCCACCCCTCTGCCCCAGACGGGGGCACGAACACCACGGCACATCTCACGTGCGTGCCGCAGCCTTCTCCCCGTGTGCTGCACCCCCCGTCACACCCACGCGAGGCCCACCCTCCCGCCGTCTGTCCACTCACGTCTCGGGCCCCCTTGCGTGAGGAGGCTGCCTCCCTCGAAGCGGCTGGCTCCATCGTTCGAGATGATCCACGACCTGGAAGGTGGCAAAGAGCTGGACTCTCGCCCTCTCTGCTCACACAAGTGACCTAAACGAAGAACCCTGGCATAAGACATTCATGCCAGACGAGGCTGACGACGTGCCCACGTGCCCCGAGGGGTCTGGATCCCACCCGGCCGCCCCAGCCCTCTGGCCCACGGCCCCCACATCCCGCCCTGGGCTCTGAGTCTGCAGCGGAGAGAGGACAGGCAGGTCGCTCCAGCCCTCCTTCTGGGCGAATGTCACCTCGGAGCGCTCCCCGTGTGGGGTCACCCCAGCAGCGCCATGCTGCCCATCGGTGCAAATGTCCCCTGAAAGGCATCTGGCGGTACCAGCGCCCCCACAGCCGAGAGTCTTCCCGGCTGCTTTCACGATGAAGCTTGCGGGACAGGCGTGGGAGGGCGGCCGGGCCCAGACCCGGCACAGGTGGGGCAGCGCCCAACCTGCCGGCGCCTGAGCGTGGGGGTAGGAAGTGTCCTGGGAACCGCGCCTGTCCGCGTGGACTTCACCCCGGGGGGGGGGGGGGCGCGCGTGGCCGATGAAGGCACCTTCCCAAGTGAACAGCACACAGGCTCCCGCTGCCCCCTCCTGGCCCTCGGGCCGAGCTGAGGTCGCAGGCACGAAGCTCCGCTGGGCGTGCTGGGGTGTCGCTGTGGCCCCCCCCTCTCCTGGGTGCCCTGGTCCCACTCCCCACCCCGCTCTGCCCGGGAGACCGCGTGACCTCCCTGCTCAGCTCGGCCCCTGCTGCCCCTGCAGAGCCCCTGCCGCTCTGGGCCTGCGGGCGACGAGCTTGGCACCTCTGGAGGCTGCGGGTTCCCAGGGCGAGCTCAGGGCCGAGCGTCAGCACGCCGCCTGCGCGTCTTCTCCGCGACAGGTGAGTTTTCTCGTCCAGCTGCTGGACGAAGTGTCGCTCTAGACCCTTCTGAGCTGGGGTGAAAGGGGAGGCCCGTGTCTCTGTACCGCTCCTAACGGCTGTCCTCTCCAGACCCAGGGGAGGAGCCAGCCCCTGTGGTTTAAAGGCTGGTGCGAGTGAACAGCGCCCCCACCTGGAGAATGCCTGTGCTCCCTGCCTTTCCAGCCCTGCGCATCCTGGTGCTCTCCAACCTCAGCTCCCGCGGCCTTCCTGCGGCCTTCCTGCGCGGAGCCACCTCCCACAGCCGCCCTCAGGGCGGCCACCCGTAGGGCAGGGGCAGAGCCTGCTCAGAGCCACGTCCACAGCCCAGCCTGGGCGCCCTGGGCAAGCCGCTGCCCACCACACACTGAGGGTTCCGCCTGCAGAAGCTCACGCCAGACGCTGGACACCACGCCGAACGCTGGATGCCACCCCGGACGCTGGACGTCACCCCGGATGCTGGACATCACCCCGGACGCTGGACGCCACACTGGACGTCACCCCGGACGCTGGACGTCACCCCGGATGCTGGACGGCAGGGCTGTCTCCTAGCCCACCAGTGAGCTCACGTCCTCTGCCGCGGTAGCCCCGACAGTACCGCCGGTCTCCTGGGCGGCGGGGCCAGCCTCCGTCTAGCACAGGAACTGTCAGCCCCTACCTGCAGATCCGCTCCCCCACAAAGACGGACCACTGCTGCTCCACACAGCCCCACTCACGCGGCCACGACGCCCCCACCTCCTGACCACGAGAACACGCACCTGCACTGGGACCACCAGGGCCTCTCCTGTGCTCCGCCCGCCCCCGCCACGGCCTCCATTCTCTTCCGAGGGCTCTCCCTCCTCCCTGCAGCCGGAGGCCACTCAGTCCTTTGCCAAACATTCTTCTTGTCCACGTGGGACCTATTCTTGACCCAACAGCAGCTCATCACAGGATCGCATGCTCATCGGGATTGCATGCTCATTATGGGATCCAATGTTCATCCCAGGATCCCACTCTTGTCACGGGATCGCACGCTCATCACGGGATCTCAAGCTCATCATGGGATCGGACGCTCATCACGGGATCCGACGCTCATCACGGGATCGGATGCTCATCACGGGATCGGAAGCTCATCACAGGATCGGAAGCTCACCACGGAATCGGAAGCTCATCACGGGATCGGACGCTCATCACGGGATCGGACGCTCATCACGGGATCGCACACTCATCACGGGATCTCAAGCTCATCACGGGATCGGAAGCTCATCACGGGATCACACACTCGTCACAGAATTGCACACTTGTCCCAAGGGAAAGAAGCTGTATCAACACGCCCTTCGTGAATGAGCTTTTCCAACACTTGGTGTCCAGGGAGCACAGCTCCGGGGCCGGCTGGGTCCCCAGGCATGGTGATTGATCCATCCTCAAACCTTCTGCCCCCAGGCGAGCTGTGGTCACTGCCAGGACGGACATCACAACCAGGAGAACCAGCAGGGCCCTCGAGGAGCCGGTCGTGAGGAAGACGGACAGCCAACCAGCAGGACGGGAGGGGACAGGGAGACTGGCTGAGCACGAGGGGACAGCGGCCCGCTCCTGGGCCCAGCAGTGGCACTGCCCGGTCCCCTCGCAGCTCCCTGATGTCACATGATGGGGGACGACATGCCCTGGTCCCCAGCCCTCCCTTCCTGCCACCAGCTCAGAAAGGGTCCAGGCTCCTGGCTCTGCACCGTTTCTTCCACATCGAGGGGCACGTGCCCCACAGGCGCGGACGAGCTCTGCGCCCTGGCCCGAGACCCACGCCGGGCTGCCCAGACAGCGGCACACGCCCCTGCACTCACCATGCGCACGAGGGCTCACACCACACTGAGGGCAGCTGGCTCAGCGCGGCTTCCTCCAGCACCCAGTCCTGCGGCTCGGGGTCCCCTGCAGGGCAGGCAAGGCCGCCCCTTGTCCCCCAATCTAACTGAGGCAGGCACCAGCCTATTCTAAGCCTCTGAGTCACGCAGAGACCAAGGAAACCGCCAGGTCAGGACCCGGGCCCAGGGCAGGTGCCCACATCCATGGAGCAGGGCACTCATGGGGACTGACGGCTGTCACTGAGCATGTGGGACAGCAGGCCCACACGGCCCCTCCTGGACAGACAAGGGGCGTCCCCAGGCTTCCTGGACTCGCATCTGGGGTGCTGGCCGGTTCACGAGAGGGACAATCACCTGGAGAAGCTGAGTCCACCTCTGCGCGGAGACTCGAGGACTGTGTGGGGCCAGGATGCTGCACTCCAACAGGGCAGTTTCCAGTCGGAACCTGCTGCCGGTTTTTTTCCCCTTCCATGAGACAGGTCCCAGCTGGCACCAGCAATGTGCCACGAGGGCCGGAACCCCTCAAACACAGAGCTCCTGGAGCAGCCCTGCAGCTCCCACGATGCCACGGGGCCGCGCACGCCACCACGGTCTGACCCCGCACCCCGGTTCTCCTGCAACCCTGAGAGCACGGGGAGGCCTCTCGGGGGGTAGCAGACAGCGCGGTCACACTGCACGCCCACGGCCCCTGGGACACAGCGAGCACACGTCCTCGATGCCCACATGATGAAGGTCGTCGAGAGACGGCTTGCAAAGCAGGCTGCTGGGAGTGTCCAAAAGCTCGTCTGAGCCTGGCTGGTGTGGCCCAACGGTTAGAGCATCAGCCGGTGAACCAGAGGGTCCCAGGTTCAATTCCGGTCAAGGGCACGTACCTGGGTGGCGGATTCAATCCTCGGGCCCGGTCAGGGCGCATGCAGGAGGCAACCTATCGATGCATCTCTCTTACATTGATGTTTCTCTCTCTCCCCCTCCCTTCCTTCCTTTCCATCCTGAAAAAAAAAATATCCTCGGATGAGGATGAAGTAAATGAATAAATAAATGCCTGTCTGAGCCAAGAAGCCACCGGGTCCAAGGACGCATCTCCAGGAAAGAGCCCCAAGAGCCCCCATGGCCTCACGCGCACACGCACTGCCCCGGCGAGGCCGACCAGGCGCAGCGACGCTGGCCCCACGGTCATCGGACGGCTCCACGCCGTCACCCAGTCTGCCGGCCTGTGCCTGCTGCTGGGTGCGGAACAACCAGGTTCAGAGGGTAAAAGCCAGAGGACAGCGCAGCGGCCGGGCAGGCGCAGCTGCTCCCGTCCGTCCTTTGTTAGCCGCTCCTCCCGTGCCCGTCTCGCAGCGTCTCGAGCAGGTATCGCAGACGCTTCCCGGAGCTTATCTCTCTCTTGCAGGCAAAGCATGAAAATGACAATTTAAGATAACACGTAATGGAGCTAATCTTTCTTCTGAAGATAAGATTTTAACACCCCGAGTCACTGCGCATTTGTGGGCTGGCGAATTAAATGTAAAAATAGCAGCAGGATCTGGGAGCGCAACGCTCCCTGCACCGCCCTCGGCCGAAGGGCCTGCGCATCTGTCTCTTCTCACACGTGGCTCATTGTTCCTCCAGAACCTGATTGAGCGCTGCGGTTTCCGCAGTTTCCCCAGCTGCCTGGGACCCTGTGTTTGTAAACAAGCAGGCAGAACCCTCGACCCCGGCGCAATGAGCTGTGCGCACCGTGCTGCCGCAGGTGGATGTGGCCCCGGGGGCTCAAGCCTTTCCGCCCCGGCTGGTTCTGAGGAATGGAAAATCCCCCAGTGAAACAGCAGAGTCCGAGCCCCATCCAGACAGACAGGGCTCCACACACCCAAACCGCTCAGCTTGGTCCGAGAACAACCCACGTTGCCCAGGACGACCCCAGTCCCTCCCAAGTCCCCTCATGGGAGGACGAGTGGGCTTGTCACTGGCCCGCAGGGGCCAGCACTGCCCTCTGCCCTGAGGCGGCCTCTGTCTCTGGTCCTATCGGGCCTCGGTTGCGCCCCCAGAAGGCCACCCCCAGCCAGGCTCCCTGCACCCTGCACATGGAAGAGGGAGAACCAGGGCTCAGTCTCCCCGCAGGGCACCTCTCAGGGCACCGTGGACGGAAGGTCCGGCACTGTGCTCTAAAGAAATGCGTCTCTGTCCCCGCCCCCAAGCTGTGCGGGAGTCCAGGGACAGGTCTCTTCCCTGCTCCTTGATGAGGCAGCTCTGTGGGCTGACACTCCCAGAAAATCTCTCCTCGTCGCTCTATTTGAGGGTTGGCACAGCAGGGCCCCAGGGACAGCACCAAAAATTAAACAAGGGCCAGGCCAAGATGACTAAGGAGCCCAAATCCTGATCCGAAACCAAACAACTGGTGTCAGGACAGACTCTGTGGTCAGATGTGAGGGGCAGGCCGGTGGTCAGGGGCAGGCCCGGTGTGAGGGGCAGGCCCGGTGGTCAGGGGCAGGCCCGGTGGTCAGGGGCAGGCCCGGTGTGAGGGGCAGGCCCGGTGGTCAGGGGCAGGCCCGGTGTGAGGGGCAGGCCCGGTGGTCAGGGGCAGGGCCAGTGTGAGGGGCAGGCCCGGTGTGAGGGGCAGGGCCGGTGTGAGGGGCAGGGCCAGTGTGAGGGGCAGGGCCAGTGTGAGGGGCAGGCCCGGTGGTCAGGGGCAGGGCCAGTGTGAGGGGCAGGGCCAGTGTGAGGGGCAGGCCCGGTGTGAGGGGCAGGGCCGGTGTGAGGGGCAGGCCCGGTGTGAGGGGCAGGGCCGGTGTGAGGGGCAGGCCCGGTGTGAGGGGCAGGCCGGTGGTCAGGGGCAGGCCCGGTGTGAGGGGCAGGCCCGGTGGTCAGGGGCAGGCCTGGTGTGAGGGGCAGGCCCGGTGGTCAGGGGCAGGCCCGGTGTCAGGGGAAGACTCATTGGTCAAGAGCAGGCTCACTGGTCAAGCTAATAAGAATTTCTGACTTCCTACTGAGTACATGATGCCCACAATGTGGCCACTGCCCCGAGGAGCTCACGTTCCAGCTGGGAAGACGCAGAGGACCAGACCAAGCTGTCAGGAGTCTTACCCACGTTGGCCAAGGTCAGGTGCAGCCAGCCCTTCACCACCGTGTGGACACCAATTGGCTTGACGCTGCCGAACCCAGTCAGGTCTCCGCTCAGCACCAGCGCGTCCTGCTCGTACTCCGTGGCCACGACCTCGAGCTCGTGGGACACCTGCACAGCCGGCCGCCCCTGGCGGAGGAGATGCTGCAGAGGAGGGAGGCAGCCATCAGGGGGGCTGCGGCAGAGCCCCTCTGAGAACCTGAGCCCCTGACAGGTCCTTCCCACCGATTCTTAGGAAGTGCAACTCGACTCACCCACTGAGTCAACACCAGGGGGCTGCCAGGTGGAGCCTCCCCCTTGGGGAGAAGAGGGGACAAAGCAACGGAGCAAGGTGGGGACAGAAGCAAACCCCACCCAGTCAGTCAGAGCTCCAAGGTCTGAGGCAGACCTTTCAGAACCAAGATGCACCCACAGGAAGGAAAGGATCAGGGACACGCCAGGCCCAGGTGCAGAGCACAGAGCCCCAGCCCCTGGGAGCGTGGGCGCCAGTATGGCTGGAGGACGGGCCTCCATGGCCGGCTGGGGTCAGACAGCCAGGATCCCCACCAGGCCGGTGGGCCGGACAGTCAAGGGCAGACTCTGTGCGGGGTCAGGACCATGCTGACCACAGGCTACTCTGCTGACCAAGCTTAGCCCCTCCGTCCTCTGCCTGAGCTGAAGGCTAGTGGGGCCCTCGGGGAGGATGGGATCACAGGTCACCTCTGGGCCCAGCGGGGCCCCTCTTCCTGTGAGGCCTCGGGAGAGCTGCCTGACCTCCGGACCAGCGCTTCTCACGCGTGAAGGGGACGGGAACAGACCACGCCCAGCCTCCGGACCAGCGCGTCTCACGCGTGAAGGGGACGGGAACAGACCACGCCCGGCCTCCGGGCCAGCGCGTCTCACGTGTGAAGGGGACGGGAACAGACCACGCCCGGCCTCCGGGCCAGTGAGTCCCACGCGTGAAGGGGACGGGAACAGACCACGCCCAGCTCCCAGACGCCCGTGCGTCCCCACGGCCCACAGTGCCGGTCTCGGAGTGAGCCCTCCTGCTCGGGTCTGGGGCTTCCAGCTGCGCAGACCCTCCTCGCTCAGTGCCCTGCTCCTCGGTGCCCTGCTCAGTGCCCGCGCAGACCCTCCTCGCTCAGTGCCCGCGCTCAGTCCCGCACATCCGACCGCACCACTGGCACAGTTCGGAGCCTCAACGGCTGAACACGTGAAAGGCCCTCTGGAGAGCGACCAGTCAGTGCAGGGAGCACCGCCACCTCTCAGCTGGGGGAGGAAGAGCCTTGCTTGGAAGAGGACCCGTGAGGCAGGGCACAGGCAGCGGGTCCCTGGCGGCCCAGCACCGCTCCCACCCCTGCTCCCGAGCCGCCGCCCCCCCCCCCCCGCACCTGGCTCAGAACCGTGCTTCTGGGGAGTCTGCTTGGGGAGGGCACAGGGTCTGGAGCTGTGAGTTCAGTGGTGCAGGGCACCGAGGAGCAGGGAGTGAGGGGCGGCTGCAGGGCTGAGGCTCGGGCAGGGAGACAGAGGGCCGCCCTGGCCTCCAGAAGGAGAGCAGCCATGGGGGCGGAAAATGTGACGACAGGAGCGTGTGGGGAGCTGCCCCCACAGTGCGGTCTCCTCTCCCACCCTCACCATGGCTGGAAGGGGCCCCAGTGTTGGAACAGAGCGGGCTTGGAGAGACCCGGGGCAGAACAGCGGCTAACACGACGGTTTGGGTTTCAGTACGAGGGATGGGAAGCCCACAGAGAAAGGGTTCTATTCTAATCCCCCCGGAACTCCAGCACGCCCACCTGACCCCGCCCTGGCCGACTGAGGCCGGCCTGGGCTGCCCTCAGGGAGAAGGGGCAGAAGGTGACATCACCTGGTCATTCGGTTTGCGGGGGAACAACTAACTAGCAAGTGTAAGCCAGCGTCACAGAATGTAGATGTCATGAAAATCATTCCCTTTTGGGAAGGAGAGCCCTTGGAAGGAGGAGGCCGGACCACAGTCCAGGACAGGACAATAGCCAACACCACGGGCAGAAGGGCCTTCTCAGCCCCCCTCCCCCGACAGGGCCTGGCCTGGGAACCACTACCTTCAGCTGCACGGCGGCAGAGCCGATGAGAAGCAAGGAGTCTCCGTCCCACACGTCGATCTGCAGGGTCTGGGCGGCCAGGTAGCGGGTGAACCAGCGCCGCTCCCCGGGCTTCAGGAATCCGGAGTCCACCAGGTACCGCAGCTGGAAGCCGGGAGACCCTGTGCGGAGAGGCCCCCACGTCCAAACGTAATTGGACTCATTCATCATCTTTACACTCTGAAGAGGTTTCTGCTCTGGTCACGATTACTAATTTCTGCTCCCGTCATAGCTACGGTTTAATAAACACATTAATCAAAGACACCATAAAAACCCAAATTAACAAAATGAAGAGTGGAATTCAGAAGACTACGCTTCTTCCGATAGGTACAATAAACTCCTCCCGAGATGAGATCTACGGTTTTCACCCAGTCCTTGCGGGACAGTCCATGCTGGGTGGGGACCGGGCCCTCGTGGGCGGGCCGGGGAGTTGACTCTTCAGGGCACAGCAATTCGGGAGAAATTAGTCAGCATCTCCCATCAAAACTGGGATATTCAGCCCTGGCCGGTTTGGCTCAGAGGTCAGAGCGTCGGCCCACAGACAGAAGGGTCTCGGGTTCAATTCCCAGCCCAGGTCGGGGCTGGGCAGGAGGCAGCCGATCAGTGTTTCTCTCTGTCTCTCTCTCTCCCTCTTCCACTCTATCTGAAAATCAATGAAAAAACATTCTTGGGTGAGGATGCTCATCCCCCCCCACCCCTCACCCCTACACTCTCACCCACCCCACACCCTCACACATACCCACATACACCCTACCCCCTCACACACACACCACACACCCTCACACACACACACCCCCATACACCCCACACCCTCATACACACCCACACACACCCTCACACACACACACCCCACACCCCCCACACACACCCTCACACACCCCACGCCCCACACACACACACCCTCACACACTCACACATACCCCACACCCTCACACCCACGCTCACCCCCTCTAACACACACACACCCTCACACACCCCCACAGACACCCACACACACACCCTTACACACCCACACCCCCACACACAAACCCTCACACACACCCTCACACATACCCCACACCCTCACACCCACACCCACCCCCTCTAACACACCCTTACACACCCACGCCCCCCACACACAAACCCTCACAGACACCCTCACACACACACTCACATACCCCACACCCTCACACCCACGCCCACCCCCTCTAACACACCTTCACACACACCCTTACACACCCACGTTCCACACACACACCCTCACACACACCCCATGCTCCACACACACACACCCTCATACACGCACACACCCTCATACATGCACACACCCTCATACACACACACACACACGCCCCACACAACCCTCACACACACCCCATGCTCCACACACACACCCTCATACACACACACACCCTCATACACACACACCCTCACACACACACACACCCTCACACACCCCATGCTCCACACACACACACCCTCATACACACACACCCTCACACACACCCCATGCTCCACACACACACACCCTCATACATGCACACACCCTCATACACACACACACACACGCCCCACACAACCCTCACACACACCCCATGCTCCACACACACACACCCTCATACACACACACCCTCACACACACCTCTGGCTCTCACACACCGAGCACCAGCCCCACAGGGAAGGGCCCCTCGGAAGGGTCGCCCCAGGCTACCAGGCTTCTTACTAAGAGGTGGGCACCAGCTTGCCCCCGCCTTCATCTTCTCCAAACGGCATCATCATTAATTCTAAGTTGACAAAAATGTCACTGAAATCACCATTAACGTAAGCGCAGGGAACAGCAGCACTGGGCCACATCCAATCAGCATCCCCCCTTCCATCAATAATGTAGCCACACTTCACGAGCCCCGCCCAGCAGAACATTAGCTCTGGGGAGGGAGGGGCGAATGTTCACCTAGCACCCCTTGCAGCCCGGGCCAGGCCGAGATCCTCACCCCACCCCAGCCACCTTGTCCCTGTGGGTGCCCACTCCATAATGGCCCCTCTGCTCCCCTCAAGACCAGGCCAGCACTTTCAGTGGAAGGATCGGAATGGGTTGGGACGGGACACGGCACTGGGCACGGGGGTGGGGGTTGGGGGCAGAGGGCCTGAGGGAGACCGAGGGAGGCTCCAGCCACAGCGGGTGAGCGGGCTTACAGGGGCCCTCACGAGGGGTGACAGTACATGACGCAGAGCATTGGTCTAGAGCTATACAACGCACAGCGCCAAGAGTAACCTTAGTGTAAATTATGAGCTTTAGCTAATAACAATGTATCGATATTGGTTCGCAACTGTAATAAATGCATCAACCGCACTAATGCAACATACTGCTCCCAGGGAGACTGTGGGGGCGGGGAGGACAAGGGGCTCTGCGACCAGCTCCATTTCTCGCTAAACCTAAGACTGCTCTGCAAAATAAGGTCTGCTCATTTTAAAACGCTTGGAACTGTGCCCTGGCCGGTTTGGCTCAGCGGTTAGAGCGTCGGCCCACGGACCAGAGAGGCCCGGGTTCGGTTCCCACTAAGGGCACCTACCTCAGTTGTAGTTTGTCCCCGTCCTGCTTGGGGTTGTGTGGGTGGCAACCGCCCGATGTGTCTCTCTCACATCTATGTTTCTCTCTCTCTTGCCCCCTTCTCTCCTGCTCTATCTGAAAAAAAAAATTTTTTTTTTAATAAAAATAAATAAATTTTAAAAATAAATAAATAAAACGCTTGGAACTATAACTGTGTTGCATGCGCTGTGTTTCAAACGCAAAAGACAACCTCTCAGAAGTGAGGCGCAGGAGAGACGCAGCGCTGAGGAGTGGCCGTCCGGGGGGACGCCCAGGCAGAGGGCCCTTTGATGGGGCCTCAGCGGTACCAGAAACTGCAAAACACTTTCCTTAGACTTTAACTTAGGAATGTTGGACTTCGAAATTTCATTCATGATGGCAAGAAAATTTGATTTTGGAGTTTAATATTTCTGGACTTCAACTGGCAAGGAACTTAATTCTGGACTGATTTCTCTCCGAGAATTCGTGATGGAAAAGGGTGTGCATTCAAATCGGGAGCACCTGGAGGTGGCTGCATGGCCACCGAGTGACTACCCCACCAGTGCCCTCGCTGCAGGGCCTCCGACAGCTGCACGGTGACATGTGGACCAGGGACGCTCTCGGCGGGGGGTGCAGAGGAGCCTTCAATCCATGCCTCATTCTGTTCCACTGCAGAGCCTCGGGGACTGTCAACCGTCCCCCGAGGGTCCCACGAGGATCAGCAAAGGAAAGGTGTCCCGTTTGGAAGAAGTGGTCCCAGGAAGGCTGGGAAATGGTACCTGGTTTTCCCTACCCCCAAGCGCAGGAGGAGGAGCACACCCCAGCTGGCGTAACTCAGTGGTTAAGCCCAGGGCAGACTGCAGGGGAGCACCCCCCCCCAGTACTCTTCCATGCAGGGGCCTCCTGTGCCCACCCTCTGACCAGCGCACGCTCCTCCCCAGGGCAGGGAGCTCATGGGCTGGAGGCTTTGGGAGAAGGAACGGGGCCTGAGCTGCTCACCCTTCCCCCTGCCCCTTCCTTTCAGAGCTGCCCAGAGGAAGAGGGGTCCACAGCTCTGCCCGGGGTCCCAGGCGGGCCCTGCCCTGCCTGCAGCAGAGGCCGCCCGAGCTGGGGTGAGCCACCAGCAACCACGTCCGGCCCTGGGAGGAACCCCCGTCCCCTACAGCTGATTCTAACTGAGCCCCACCTCGGGCGGAGAGAGGAGCAGCAGGACCTGCTCACCTGGGACCCTCGTGCCCGACAACCTGGATGACCCTTCCTATCATTCTCTGTGTTCTCAGCATTTATGCTCATTTTGTACTTTCTCTCCTCCTTTTATCGGGTTTGTTCTGTTATTTCCCCCACCAGAACAATCAGGTCAGCCCTTCAGAAGATACTTCCTTCTCTCCCAGTATAAGCATTTAAAGCTGTAAATTTCCCTGTAATTACCATTTTACTTGCCTCCTGTTAGTTTTGTGTGCAATGTTACTTTGTCGTTCAGTTTTAAATAATCATTTCTATTTCTATTTCTTCAGGGACTAGGGAATAATTAGAAGCACGTTTCAATGTTCAAAGAAGTCCAGTAGTTTGGAGGCTTCTGGGGGAGGCAGTGACTGCTCTCCGACCTTGTGGGGTTCGAGTCAGAGAATGCCATAAAGCTAAAGCTGACAGATTCTCCTGGTCTATGGGGATACCTGCCTGGTGACCTAATACTCATATATATGTAGGATTTATCCATTTTTATAAGTTTCAAAGTGTGTTTGAAAGTAATGCACATTCTCCAAATTGGTTGTACAGGTTTTTACAAGACGGTCTTTCCAGACTGTACGTTATAACACCCTCATCAATGTTCTCTGCTGGATCGACCAGTCGGTACGTTATAACACCCTCATCAATGTTCTCTGCTGGATCGACCAGTCGGTACGTTATAACACCCTCATCAATGTTCTCTGCTGGATCGACCAGTCGGTACGTTATAACACCCTCATCAATGTTCTCTGCTGGATCGACCAGTCGGTACGTTATAACACCCTTATCAATGTTCTCTGCTGGATCGACCAGTTGACTGAGAAAGGTGTGTCGGGGTCTCATGACGGCGGGCTGTCCATTTCTCCTCAGCCCGCCGCGGCTCCTTTACATTTTGAGGCCACGCCCGTCACAGTTCACAGACCCAGAACCAGCCTCCCAGGGAATCGCCCTTCACTGCTCTGTGACGCGTGTCTCCGTCCCACCCGGGCCTGCATCCGCCCTCCGCCTTTCCTGTCCGATGCTGACACTGATAAGCCACTTCCACGAGGTGTCTGATGTCCTCCTCCACCTGGGACTTCTGCTCAGGAGGAGCTGTGCTTCAGGTCCCAGCTCTGTCCCTACAAGCCAGGTGACTGGCCAAGATGGGACAACTGGGACCGTCCAAAAAACCCACTTGGTATGTTTCAATCCCCTGCAGTTTCATTCCATTCGTTCCTAACGCTGCCAGGAGGACGTGCCATTGGTCCCTCCCTTGAAGGATGCCGGAGCCATCTCATGACTTTGAAATGAGTAAACACGGGAAGAACCCCGCAGGAGGCCGCCTTCCCGACATGACTGCACCCCGGGTAGGCCAGTGGTGCTGAGGGAAGCGTCTCTGCGGAAGCTCCCCTCTGACGCACGAAGGAGGCATTCTAGAACGAACATGTCACCCCCGAGCTACCTCGAGCGCCACAGCCCTGATGGCCACGGACGCAGCAGGAAGAGCAGACGCCGCCGCCGGAGGGAATTGACGCAAAGCAGAAGCACACCCCGGCCACGCGCTGAGACCCAACTCCCAACTTACAGGAAAGCGAGGCAGAGGAATGCCCTCAATGCCACCTCGGGGTCGCACAACCGAAGGGCAGACCGTGGGGAGCTCTGGGGACACGGCCACGGCCACGTGAACAAACAAAACGAGAGACAGAGGATGGCGGGGGCGACTGCAGACCGGAGACGGGCCTCGCGCAGATCCTGATTTGAACTACTAAAAACGTGTATGAAGTTATTGGGAAAATTTATCATTGGCTAGATATTTGATGATATTAAGGAAGCAGTATTAATTTTTAGGTGGGATAATACTACTGTGTTTATGTTTTTCAAAAAAGTCTCCTCAGTTTTCCAGGAATACGCGAGGCAACAGTTCCAGCCGGCACCGTGCAGGCTCTGGGGCCGGCTGCACAACGGCGTGGGGTGGGGATCCGGTGGGGTGCGGCGGAGGGGTGCTAGTCTCTCAGCTCGGGGTGCTTGAGATTGGCTCCCAGTCCGCATCTTTAATAAGAAGACTGACAGACGCGCTCACGGGCGCACCGCACTTACCAGCATCAGCGCCGTCCTTACTGACGGGGACCAGGACGTGCGACAGGGCCCCCGAGGGGGTCTCCCCAGGCTCGCCCAGCTTGTCCAGCTTGAGCAGCTGCAGCCGAGGGGTCGTCTCGGGCGGGAAGCGGTAGAACTGGAAGGTGAAGTACACCGTGCTGGGCCACGGCGTCTCCTGGTCCCCCTGGGGCACCCTGGGGCCAGAGAGCCGCGCATCAGCCAGTGTCCGCGGCACGGAGCAGGGCCCCCGCACACGCTTCATAGGAAGCCAGCCGGGCAGCACGGTGGCCCGCTGCCCCCTTCACCCATGTGCACAGCTCGCCTGGGACCTTGGGGAGCCCGCCTGACATCAACCCACTTCGGGCGCAGCCAGAGAACCCGGCTCTCTCAGCCACGCCAACCCCCGAGAACTGGCCGACAAGTTTTCACAAAGGACCATGGAAGACGGGGCACAGCAGGGCTCAGCACTGAGAAACAGCCGTGCATGAGTCCTCGTGAACCCCCAAAACAGGTGGCGTTCCTTCATCTACTGAGACCCGAACATAGCGAGTTCCGCCAGGGCAGAGGCACGCGGAGGTCTTTCTTCGAGGGAGGAATGGGAGAGCCGGGCACACGGGGGCCGCGGCAGGTGCTCGGGAGCCCACCTGCTGAAGGCCAGGAACTGCAGCACGATCTCGCTGCTCTGGAGACAGTCTGCTTCCTCCTTCTGAGGGCTGAACTGCACGGGGTCGGCGGGGCTCACGGCCTCGACCGGCTGCTGGCTGGCATCCAGAATGCCAGGGATGCCGGAGGACTGCAGCAGCGCCAGGCAGGCCCTGGAGAGCTCCCTGCTGGAGCTGAAGCACAGGGCTGCTGGGAGGCGGCGCCTGGGGACCCGCCTCCTGGGCAGGCCCTGGAGAGCTCCCTGCTGCAGCTGAAGCACAGGCCTGCTGGGAGGCGGCGCCTGGGGACCCGCCTCCCCGGCAGGCCCGCGTGCAGAGGGCCCGATGGTCTCACCTGCGGGTCTGGGTCCCCACGACGATCGGGGCGTGCACAGGGGTGAAAGGCAGCTCCTGTAACTGTCCGGCAACACACGCTCCCGGGACCGAGGACGTCCGGCTCAGGTCCGCTTCCAGGTGTGCAATTCCTGCCTCCAAGGGGGGCCCCTGCGGGATGGAACCAGGCCCCGGTGAGGCCCCCAAGGATACTCATCCCTGCGCTGCCTGTCACATCAGTAGCATTAGCAAACAAAACACAGGAGGCAGCCCCGGCTGGTCTGGCTGTGGTTGGAGCGTCAGCCCAAGGACCAAAGAGTCCCGGGTTCAATTCTAGTCAAGGGCATGTACCTCGGTTGCCGTTTGGTCAGGGTCGTGCAGGAGGCAGCCAATCAATGTGTCTCTCTCACATGGATGTCTGTCTGTCTCACTCTCTCTTTCCCACTCTATCTGAAGATAAACAGATAAACACCCTTGGGTGAGGATTAAAAAAAAATGCAGGAGGCTCAGTGCATTTCAACTGCAGGTAAACATGAACAGCCTCACTGTGCATGTGTCCGCACAGTATCTGGGACAGCTTACAAAGTCATCTTCCTCTGAAATGCGAATTTATCTGCACACCCTGTGTTTCCTGTGAGCTGAGAGGCAACAAGGAAGGACTCGCCGATGTGATGAACAGCTCAGTACCGCGGGAGAGAGCGGTGCCCGAGAAGGGACGTCAACATCCACCGTGCACGGACAGAGCGAAACCTCCTTCAACGCTGCCACGAGGTTGGCACCGAGCCCGGCCAGCACATCGGACACAGGTCCCCAGGCCCCTCAAACTGCACCGCCCACTTCCCCCGAAGCCGAGACGCACGCTAAGCGGCCAGCACACCCTCTCTCAAGCTCGCTCCCCAGCCGCCTGTCTCCGCTCAGGAGGGACTCCACATGATCGCAGGCAACCCCAGGGATGAAAGGGGCACAAGTCCAGGTGGCAGAGGAGGTTTGCACTGGGGAACTGCAGACCTGCGCCCCGTCCCCGCCCTGAACTCAGAGTCCCCCACAGGCTGGGTGAGGGCACTCCGGGAGCTACTTCCCCTCGGGACTGCCTGGGCGAGACCACAGGCAGTCTGCAGGTGACCCAGCCAGCTTCCGAGAGCAAACCGTGAGTTCCCCAAGGTCAGTGGAAATCGGGTCTACTTTGGGCCATCAGCTGCGTGAGATCGGGAGGGACCTCCCCGCCCCGGGACAGCAGTGTGCTGGAGAGCGGCGGCCGAGTCAACCTCGGTCCCTCCACGAAGGCTCCCGCGCCCTCTCCCTCCAGACACCCGGGCTGCTTCCTCAGGGGCAACAGCCTCCCCCAGGCCCTGGCAGGAAGCCCCAGACCAACCGCTCAGACCCCTGAAGCCTGGAAGGTCCGGGTGCCCGCGTCACAGAGCCCACAGTGGTGTCTGTCGCCCAATCAGAGACCAGCGTGCTGGCAAGGCCAAAGCTCCCCAGTGTCAGGAGCCTGGGGCCACTGCCTGGAAGGAGTTGGGGCGCACTTACCACCTGGGCCCGAGAGGGCTCGGAGCCGGCGGGCTGCTGGGAAGAGGGCTTGGCGGTGGCCGGGCGGCAACGAGTCGGGGACGGCGGGGAGGCTGCGAGCTGGGAAAGCGACAGCTGAGGGGAGAGAGCTCCGTGAGAAGATCCGGGCGCTCCAGGGGCCCCTCGGGACCGCCCCCCCGCCAGCACAAACCCACAGGAAGGAGGGGGCTCCGGCACAGCCACAGAAGGCGCTGAGGCCAGCAGCCTCTAGTCAGTGGCCGTGGGGAACCCCAAACCATTCTGATTTCCTCGATCTGAATTATTGAGAGGAGGACGGGCCAGGGACAGGCCAGCAGGGAGGCCAGCAGGGAGGCCAGGGACAGGCCAGCAGGGAGGCCAGCAGGGAGGCCAGGGACAGGCCAGCAGGGAGGCCAGGGACAGGCCAGCAGGGAGGCCAGCAGGGAGGCCAGGGACAGGCCAGCAGGGAGGCCAGGGACAGGCCAGCAGGGAGGCCAGGGACAGGCCAGCAGGGAGGCCAGGGACAGGCCAGCAGGGAGGCCAGCAGGGAGGCCAGGGACAGGCCAGCAGGGAGGCCAGCAAGGAGGCCAGGGACAGGCCAGCAGGGAGGCCAGGGACAGGCCAGCAGGGAGGCCAGCAGGGAGGCCAGGGACAGGCCAGCAAGGAGGCCAGGGACAGGCCAGCAAGGAGGCTAGGGACAGGCCAGCAGGGAGGCCAGCAGGGAGGCCAGGGACAGGCCAGCAAGGAGGCCAGGGACAGGCCAGCAAGGAGGCCAGGGACAGGCCAGCAGGGAGGCCAGCAGGGAGGCCAGGGACAGGCCAGCAGGGAGGCCAGGGACAGGCCAGCAGGGAGGCCAGCAGGGAGGCCAGGGACAGGCCAGCAAGGAGGCCAGGGACAGGCCAGCAAGGAGGCCAGGACAGGCCAGCAGGGAGGCCAGCAGGGAGGCCAGGGACAGGCCAGCAAGGAGGCCAGGGACAGGCCAGCAAGGAGGCCAGGGACAGGCCAGCAGGGAGGCCAGCAGGGAGGCCAGCAGGGAGGCCAGGGACAGGCCAGCAGGGAGGCCAGGGACAGTCCAGCAGGGAGGCCTCTGCATTCGTGGGCAGCAGGGCCGTCCAGTCTTTGACCCTCCCTGGTTTCACCTCCATCCCTGGACTGACTGTCACCAGGTCCCTTCTGGTTCTGACCCTGTGCTCCTTGGACATTAACCAGCTGGCATGGGCTCGAGGAGACCACTGGGGATGGGCCCCAAATCTGCCACTTCATCACCGTGTGACCGTGGGCAAGTCACCGACATATTTGCCTGTCTCCTAATCCGTAAAATGGGGATGCTAGTGGTGCCCAAACCACGGGACTATGGAGAGAATTAAATGAAAATTCATGGAAGGGCTAGGCCCGGTAGTTGGCACCTGTGAGCCTCCTACAGAAGACTGGCGTGGAGGGATGGGGCCCGCACGCTCCTGAGATCCCTCCGTCTGGCATATCCTGGACTCACACTGCAAAGCGGACACTTGCTGTCAGCAATGACAGCTGGCCCGGGGAGGTGCTGGGCCAGAGAGGACTCGGAGCACACAGAGGTGTCCAAGAGGTGAGGGGGTGTGGCTACAGGGGATCCCAGTAGCACCTTCAGGGGACAGAGGGCACCTTTTGGGTCTGCTCAGCTCCCCTCAGGCCCCCGAGCTGCCCCTGGACGTGAGGAGTGCTGTCCTGTGGCCCCTGAACCTGGGTGACATGGAAAGTTCTGGACAGATGGTGCTGGGACAGGCCAGTGGGGAGGCCGGGAAGCTGTCCCTGGACGGGTGTCTTCAGGCACCCAGTGTCCAAGCTGCAGTGTCCAAGCTGCAGGGGACACACCAACCCTGCTCCCTGGGGACAGCTTTGATCCCGAATTATCCAACTTTTCTAGAAAGTCGTCTCCAGGTGACGCTGGTGGGGTCATGGGGAGGACAAACCAATTCTGACCTCGTTCAAAATCACATGGACGCCAAGCAAGCCGGAGCCCTCTGTCCACAGGGGTCCTTGCCCAGGGACAGGGCCCCTGACAGGCGGCTGGCAGCGTGCAGCCCTCTGCTGGCCCTGACCGGCTGCACCAGCAGCAGCTGCGCGGCTGGCTCCCTGGGCAGCGGGGCTGCCACGCCCTCTCCTGGCACAGCTCAGAGAGGAGACCACGAGGCTGTCCAGCCCTGGCGATGCTCAGCCCGCAGACACACTGTCAGGGAGAGCACTTCACCGGAGGTCACGGACAGTCTGGAAGCCGTCACCCTGACAGCGGCTGCACGGAAGGCAGAGGGAGACCAGGACGCCCGGCCACCACAGCCTGTGGCCCTCCCTTCCGGCTCCCCAGGACCCTGCCCAGCCTCAGAAAAGACACAGGGCACCCACTACCCTTAAAGATGCCAAGAGGACACCCCTGCACCCGGAGCCTGTAAACGATTGGTCTGGAGCCCTGGAAAGGCCCCTCGGCCTGAACTTACCCCTGGTCCCACAGGCGAGTCCTGGGAGGTGAGCCCCTGGGGCAGCGGCACTGGCGGGCCTGGCGGAAGCACAGGGGAGGGAGGGGACCGTCAGCCTCGGCAGACACAGGGCGTCCCCAGCCCCACCTCATCAGGGCCGCCGCAGGGCACAGGGCCACAGCAGGGCAGCTCCCCCACGTCACCGCCCTGGGGAATGACCCCGGCCACGGCTGCTGCTCGCGCCCTGCGTTGCTGGCCAGTGCTCCTCACGCAGCCCCCCCGAGTGAGGCTTCTCCATGGGGAATGACCCCGGCCATGGCTGCTGCTCGCGCCCTGCATTGCTGGCCAGTGCTCCTGACGCAGCCCCCCGAGTGGGGCTTCTCCATGGGGAATGACCCCGGCCACGGCTGCTGCTCGCGCCCTGCATTGCTGGCCAGTGCTCCTGACGCAGCCCCCCGAGTGAGGCTTCTCCATGGAGAATGACCCCGGCCATGGCTGCTGCTCGCGCCCTGTGTTGCTGGCCAGTGCTCCTGACGCAGCCCCCAGAGTGGGGCTTCCCCAGAGCGAGCCGCAACACGCCAGGTGCTCACGGCCGCCCGTCCACCGCTCCGTCTGCTCACACCTCCCCCTCCGGAGCGCCGGCGGCTGCTTCCCTGGCCGGCTCGCTCACTGTTACTAAGTGAGAAACTGCAGGCAGACGTGCCGGCCGGGCAGCTCGGCTCTCTGGTTGTCTCGTCACTCGGCCCCGCCGATGCCCACTACCAGAGCCTGGCCTCGGAGCCTACTCGCTGGCGGCGTGGGCCTGTCAGTACCAGGAGGAGCCCAGGAGGGGCCAGGAGCACCCTTTGACCTCGGTGACCCCAGGCTGGCGCGAGCAAGCAGCCTCCTCCACAGAGCCCCCTGCTGAACAGTGTCTGCATGGTGGTCACGGAGGGCCCGGTGGCTGTCAGCCGGGCTGCTTCCGCCCCCGCCCCCAGGCCACGTGGGAAGTCCAGGCCAAGCAGTCCCCAGGGCGTGGCCCCTGCACAGGAGCCCAGGGCACCCGTGGCCTCCCGGTCATTCCCACGTGCTGCACGCCTTCCGTCTGCACCGCCAACCTCCCGCCTCTGGTCACCAGTGGGGCCCTGGCCCTGAGCCCCTCCGGAAGGGGCCCCTCTGCCCACCTGAAGTCCAGGAGCGACCAGGGCACGTGCCTGCCAGGGTGACGCAGCTGGACTCCCTGAGGACCACGGCCTGGCTCCAGCCCTCGGGGCCCCACCCTGCCTCGCTCACCACGGTTCCCTTCAGACAGCAGACTGCCCACTTCGCGTGACCACCCCCCACTGGACTTCAGGACAGCACAGACCGGAGGAGCCACAGCCCACTCCGGGCGCCTGGCCCTGCCGCCGTGACCCTCGTGGCCGTGGCCCCCCTCCCCCTGCGGGCTCTGCTGCCGAAGCCCTCCCACGGCCACGTCGAGCCCAGGATGGGCAGGTGCCAGGGCGCAGGGCGGGCCCTGGGGACCCGCAGACAAACCGGCCGAACCCGGGGCCATGAGGGCAGAGGCCTTCCTGGGACCCCACCCCACAGGCGGAGCGACGGGACGGCCGACACCAGAAGCAGCACCGACCGCCGGCTGCGCCCACCAGGCCGCCAAGGCCCCTTCCGGCCGCCTCAGCACCCACCTGGGGCCCTGGCCGTGGTGGCTCGGTTGGGCCGGAGCACCATCCCGCCATCCGCACACCGAGGGTCGAGGGTTCGATTCCCGGGAGGGGCACATACAGGCGGATACCAACAGACGTTTCTCTCTGTCCCGCGCCCTCGCCCTTCCTCCCTCTAGAACCAATGAAAAGCACATCCCAGGTGAGGCTTCAAACAGAATCCAGCCCTGGCCGGTGTGGCTCGGCGGTCAGAGTGTCGGTCTGTGGTCCAGAGAGACGGGGTTCAGTTCCCACTAAGGGCATGTACCTCGGGTGCAGTTTGTCCCCGGCCCTGGTTGGGGTTGTGCAGGAGGCAGCCACTCGATGTGTCCCTTTCACGTCGATGTTTCTCTCTCTCTCTCCCTCTCCCTCTCCCTCTCCCCCACTCTATCTGAACAAAAAATGGAAAAATGTCCTCGGGTGAGGATAAAAAAAAAAAAAAAGAACCCACCAGAAGGAGGCAGGCAGGTTCACCCCAGCTGAGAGACTGGGCTAATGGGGGGTAGGGACAGTCAGGGGACGCAGAGGGAGCTCCTCCCTCAGGTGGTCCAACCTGCCAGCATCTCGCCAGCCCAGCTCCCGTCTAACAAGCCAAGTCAATGTGGTTCCCGGACCCTGAAACACACCCTCGTCCGAGGCGTCTTCAGCTCCCGAAATGAACTCACTGGGGAGTCAGGAAGCCACCGAGCAGGCTGGGCTTCCCAGGAACGATGTCATCTTACAAGAAGCAAAGCGCAGGTGAGGATTCTGCCGGGGCTCAGCCGTCCTCCAAACGGCAGCCTCTCCCAGAATGCCTCGGGGCCCTGCACACACCCCACTGCCCAGCCCCTGCCCGACATGGTCAAGCAGCGAGCAGTCCCCTTTGTCCTACCCTAAACAGAGACAACGGCACAGGCTGACTTTGGTGACGAGGAAGGGACGGCAGGAAACGGCTCCATCGCCCTGTGCGAAGAAAACCCGGCCCAGGAGCCGCCCCTCCACCGTGGCCTCCGGCTGAGTATGGTCTGGGTGCTGGGACCTTATGCCCTCGGGGCATCAAACCGGCTGTCTCAAAGCTGGTATTGTGCTGTATATTCTTTAGGGTAGTTCTTTACATCATGAGGTATGCAGTCTTATCTTCCCAGAGGGTAAAACAGCACCCCAAATAAAGGCTTTGCTAGTGACTAAAAAGACGCCCCCTGGTGATCCACGGGCCACGGCCCAAATCCACAGGCCCCGGGGAGGCACAGACTGGGAGAACACTCACCAAAACCACAAAGTGACTCGGTTCCGACCCGTTTTAATGTTCCACGGGGTCACCGCTGGGTACGTCGCTTCCCCAACCACCCTGTCTGAGTCTCACCCGGAGAACACGGCGCCCTGCAGACAGCGCCCACTTCAACTCCTCCAAGTCTCCCAAAGCCCAGGTGAGGGTGTCCGACTGGGAAGCCCCCTCCCGCCAGACAACCAGGGGCAGCACGCGTGCAAAGGACGCGCGTGTGCAAAGCATGCGTGTGTGTGAAGCACGCGTGTGTGTGAAGGACGCGTGTGTGAGAAGGACGCGTGTGTGCGAAGCACGCGTGTGTGCGAAGGACGCATGTGTGAGAAGCACGGGTGTGTGCGAAGCACGGGTGTGTGCAAAGGACGTGTGTGTGAAGGACGAGTGTGTGCGAAGGACGTGGGTGTGAAGCACGCGTGTGTATGAAGCACACGTGTGTGCGAAGGACGCGCGTGCAGTAACACCTGGGGCGTGGACGAGGCCTGCGGCAGCACGGCTGGAAACAGCCATCGTCAGGCCACCCCACACACCCCAGAAACGGGAGCCCTGGAGGCGGATCCGGCGTCGGTGTGGGGAGCGCGAGCAGTGGACAGGGGAGGTCGCCCTGGGTCCAGACAGGGAAAGGGCCGGGACAAGCTGCAGAGTGGAGAACGCAGTCGCCACACGCTCCGCACAAGGGCAAAGGGGAAACCACCCGCGGACGTGGGGGTGCGGGTCAGCTCACCAACAGGATGGACTCGGGGGGCCACAACGCCCCCTGTGCATGGTGAGTGAGCACGCACCCGTGTGGACCTGTGGACCAGACTGGCTGCAATCTCAACATGATGGGCACTATGTCTCTGTCCCCGCGAGTCCCCAAAACACTCCTGGCCCGACCCACTCACCGCTCAGCCCAGCACCGAGAAAGGAGGTGCCCTGTGCTCACACCCGTGTGCAGCTCCTTCCGGGGGGACATCGGGGTGGCAGGGCCACCACAGGGCTCGGGTTTCAGGTGAGTAACCTGGACGTTCACAGAACGCAGACTCAGAGCTGCCTGTGGGTGGCGCTGGCGAGCCGTGACGCTGTCCCCCACCAGCGCAGCAGCAGGGACTAAGCCAGGAGCCCCACGCCCGAGGCCCGCAGAGAGGAAGCACCCACGCCACGGCTTGAACAAAGGAGGGACTCACCCCCAGCTACAGCAAGTCTAGCCCGTCTCAGGACCAGCTCCCCTGACGCTCCATCACCCCGCTCCCTGCGAATCGCTCACGAGAGCCCAGTTGTCTCCCGTCCCCAGTTCTGCTTCCAGAAGCCCACACGCCCTACACTTAGGTACAGCGGCCCCCGGGCTGAGTGTGCAAAACTGGGGTGCGTTCCCCACTAGGAGCAGAGGCCCTGCGCTTCCAGCCCACACCTACCAGGCAGCACTTAGGGGCAGGTCACAGAAAGGTAGCGACACAAGCGCAGACACTGAGATGGGGCGGGCCTTCAGGGAGACCCTGGGCCGGGGAGGGCAGCGGCCGCCAGCACGCTCTCCGGGAGCTGGGCCGCCCTCCTGCGACTGCGGCCGGCCGGGAGCAGACGGGCAAGAGGCAGGCCGAAGGCCTTGCTCCCGAAGGCCAGCTGAGCTCCTGGGTGCCCGTGCTCGGGCACAGCTGCGGGCTCATTCAGCGGGAGGCTGAGGAAGCAGAGGGCGCTCAGGAGGAGAGGCTGTCCGGGACACACCGCCGTGAGCAGCTGAGGCTGTTCCTGCAGGTGCTGCTGCTGAGTGACTTGCAACCGCTCGCGCCAAGGCAGGGAGGGGGCAGGCCCTGGAGGGTGGGCTCTGGCAGTGTCACCGGACAGGGGACAAGAGCTGTCCCCAAGAGGCTAGGGGGAAGGGAGGGTCATCACTGCTAAAGACCTAGCCAGATGCTCAGAGGAAGACTGTGACAAATGGCTCTCCGCATCAGACCCTGGAAGTGAGGAAGGGATCCATCTTTAACGGTGCTCCGGACACTAAGAGGTCATCGGGCAAAGCCACCTGAAAGGCCCTCGTTCCGAGCACCTGATCCTGCAGTCACAGGGACGGGGAAACGAGCGGGCGGGGGTCTCCGTGCTGGAGGAGCTCCGACTGAGCGTGGGACTGGGAGCCGTGACGCTCTCCCTGCCCCATGGTCCTGGGTGGCGGGACGCCCACCCCACCTCTGCTCCCACCGGGAAGGATGCAGCCTGTGGGAGAGGAATTGCACTACAGTGTAACAGCACAGAAGGTCACGACCACGTCGAGAATGTAACTCAGCATATTCTGGGAAACACCATGATTGCATATTTTCAATGACCCCCTTGCACACGGCTGTTTTTAAACCTATTAAGCAAACACAATGAATTCTTCCACCACCATAACATTCGAAAGCAAAATGTGGGTCAGGGAAATTCAGTCACAAAACATAAAGGCGGAGCGCCCTCTAGTGGCTCCCAGCACACTTTCACGGAGGCTGATGAATGGACCCTTGTCCCCTGGTCCTTTTACCTCAGGAATAAAAAGAATTCATAACAGAAAGCCAAAGTGCCTCACTGAAAGTGACAGCCACAGAGATTTCTAAAGGACCCACAGAAACGTAATCCTGAGCAGGGAGTGTCCATCACACGTTAACCGCCGATGACAGTTAAGTCAGGCACACGGGTCTCGGGAAGCGATGTCTGAACACTCGAAACCCAGGTGAGGGCGAGCGTGCTGGTGTGGGGTGAAGGCAGTGCTAAACCCCTTCAATGAACCCAGTGCGACCAGGCTCCACCCTGCAGCTCGGCTGGTCCCCACGCGGCAGCTGAAAACGGAGGGGGCGCTGCAGCCCCAGGTGCGCACAGAGCTCCGCCTCTGCCCCTGGAGGACGGGCAGTGTGACCCCCACAGCTCCACACCAAGAACGTCAAACTGCTGCTCAGTGTGCCCCACGCCAGGGAGAACACATCCTCGGCCGGTCACGCAGAAAGAGGCTCGTCTGGGGGCGACAGGACCCCGCGGGCCCAGAGCGCACTGCCTCTGTGGGGAGGCCCTGGGAGGTGCCCACCTGAACCCCACAGGCCCCTCACAGCCCGCCCTGCTGTGCCAGCCCCCGTCGGGGGCTGGGTGGGACTTCGGGGGACAGGCACCCGGAGAGCAGCAGCAGGAAGGACTGATATCTCCTCATACGAAGATCCTGAAACACAGGAGATGCGGTCAGAGCTGGCCGCGACCACGCAGAAGCAGCAGCAAAGTGCGGGGGAGACCCTCAGTCGGGGCGGCCACGCCACCGGGTCTGCCCACCTGGACTCCGCCCTCTGGAGATCACCCTCCCAGTCCCACCGTGCGGCCAACATGAAGAGGGGGTGCCCAGGACCCATCGCCCCCACCCCACCAGTCACACGAGGTGGCAGCAGGGGACAAGGCGCCAGGGCGGCACACGCGCTGCTCTTTCTGCGGACCCTGAGCCTGAGGACAAGTGCAGGGACGCCCTTCCCGGGAGACGCCAACACCGACAGCCTGAGGGCGAGGGGCCGGGTGTGGGGGAGAGACAGACAGAGGGACGCGTCTCACAGCCACAGGAGCCCCTCCAGCCCTGATGCAGACAGACATCTGTGCCCCACGGGCCAGACGCAGCCCACGGCCTGCGTGTAAGCACAGTCTGATGGAACGTGGCCACGTGCGTCACACCTACCCGTGGTTCTCACGACAGAAGAGCAAAGATGAGGGCCTGGAACCCAGGTCACCTGGCCCACAAGCCTCGAACACTGACCACCAGGCCTGCGTCAGCTGACCTCCGCCACCGGCAAAGCTCGCTGTGGACGTGGAACAGACACCCTGAGCACGAGCAACCCCGTCCAGACAGGCAGGGCCGTGGAGTCCCCACAAGTCTGCGCCTACGTTTTCAACAGACGTGAGCTTTCCGAGCAGTTTTATGCCCGCGGCGACATGGAGGGAAAGGTCACAGACTCCCCGGGACCCCGGGACCCCGGGACCCACGTCGCACGCTTCCCTCGCCTTCCACGCCCGCACCAGAGGAGAACGTGTCCTCTCTGCTACCCACAGCGTCTGGTGACGGGTTCATTTATTTTCTCTTTTTAAAATGCAAGCTCCATTTCAATAAAAAAAAGTCACAGGAACTGAGAGTTTACAGAAGAAAAATCAAATAAAAATAAATAAATAGTAAAACACGAGCTCTGTGAAGACAGGAGCCCACAAAGTCCTGGGTCCGCCACAGACACCCTGCGAGGCTCTGCTGGGTGGGCGAGGGGAGCACGAGGGGACAGGAGGTCCCCTGAGAAAACGCCCCACGTCCTTCCAGAAGGGCAGGGGCCACGCCCACAAGCAGCGGTCTGGGCCCAGCGAGAGCCCACTTCCCTGGACGGAGTCAGGGCACAGTGTGCACTCCAAGGACTTGGGGTCAGGGGATCTCCCCGAAGACATGTTGGCCCACGCCCGCCCTGCTGGGCCTCCTGTTCCCAGGACGACCTTCTGGATCTGGGTGTGACTGGCTCAGCGGGTGGAAGGGGTGTGACCCGGGCCAGCCGGAGGGATGGCAGAGCAGCAGCACAGTAACAGTGCGGACGACAGCCCATGGCAACCGCGGAGGTCTGTCCTGGGCCAGGCAGCCCTGAGACCCAGGGCGAATCTCTGCTCATTTCATCCGCTGGGCGACTTTGATGTCCTTGGCCCACTTCTCTCCTTGGCTGTTTATCTACCTCTTATTGATCGAAGCAGCTTGTATAATCGTCCTTCGTGCCGACGCCCGGAGCCTCCCGTCAATGTTAATGGCCACAGGACTGCAGTGTCCCCCCGCCGAGGTTCCTTTGCCTGTGCATGGCGTCGTCTCGCTCACAGAAGCTCCTGGTTCACCAGCCACGCTTCTCCGCCTTCCCGTTCGGCTTACGGTTTCTGTACAGTGTTAAAGAAAGTCTTCCCAACCCGAAGGCCAGAAAAACATTCTCCGACTTCTCCCCGGCACGGCACACGCTTGGTTTTCACGGTTAGGTCGGCAACCATCCCACACCGCGGCCGAGGCCGAGGGACAGAGACGTCACCCAGCCGGCGAGGCCGCCCACGGGGGCGCACGCACCCGTGCCCGTGGGAGCTCGCTGCCTCTCGTGACGTCCTGCCCCG
Source organism: Molossus molossus (assembly GCF_014108415.1). Classification (NCBI taxonomy): domain Eukaryota; kingdom Metazoa; phylum Chordata; class Mammalia; order Chiroptera; family Molossidae; genus Molossus; species Molossus molossus. The sequence continues at coordinate 101,821,995 of NW_023425347.1, read as the reverse complement.
CAGGTCCGTCCGCAGCGACCACCGAAGGCCGTTCTCACGCACTCCAACAGCTCACGCGGCGAACCTCTGTCCAAACAGAGGGGCTTGCTCCCGGACGCCGCGGAGCGCCGTGCACACCGCACCCACCTCCCCGCACCCACCTCCCGCACCCACCTCCCACACCCAGAAGTAGCCGGTCCGGCCACATCGCCTGGGAGGGCACCTGAGCTGCCGGGAACTCACCGAACCCCGGGAAGCTGCTCTCAGAGCCGGCGGGGTCGCACCCCCTTGGTCAGAGCTTCTGCTTCCCCGAATCCCACTCAGCCTTCGTCAGTGCACACCCCCTTTTCCCAGCTGAGCGGGTGAAGCGATTTCTCTTGGATCGTCTGAGGAACGGAGCACTTCGCAGGGCATGGTCCCTGGTTTCTTTGCGAATCCCGGTCCGATCCTCGGCCGCTTTCCCCCCTGCTGTTCATTAGTTCTTATTGATTTGGAGCGGCTCTTTCTATGATCTTTCTCCTTTCTAATCTAATTCTGAAATGTCTGCAGGTTTGTTTCTGAATCCATCTAGAATCTATTTTTGGACATGACATAAAATCGGATTTTACATTTCCCACAGGGGCAGCCATCCCAGCACTGTGGACGGACTGGTGCACCCAAAACCGTCCACACCCACGGGAACTACAGCTGCTGAGCAGCCGACCCTGGGGTGGGGGGCGTCCTGGGAGCCCTGGTGGGCACGTGGTGATCATAGCAGTCCCAACGGGGAAGGGGTCAGGAGGACCAGAGCCGGGAGAGGTTCGGAAATGCCAGCCGCTGCCCCTGGAGGCGGAGGGGGGGCCAGAGGGCGCAGGTGGGCTCCAGAGAAGGCAGCAGGCAAGGAGGCGGTTCCGCAGGCCTCCAGGAGCGCAGCCCCGCCCACGCCTGGACGGGGGCCAGAAGGCTTTGGACTCCCACCTCCGTGCCACGGTAAGTTCCTGCTGCTTGAAGCCACTGAGTTTACAGTGATCTGTGGTAACAGTAAGAGGAAACCACCCGGTCGCCTGGTGTGGCTCAGTGGTTGAGCATCAGCCCTGTACCAAGAGGTCGCCAGTTCAATTCCCAGTCAGGGCACATGGCCAGGTTGTGGGCCCGATCCCCAGTGGGGAGCATGCAGGAGGCGGCCAGTCAATGTTCTCTCTCATCAATGTTTCTATCTCTCTCTCCCTCTCTCTCTAAAATCAATGAAGAAGAAAAATGCTTTAATAAAATAAAACAAAAACACACACAACAAGCATTTAAAATAAAAAACAATAATAGAAAATCAACACACCCCTTCTCTGGCCCTTGTCATACATCACACTCTGTCCTGCTGTCTGTCTGTCTGGCACCGACGCCACACCTTCCGTAACTGTGTGGCCAGCCAGCACCCGAGCGACAGCCTCTCTCCTTCAGAAGGGCCTGGGCAACTCCCGACGACGCAGCCTTTCCATGTGCAACAGGCCTCGGCCTCCCTCGGAAGCAAACGCCGCACGAGGGAGACAGCCCGGGCGGAGGCCAGGCGGAAGCCCGGCGGGCCCAGGTCCTCGCGGCACGCAGCGCCGTCTTTCCCGACTGCAATGACAACGGCAAACCCAGAGATCTGGGCAGCTCGACGAGCCACACGCAAAAACGCGTCCGAGGGCAAAGCTGGGAAACGGAGCCAGCGGCAGGTGAGGGTGTAAATCGCCCCCAGTGCCCCCCCGAAGACAGGCCGGGCACCAGGAGAGCCAAGCCAGAGCCCAAAGGCACCCCAGCCGACCCAGGCCAGCAGGAGCAACGAGGGGCCATCCCGCCCGGGTTCACAATCAACGTGATCAGGTCTTCCCCTCGTGACCAGTGCCACAACCACATCATACCACAACCACACTCCCCTCCACAAAGGTTGTCCTCTTCTGGCCTTGGACATAGCTGTGCGGGCTCACCCTGCAAGGAGCGGCCGCCCAGGCGCCCCACAGACGCGGGGAAGCCCGTGCATCACCTTCTACTGTCCTCTTCAATGACAGCCAGAAACCAGAGGAATCAGACTTATTTTTAATCACAAAACACACCTATTTTCATAATCTGGAACACCATCCTCTCTCACATTATGTGTCTTAGAGGTTGATGCTTTTTTTTTTTAATTTTATCCTCACCCGAGGACATTTTTTTTATTTTTTTTTTTTTATTTTTTTTTTTTATTCAGATAGAGTGGGGAGGGAGAGAGAGAGAAAGAAACATCGATGTGAAAGGGACACATCGAGTGGTTGCCACCCGCACGACCCAACCAGGGCCGGGACAAACTGCAACCGAGGTACATGCCCTTAGCGGGAACCGAACCCGGGTCTCTCTGGACCGCAGGCTGACACTCTAACTGCTGAGCTAAATCAGCCAGGGCTGCTTTTTTTTTTTAAATGTGACTATGACCGTCAAAGAAGGAACCAGACGAGACTGGATGTGAAACAGGGAATGGGTTGGAGATGAACTTGAGCCTTCGTTCAGTATGTTTAAACTATACGTTCCAGCCTCCGATGCATCAGCGTGACCAGATGAAACTGAGAGCTACCCCGAGCTGAGGCACCCGGGCAGCGCGCACCTGCCCCACCTGGGGGTTCCCAGGCCCTGGCGCCGCCCCAAGGGCAGCGCACACCTGCCCCACCTGGGTGTTCCCAGGCCTTGGCGCCGCCCCGAGGGCAGCGCACACCTGCCCCACATGGTTCCCCCCACCCCCCCGGAGGCAGCGCACACTGCCCCACCTTGGGGTCCCAGGCCCTGGCGCCACCCCGGAGGGCAGCGCACACTTGCCCCACCGGGAGTTCCCAGGCCCTGCCGCCACCCGAGGGGCAGCGACCACATGCCCCACCTGGGGTTCCCAGGGCCCTGGCGCCACCCGCGAGCAGCGACACCCCCCTGCCCCACCTGGGGGTTCCCAGGCCCTGGGCGCCACCCACGAGAGGGCAGGCACACCTGCCCCCACATGGGGTGTTCCCAGGCCATGGCGCCACCCGAGGGCACGCGCGCACCTGCCCCACCTGGGGGTTCCCAGGCCCTGGCGCCGCCCCGGGGGCAGCGCGCACCTGCCCCACCTGGGGGTTCCCAGGCCCTGGCGCCACCCCGAGGGCAGCGCGCACCTGCCCCACCTGGGAGTTCCCAGGCCCTGGCGCCGCCCCGAGGGCAGCGCGCACCTGCCCCACCTGGGGGTTCCCAGGCCCTGGCGCCGCCCCGAGGGCAGCGGCTGTGCACTTGTTCGGTACCCGACACAGAGGCTTCTCAAGGTGCCTCGGGGGAGCAGCGGCCTGGGAACGGCCTGGTGAGCACAGGACACAGACAGAGGAAGGGCAGAAAGACTGCGTTTGGCGCCTGAATGTTTTTAGATACCAAATACGCTGCTTCCACCAACCGTAAAATTAAACCCAACAAGACCAGGTTCCATCAACAACAATCTCCACTCACATAAAGTCACGCCAGATGGGCTCAGGGGCATCCCTGCACCGGCTCCAGGACCGACGGCCGACAGACTGAGCCGTCCCAGGAGAACGGGCAGCACCTGTCACCGGCCAGCCAGCGGGAGGGGGACGAACGCTGAGCTCCCTCTGCCGCCTCACTCACTTGCGCATTCCCTGTCTTTCTAACCTTCCAACCACCTGTGGTCTAGAACATTCTTGCAGCTGCGAGATGTGCAGAAGCTCAGAGCCAAGGGTCAGCCACGGTGAACCTGTCCGAACTCCCCTCTAACCTCCGCCCGTTTCCGCCGCAGGGGAGTTCTCAACTCGGACGCCGGCCGGGTGTCCTCAGGCGTAAAGCAGGTGGCGCCGACCGGGTACTGGCCACGGAAGAAGGTGCTGAGCCCGCCAAACACGAAGCTGAGGCTGCAGCCGCTCCTCAGTCACCTACACGCACGCGGACCCGTCACCACGCGCATGAGGGACATCACTGCTGGTGACCTCGCTCCCTTTCTAAAGCCGCAGACTGAGGCCATAGACTCCCACTCCGGGACAGGGCCCGAGGAAGCAGGAAGCATCTTCAAAAACGACAAACTCTCAGCTACATTAACACGCGCGACAGAGCGGGTGGTCCGTGGCTTTCGGCCACCTCTAATTCTCGTGCCCTGTGTGTGCAGGGCAGCTAGCAAAGTGGCCCTTATGCCACCGACAGAACTGTCCACGGGCCTCGAGCCAGGAGCCGCAGGGCCACACCCGCCGGAGCGAGGACTCAGACCGCAGCCGCCCGCCGCGACCTGACAAGCGTCCCCGTGCTGCGGTCAGCCCTTCTCCTGGGGACAGATGGGAGTCGAGCTGTGTGCTTGCAGCGGAGTTTTCTGCAAACACTTACTTGACGGCGACGTGGGTGTCTTCCTGGGGGGCCGCCGCTCCACCCTGGGGTGCCCTGCGGGCGCGTCCAGGTGTCCACCGGGGCTCAGTGAGAACTGGAACTGGACTGTCCCCGACTCCACCTGCTTCACCTGCGAGTGAGCAAGAGCAACTGTTAGAGCCATTCTCCCAGGGACAGCTCGCCCGGCCCCACGAGTCCAGGAAGCCGTCTTCTGAGACATTACCAAGTAACTTCCTGAGCAGAAAACTATCAGCCGTGGCCTCAACATCCCGGAAGACCACATCGTCACAGGAAACCCTCACGGAAGTACAAATCACAGCACTTCTCCATTCCGGGTTCGAATGTGCACTTTAAACTAACCTACGCAAAACAGACGTTTTCAGCCCTGGCCGGTTTTCTCAGTGGTTAGAGCGCTGGCCCGCAGTCCAGTGGTTAGAGAGAGACCCGGGTTCGGTTCCCGCTAAGGGCATGCACCTCAGCTGCAGTTTGTCGCCGGCCCCGGTTGGGTCGTGCGGGTGGCAACCACTCGATGTTTCTTTCACGTTGATGTTTCTCTCTCTCTCTCTCTCTCCCTCCCACTCTATCTGAACAAAATATGGAAAAATGTCCTCAGGTGAGGATTAAAACAAACAAACAAAAAAAACAGACGTTTTCAGTTTGGGTGCAGAGTGACCCCCAGCACAAGCAGGGTGCAGAACAGCCCCGTCACCCCAGACAGTCCCGCATGCTGCCCCCTGGAGCCTGGTCCTTCCAACAACGTCATGTAACTGGAATGGATGGGACCTGCCTTCTGAGACGGGCTTCCTTCACACTATATACCAGGTCCCAGTGTATGTCGACCGTCCACGCCGTCCCACTGCCGCGTGGCTTCTGTTGTATGGGCACCACAGTCTATCTATCCGCTCACCCACTTAAGAACATCTGGGCTGGGCTGGCCAGTGTGGCTCAATGGTTAGAACGTCAGCCCAGGGACCAACGAGTCGTGGGTCCGATTTCAGCCAAGGGCATGTACCTCAGTTGCGGTTTGTCCCTGGCCTTGGTCAGGGTCGTGCAGGAAGCAACCAGTTGATGTGTCCCTCTCCCATCAATATTTCTCTCCCTCCCTCCCTCCCTCCCACTCCATCTGCAAATAAATAGAAAAATATCCTTGAGTGAGGATTAAAAAAACAAAAATAAAAACCGATGGAAAAAATACCCTCGGCCGAGGAGTAACAGCAACAACAAAGAGAACATCTGGGCTGTGAGCAGCCTGGCTGACAGTCAAGGGAGCACCACGAACCCCGGCGTGCAGGTCACTGTGGCCCGGAGCCCGCCTTGCGGAGGGAGGGCTTCTCTCGGACAGACTGCGGAGTCACGGCGCACGTGCAGACTCGGCTTCACGGGGACCTGCCGGCTGGGCTGGCCCTGCTCCCCTCTGCTCCGCCGACCTGCACGCCGTCCCCACACCCGCACCTCCCTCGGGGCTCCGCTGGGCCCTCCTAGCTGTGCGGCACGACTCCTCCAGCCGCGGTGTCCTTTCCGAAACTGTCTTCGCTCTTCTCGTTCCTTTGCTTCCGATACGCGTCTTACCATCAGCTTATCATGCCTACAAAACAATCCTGCTGGCTTTTCGACCGAAGCTGCATCATCCACTGGTCACCTCAGAGAGAATGGCTGTCTGTGTTATGCTGAGTCTGCCCATCCATGAAGATGCTGCGTCTCTCCGTTTGCTTAGGGCCTCTCTGAGGTCGCCGGAGTAACCGCAGCGAGGACGACGGCATGCAGCGGAGGGGACGTTTCCGTGTTCAGGGCACGAAGCCCGACATGTCTGGTTCGATTCCATTGCAGGGAGGCCTGTGTAATAACACCGGTTTTTAAATTCCGCTTTCCGACTTTCCACCGCCGGTACAGAGACAGATGGTCCGTTTCGTTCATATCTGACCTCTTGCATCCTGCAACCTCGACAAACGCACTTACTCATTTTAGGAGTTTTCTGTAGCCCCCTTGGGACGCTCTATGTAGACAATCATGTGGTCTGCAAACAAGAACAGCTCCGCCTCTCCTTCCCATCTGTCTGTCTTTCATTTGTCTTCTTGCCTGACTGCTCGGGAGGACCTCCAGAACGTGCTGGGTGAGAGTCGGGCTGCTCCGCGTGGACGTCCTGGGCCTGTCCTGATCTTCAGCTTTCCATCCACGCCACCGTGTGGTCTAAGGAAGGTTTGCGGATGCCCTGGGTCGGACCGAGGACATTCTCTCCCATCCCTGCTTTGCTCAGGTTTCTGTCGTAAACGGATGTTAACGTCTGTCAAGTGCTTTTCTGCATCAACGACTACGATCCTCTGGTTTGCCTTCTCTATGCTGTTACTATGGTGAATCACAGTTACTGGTTTTGTTCCGGGACAACCCCACTCGGCTGTGGTGTGACTCCCCTAGCTGGAGCCGTTTGCCAGCACCCTGTTAGTGTGCCCCTGTGGCGGGGGACACACACGCGTCCGTGGTTCTCGTTTCTGGTCCTGGCACAACACAGGCCTCGGGACGTGAACTGGGGATCGCTCCCCTCTGCCATTTTCTGGACGAGAGTACACAGAATTGGTATTATTTCTTCTTCAAATGTTCAGCAGAATTCATCGTGAATAGGCCTGGGTATTGCTTTTTCAATTTTTTTTTAAATTACGAATTCTATTTCCGTCACAGTTCCAGGACTGCTCGGGTTCTCTGCTTCCACGCGGGCCGTCTGCACGGTCTGTCGTTGAGGGCGAGCCGATCCGTTCCACCGTCCATGTTCTGGGCACAACTTGTTCAAAGCATGGGGCACCTCATATCCTTTCAACGCCTGTGTGGTGTGTAGTGACACCCCTTCTTTCCTGCCTCATCTTCGCCATCGGTGCCCCCTCTTTGTTCTTTTTCAGTCTTGCTAGAGGTTTATCAATTTTATTGATCTCTTCCAATGATCAGTTTCTGGTCTCCTTGGTTTTCTCCATTGTTTTTCCTCTACTGTTTTGTTTTGTTTTTTTTCCCTCATTAGACTTGTTTCTGCTTTTATCTTTATTATCAACTTCCTTCTGCTTGCTTTGTTTATTTTGTTCTTTTTCTAGTTCCTGAAGGTGGAAGGTGAGATTTAGGACTGAGACCCTTCTGTTCTAGTGTAAGCACTTGGCTACACACGTCCCTGCTGCACACCCAGGCTGTGTCCCACGTCACGTCCCTGCTGCACACCCAGGCTGTGTCCCACGTCACGTCCCTGCTGCACGCCCAGGCTGTGTCCCACGGCATGTCCCCGCTGCACACCCAGGCTGTGTCCCACGTCACGTCCCTGCTGCACGCCCAGGCTGTGTCCCACGTCACGTCCCCCTGCTGCACGCCCAGGCTGTGTCCACGTCACGTCCCTGCTGCACGCCCAGGCTGGTCCCACGTCACGTCCCTGCTGCACGCCCAGGCTGTGTCCCACGTCACGTCCTGCTGCCACGCCCAGGCTGTGTCCCACGTCACGTCCCTGCTGCACGCCCAGGCTGTGTCCCCAGTCCACGTCCTCTGCTGCACGCCCAGGCTGTGTCCCACGTCACGTCCCTGCTGCACGCCCAGGCGTGTCCCACGTCAAGTCCCTGCTTGCACGCCCAGGCTGTGTCCCACGTCACGTCCCTGCTGCACGCCCAGGCTGTGTCCCACGTCACGTCCCTGCTGCACGCCCAGGCTGTGTCCCACGTCACGTCCCTGCTGCACGCCCAGGCTGTGTCCCACGTCACGTCCCTGCTGCACGCCCAGGCTGTGTCCCACGTCATGTCCCTGCTGCACGCCCAGGCTGTGTCCCACGTCACGTCCCTGCTGCACACCAGGCTGTGTCCCACGTCACGTCCCTGCTGCACACCCAGGCTGTGTCCCACGTCACGTCCCTGCTGCACACCCAGGCTGTGTCCCACGTCACGTCCCTGCTGCACACCATGGCTGTGTCCCACGTGTCTCGACATGCTGTGTTTTCATTTTCGTTCCATTCAGACGAGCATCTACTTCTTCCTTGAGTTTCCCTCCTTCACTGCGGACTGTTCAGGAGTGTACTGTTAAATTTCCAAGTATCTGCAACTTTGGATGTCATCTTTGTTATTGATTTCTGCTTGGATTTCATTATGATCACAGAATGCACCCTGTATAATTTCTTTCTTTCAAAGTTGTGAAAGTCGCCTGGCCGGTGTGGCTCAGCGGAAGCATCGTCCCATGGACTGAGGTCGTGGTTCGATTCCCGGTCAGGGCACCTGGCCAGGGTGTGGGCTTTATCCCCAGTGGGGGGCGAGCAGGGGGCAGCCGGTCAATGTTTCTATCTCTCTCTCCCTTCCTCTCGCTCTAAAAATAAGTAAAAATATTTTAAAAAATAAAATAAAGTTGTGAAAGGTTGTTTTGTGCCCCAGGACGTGGTCTGTCTCAGCGAATGTTTCCCGTGCACTTGACAAGACTGTCCCTGCTGTGGGTGGGCAGATCCGGGGGGCTGAGGACGGCGTCCAGCTGCCCCAGGTCCTCGGGGATTTCCTGTCCACACGTCGTGCAGTTTCCCCAGGAGGAGGGGAGGCTGCGGACTGTCACTGAGTCTGCCTGTTCCTCCTTTCTGCTCCGGGGCTTCTGCTTTATGCATTTTGAAGCTCCGCCGACCTTAGCCGTACGCTCCCAGGGTTACGTGTCTTCTTGGTGAGCTGGCTCCTCTACCCCAGGTGACATCCCTCTGACTCCTGGAAACGTCCTCTGCTCCCAAGTGTCTTTGGTCCCCGCTGGTTCTCTCTGGCCAGCCTGTTTGCAGGTGACGTCTCCCGTCTCCTCCTTCTCCACCTGCGTCACTGTGTCTGAAGTGAGCTCCTGGCAGACAGCGTGTGCTTGGCCTTGACTTCCTATTCAACCTGACAATTTCGGTCTTTTTTTTTTTTTTTTATCCTCTCTCAAGGACATTTTTGCATTTATCTTCAGATAGAGCAGGAGGGAGAGAGGGGGAAAGAGAGAAAAAAACATCGATGTGAAAGACACATCGACTGGTTGCCACCCACACGACCCCAACCAGGGCCAGGGACAAACTGCAACCGAGGTACTGCCCTTAGCGAGAACTGAACCCGGGACTCTCTGGTCCGCAGGCTGACACTGTAACCGCTGAGCCAAACCATCCAGGGCCATAATTTCAGTCTTTAAACTGGTGTGTTTAGACTATTTATGTTTTATGTAATCACTGGTGTGTTTGGATTCAGGACAGCCACTTTATTATTATTTGTTCCTTCATTTTACATTCCCATTTTCCCTTTCCCGACTTCTTTTTATTTTTCCTTTTAATCTTCACCTGAGAATATGTTTATTGATTTTAGGGGTGGGGGAAGAGAGAGAGAAACACCGATGTGAGAGAGAAACCAAATGGTTGCCTCCCATACACACACCAACCGGGGATCGAACCCACAACCTGGGTACGTGCCCTGACCTAAACAGGAGTCGAACCCGTAACTTTTTGGTGTATAGGATGACGCTCCAACCAACCAAGCCACCGTCTGGGGCCCTTTCCTGACCTCTTTTGAATTACTCCACTTTCTCCACCTACTGGGCTTTCCACTGCTTCCTCGTGTACTTTTGGTGACTGCTGGGTTACAATGTAAATATTTCACCTGTCACAGACGACTCAGAACTGGTATTTCATTACTTCAGGTGGGACGCAGAAACCCTGTCACCATGGTCTCTCCCCTCCCCCTCTACTTCACAGCTGCCCGGCAGTGTGTCTACACACCTTACAAACCCTGTCACTGTTACCAGTTTTGCTTCAGCCATCGAACTTATTTTCAAGAACTCACGAGGAGGAGGACACTATATTCATCATCTCTGTTGCTCTTTCCTCGTTCCTGATGTACCATGTTTCCCTCTGGCAGCGTTTCTCCTCCGCCTGAAAAAAGTCCTTTAGTAGCTATTTTAGAGCTTGTCTACTACCAATCAATTCTCCTCTGCGGATGTTGTTATTTCGCCCTCATCCCTGCAGGACTTCTGCTGGGTACAGAATTCTCAGCCCTGCAGCCTTTCTGCTGCCGCTTGGAAATGCCGCCCAGCCCAGTCGGTGCGGCTCAGTGGATGGAGCGTGTCCCATGGATGGAGAGGTCCTGGTTCGATTCCCGGTCAGGGCACGTGCCAGGGTTGTGGGCTCGATCCCCAGTAGGGGGCGAGCAGGAGGCAGCTGATCGATGTTTCTCTCTCTCTCCCTTCACCTCTAAAATGTCAATGACATGCTGCTCCACTGCCTCCTGACCTCCAAGGTTTGTGCTGCAGAATCCAAGCCACAAGTCAGTGATGAGCCATTTTTCTGCGGCTGTTCTGAACACTTGGTCTTCATTGCTCGGCGGTCTGATCGTGACGTGTCCGCCTGTGAATCGCTTTGCATTTATATCTGGGCGCACTGAACCTCTTCAATCTGTAGGGTTATCTCTTTTGCCAAATTTGGGAAGTCTTCGGCCATGATTTCTTCAAACATTTTCTTCCCACACTTTCTCCTCTCCAGGGCTCTGGTGACACAGGTATTAGCCGTGTCCCGTGAGTCCTGAGGCTCCGTCCACCGTCCCCCAACCACGTTCCTCTCTGTGGTCAGGGATCAGCTATTCATTTCTCTTCTGGTGACACAAGTATTAGCCGTGTCCCATGAGTCCTGAGGCTCCGTCCACCGTCCCCCAACCACGTTCCTCTCTGTGGTCAGGGATCAGCTATTCATTTCTCTTCTGGTGACACAAGTATTAGCCGTGTCCCGTGAGTCCTGAGGCTCCGTCCACCGTCCCCCAACCACGTCCCTCTCTGTGGTCAGGGATCAGCTATTCATTTCTCTTCACGTGCCGCGTCTTTCTTCTACCAGCTCCGCTGAGCCCGGCCAGTGAATCTCTATTTTGGCTACTATGTTTTTCAGTTCTCAAATTCCCACGGCTCTTCCTTATCTGCCGTCGCGCTGCCGAGACCATCTATCTTCCCGTCTGTCCCCGGTGTCTGCTCTCCGGCTGGAGCACTGTTACATGCCGCGCGGTGGCCCGGTAACCCAGCGCAGGGGTCACCTCGGGCTCCCTGCTGGATGTCTTGTCCCTGCAAGCTGAGGTCTTCCTGGCTCTGTACGTCAATGAAGTTCAGATGGTATCACGGACCTTTAGAATATTATGAGACTCCGAGTCATATTTCAGTCCTATGGAGAACGTTGATATTCGTGTTTGCTCAGGAGTCAGCCCAGTTGGGTTCAGGCCACGGTTTCCGACCCAGTTGGGTTTGGGACACGGTTTCCGACCCACCTTCTGTGGCTGAGGTTTCAATGCCCGATCCATTTTCAAAGCTGGCACAATGCGTTCAGATTTCGCTGCATGTGACCACCGAGGGCACCTCTGGGCTGGGCGGCAGTCCGTCCCCAGTTCAGCTCTCTGTCGTGGCTATGCTGCTTGGGGTCAGGTTCAGGGGGTGCAGCTTGGGGCTTAACCGGCATCTCTCAAACCCCTTTACGGGCTGGCTTCCCAGGCTCCTCCCTCTCACGACCTCCCATCTGGGTCCCATTCCCGGGCCGCTGCTCAGCCCTCCAGCCGGGACCCCTGCTGCACAGCTCCAGCGACTGCACTCGAACCCGAGGCCAAGCACGGGGGGTCGGCGTGTTTTTAAAGACGTGCAGGAGAGCTCAGCCGGTGTGGTGCAGTGGTTGGAGCATCGTCCGTATACCAGAAGGTTGCGGGTTCGGGTCCCGGTCAGGGCACGTACCTGGGTTACGGGTTTGATCCCCAGTTGGGGCGGGCACAAAAGGCAACCAATCCATGTTTCTCTTTCACACTGATGTCTGTCTGTCTCCCCCCCACGTCCTCACGTGAGGATTAGCGCAAGGAAGGGGAGCGTATAAGAGCAGAACTCCCCTGTCACCGCTGGGTGCCAATTAACACCTGAAGCTGTGAACTAAGAAAAAGCAGGGGATGCACAACACTCGGGAAACAGTGCACACACGAGTCACCGCCGAAAGCTGAGCACGGCCCCTCAGCAGACACGGCCTTTGGAAGACCTTTACTTGCTCAAGGGGAAGATACGGGAGTTACTGAGGAAGGAAAACCTACTCATAACTACTTAACTGTCACAATAAATGACATTGAAGTCATCACAACACAGATCCCAAACGTCCTCAGCTGGAGATTATGGGATGCTCTCCACGCGTACGCCTGCCTCTGACTCCTCTCCGCCAGCCGCTCCCAGGGCTGGAAGCTCAGTGGGCTCAGGGACATCTCCCGGCGCGCACCTCAGCCAGGAGGTGACGAGCTCCCCGGGGCAGGGCAGAGAACAGGTGCACGAGGCGTCCGCCCACCTGGCTGCCAGATGCCGGCCCCTCACCCACAGGAAGCAGCAGGGGTGCCCCCCGAGCGGCGGAGGGGGAGTCAGGGTTAGGACCCCTTACCTCTCCATCTCTGCTCAGAGTACGGCCCTCATCAAGGGGCCATCCCGCCCCCCGCCCCACCGAAGACATCTGGCAATGTCCATAGGTGTTTGGGGTGGTCACAATCGGGGTGGGGAACCTGCTGGCGTCAGTGGGTCAGGCCAGGGCTGTGCTGTCCTACAACGGGCAGGGTCACCGGGCCCAAATGTCCACAGAGCTGGTGTAGAGAAACCCACTGGAAGTGACATTCCTTGTCAGAAACAGCAGCATCTGCCCCGGCTGGTTTGCTCAGCCGTTAGAGCATCAGCCTGAGGACGGAAGAGTGTCGGGTTCGATTCTAGTCACGTCCCAGGTCGGGGTCGAGCGGGAGGCCACCAATCAATGTGACTCTCTCACGTCGGTGTTTCTCTCTCTCCCTCCCTTCTGCTCTCTCTAAAAATCAATGGAAAAATATCCTCAGGTGAGGATTAACAACAAAGTGAAAGGTGATATTTGGTGCACCTGTGTCCTTAGGCGAGTCAAACCTTCACAAAGGCTTGCCCGCTGTCGTTACAGGTAGAAGTGAAGGAAGGCAGTGCAGAAGCTAGAAGGAAAGGAAATGGACACGGATTCACACACACCGACGCGCACGCAGACGCACACTCGCAGAACGAGCGGGCGACCAGAGCCTGGCCGTGGCGCAGGTTTCTCACGGGGCAATTCTGAAACAGGGCTGGGAGCAGCCCTGCGGGGACGAGCAGGCCGGCCTGTAATGAGAGCCATCCCTCACAGAGCAGAAGCTGCCTGGTCAGCCGTCCCTCTCAGGTCCCCAGCGCCTCGTCGCACCATAAACAACAGCGCTGACTTCACGCTGGCTGCTGGAGTCAGCACACAGGTGACTCGCTGAAATGGCAGGCACGGTCCCTTTCCCCAAGATAAACGAGGCCGGAACGTCCTGCTGAGGCAGGCAGGGCTTTGGGAGCTGGGCTGGAGAATCGGACGACACACCCAGACAGAGCTCTGCGCCAACAGCGGAGCCAGGGTGTCGGTTTCACGCGTGTCCATGGCTCCCCGGGGAGCTTATCCCGCGAGGCCACCCGCGGCCAGGGGATGGGACCCCCACACGCACACTTCACTCGGCCCTGCTCCTCGGGTCTCTGTGCCTTCTACACTGGGGTTCAGAGAAAGCTTCGTTTCAAAAGTGGATTTTCCAAAACCTCCGTGGCTCCACCCCTCTGCACGTGGCCGCAGAGCCGGGGTCTACGGGTGTGAGTGACAAGTCCCAAGGCCGGGCTGGGCTGGATGCCGACCGCCTGACCCCCCCCAGCACCCGTGTCCCATGGGCCATCCCCCAGGGCACCGCACGTTCTCAAGCCCTTTTCTCGAAGACACGCATGGCGCAGAGGGACATCGCTGCAGAGTGTGCGCCCATGAGAGCCCCAGCCCGCAGGTCACCCCGAGGGCTGACCATGAGCCGCGGGGCAGGGCCCAGGGCAACGCTGGCCTCTGCGGGCTCACAGCCCACCGCAGCTCAGCCACCACACGCTCCACACCGCAAACCACTTCCGCCCCGAGACATCAGGCAACGCAACTGCCAGCGTCTGGAAACACACGCACTTGCTCACGGTGGGAAGAGTCCGACCTACGAAGTGCGACCCACTTACCTCTTGGGAGCTCATGCTGGCGGGGGGCACCTTGTAGACCAGACAGCGCCAGGGGTTGGGCCGGACCCCGCCCTGGAGCGGCACGGTGGCGCGGCCGGAGCTGGCCTCCAGCGAGGGCTTCCAGGCCGCCCAGCGGACGGTGTGCATGTGCGCCAGGCTGGCCACGGGCGTGGCGGGAGCCGCCTGGAAGGGAAGCAGAGCACAGGCCCCGTGACCGCACGGCCCACACGGGGGCCAGGGGCGCTCTGCCACAAAGCTAACGAGACAGAGGTGGCAAGCGTCATGTCCACTTTACAAAAGAAGGACCGAGGCCGAAGCAGGGCCCAGCATGCCACGGGCGGAGGCACAGAGCGGGAAAGCCAGCCTCCCGCTCTGAGACCCCATGAGACCCCACCGGCCCAACCAGGAACCGCATGTGGAGTATTCCGAGCCCCGGGGGGATGTGGGAAGAGAAACGGCCCAACGGAGGCAGGTCATCGCCCAGAACGTGCGCACAGCCTCACTCCTCACGGCCATGCGCCACCTGACCCTCTGGGCTGAGGAAAGTAGAGCAGGCGGATCCCCGTTCTGGGGGCAGAGGGGCAGGGCCCTCCGGCCGTCCCTGAAACTGGCGGAGTGCGCCCAGGCAGCCCTTGCGACTGCAGGCCGTGGTCACAGGGCGGGTAGCGGCCTTGGAGAGCAGTGGAGCCCATGCCCTGCCCGGGGGGCGGGGGGGCGGGGTGAGAGCCTCCCCGAGGGAGGGGCCAGGGTCCCGCTGACCAGCTGTCACAGGAAGTTGAGGCCTGCTCATCTGACCGCACTCAGGTCCGAGGCAAGTGCCACACACACACACACACACACACACACACAGGACTGGCTGGGCTTGGAGGGACAGCGCATGGCCACGCATGGGCGTGAGCAGGTCCCAAACACCAAGGAGACGCACCCACTCAGGCCAGTCCTCCCAGACGGCTGCTTGCTCACCGATACCCCACCTATCACAGCCTTCACAGCCAGGGAGGAAGACACCCCGACTCAGCACGCAGCTTGGAGTTAGCCTGTTCCCCGCGTCCCCAGCGCAACTGGACCTCACCCCACCCGCTGACCCTTCCCTGGAGCCGAAGTCCGGGTCGCAGGTGAGGCTGGGCGACATCCCGCCCCGGGCGGTGGGGTGAGCAGGGAACGGGTCCCCAGCAACTCAGTGACGGAAAACCCACCTCCTGAAAGAGCAAAGAATCAACCAAGAGAGGACCCTCAGCGTCCGACTCCGCACCCACTTCGAACGTCTGCCTAGACAAGGACACCGACGGCCTTGCCCGCCAGCGCGGCCGGCCACACAGAGGCCCCGTGCTCCAGGGGGGCTGACCACAGAGCCCCTGCCTTTCAGAATGAAAGTCCCCCGTGTACTCAGAGAGCCGGCCACACAGAGGCCCCGTGCTCCAGGGGGCCGACCACAGAGCCCCTGCCTTTCAGAATGAACGTCCCCCGTGTGCTCAGAGAGCCGGCCACACAGAGGCCCCGTGCTCCAGGGGGGCCGACCACAGAGCCCCTGCCTTTCAGAATGAAAGTCCCCCGTGTACTCAGAGAGCCGGCCACACAGAGGCCCCGTGCTCCAGGGGGCCGACCACAGAGCCCCTGCCTTTCAGAATGAATGTTCCCCGTGTGCTCAGAGAGCCGGTCACACAGAGGCCCCGTGCTCCAGGGGGGCCGGTCACAGAGCCCCTGCCTTTCAGAATGAACGTCCCACGTGTGCTCAGAGAGCCGGCCACTGGAAGACGGCGTGGGTGGGAGAGCATCCAGGCGACTTCTGTGAACACTCGTCTATAAAACACAGTTTATTACAGAATCAAATTAAAACGAAATCCAGGTTTCCGTGCTGTTTGCGTAACTCCTTCCGGCCTAATGTTTCAAATGAGGTGACTCTGATACCCAATTTTCCAATTTCACTGTTCCTTGGGGTTTTTTACTTCGCAATCGATACAGCTCTGTTGTGGGTGAAATATCTATCGGTTACTCATATATCCATTTTCCCTCCTTTTGTTTTTAGCCTCTAACAGAAGGGATGCTTCGTGAGTTATTGATCAGGCCTTCACAGGACTTCCGCGGGACAATCAGACCCTGTGGCAATTCAATTTCTGTTCACTCGCTTGCCTGTTCTCCCCAGCAGGCCTGGGCGCCTGCAGCGGGACCCTCCCTGCAGCCCCTCCCTGCTCTGAGCTCCTCCCACCAGTGGGCTCCGAGGCGGAGGTCAGATCTGTTACTTTATAACATCTTAACCTGCTAAACTGAGTTTGATTCCACACAAACTGAAAAGGAAAAGAGAATTCACTGAATTGTTTCCATTTAGACCTTTGATTATAATATAAACACAAAGGCGGGAGGAGCACCGGTCCGGGCCTGGCTTGTCGTGGGATGGGGGGTGTCATAGCCACGTCCACTGGTGAAGGGCGAACAGGAAACAGGCCTTGACCCCTGGGTGTGCTACAATCCGGGGTCCCTGCGGGGCGCTGAAGGGCAGCCCCAATGGACACGTCCACATCCTAATCCCGGACTCTGTGACCGTGACCTTACTTGGAAAAGGGTCCACACAGACAAAATGAAATTGAGTACTGTGAGGAGGAGAGCTTGCTACCCGGGAGCCCCACATCCAATGACGAGCGTCCTTGCAGAAGAGGAGGAGAGAACACAGAGGGAAGGCCACGTGCAGACGGAGAGGACGAGCCACGAGTGCCCACAGCCACAGCCCCGGAGGAGGCGGGAAGGGTCTTCCCCCAGAGCCGCCGGCGCCTCAGCTGGGCCCGACAGACTGGCTCTGGAGCTGTGGCCTGCAGAACTGTGCAAGGACCGAGGTCTGCTGTTCGAAGCCACAGTTCGTGGCAATGGCTCTGGCAGCCCCAGGAAGCCAAGGGGGCCTCTTGGCTTCTGTCCTCAAACCAACTCAAAACTCACCGGGCAGCAGGTTAAATATCACGCTTTTCAGGAGGCTGATTTTCTTCAGATCTGCTGGGGGGCCTTTCCCCTGCCCAGGGCCCCGCGCCGGCCACAACGCCCCCTCCGCACCGCCTCCGGGCGCTGCAGACCCAGGCCCAGAAACTCACTGCAGAGGTGACGGTGGCACCAGGGGCGGGGAGAGGTGTCTGCCTGAGACCACACCAGGGACAAACCAAGGGATAAGCCCTCGTGGGCCAACCACACTGTGGTGTTTGCTGAACACAAATGGATAAAAACAAATGGTGTGAAATGTCTCCGAATGTCCCTGAGATCACGCAGACCACAATGGGGGAGGAGGGGGTGACCACGTTACGGGTGAGCCAGTGTCTTGCCAGCACTGTCAGGAACCCAACACGCAGAATCAGGGGCGCACCAGGGTTCCGCACCAGGGGCGCCCTCTCCAGCCACCTTCAGGGCGCTCTGCACACCTCCACCTGTGCTGGCTGTGGGGGCCGCAGGGCACAGACAAGCCGCAGCCCAGAGCCTCCGCCGCACGCCTGTGGCTACCTGGGGACGCCACGGGGACAGCGCCAGCCACAGGCACGCGGCAGGGCACTTTTGAAGGCGCTCCAGAAAGCCCTCGGGACGTCTACGTTTCCCAGCTCTAGGAAGCTACGTCCACATAACTTTCAGAGGGAAGCGAGGCGTGACACTCTCGCTCCAACACAGAATCTTCGAACCACACAGCACTCGTGGTCCCAGGCGCTGAGCCCCCGGGTCCACACGTGGTAAGCACTCCAATCTTCGTCACGTGAGCTTGTTTGGTTCCAAGGACAGTGGCAAACTCATGAATGATAAACCTTCGCCTTCTAGAGATTTGGGAGAGGGTTACTTTGCTACATGACTCGCCAAGAAAGGACCGTTACGACTGCTGGCCGGCCCATGGGCATCTGCACTTATTCTGACAAAGCTGTGGCGGGCAGCTCAGAGTCTGGTGACAGCAGGTGTCTCCGTCCACATCCCTCTCTTAGGGAGACTGCTTTGTCCACTTCACTCCATCAGAAAACAACTGTGGGGCCCATGCTGGCACGGCTCCCCACGCGTCCACGTCCGTGGGGCCCACGCTGGCACGGCTCCCCGCGCGTCATGTCCGTGGGGCCCACGCTGGCACAGCTCCCCGCGCGTCCACGTCCGTGGGGCCCACGCTGGCACGGCTCCCCGCGCGTCCACGTCCGTGGGGCCCACACTGGCACGGCTCCCCACGCGTCCACGTCCGTGGGGCCCACGCTGGCACTGCTCCCCATGCATCCACGTCCGTGGGGCCCACGCTGGCACGGGTCCCCGCATCTCCACGTCTGTGGGGTCTACGCTGGCACAGCTCCCCACGCATCCACGTGGGCCATCTGGGTGGCTGCGGGGTCCCCACATACATTCCGGGAAGGACATGGTCTGGACGGGAAGAACGACCCAAGGACAGGTGCAGAGGCTGCCGCGCTCTGGCTAGGACAAACACGGCAGGACAGACTGAAAACAAGGGTGGGACCTCTCAGAACATTTTCTCTAGTTCATTTCTAACGACTGCCACAGTCTCCGGACCAGGAGGACTCACAGACTGCGGAGACTGGTCCACACTGGACACGCGATTAGCCCAGACATCTCTCCAGCCACGCGGCCCTGGGAGACAGGCTCT
Source organism: Molossus molossus (assembly GCF_014108415.1). Lineage (NCBI taxonomy): Eukaryota > Metazoa > Chordata > Mammalia > Chiroptera > Molossidae > Molossus > Molossus molossus. The sequence goes on along the minus strand of NW_023425347.1, from coordinate 101,803,085 downwards.
AGCTCCTGACCACTGTGGCTCTCGGGCTCAGCCACGCGGCCCTGGGAGACAGGCTCTAGCTCCCGACCGCTGTGGCTCTCGGGCTCAGCCACGCGGCCCTGGGAGACAGGCTCTAGCTCCTGACCACTGTGGCTCTCAGGCTCAGCCACCCAGCCCTGGGAGACAGGCTCTAGCTCCTGACCACTGTGGCTCCCCGGCTTAGGCACCCAGCCCTGGGAGACAGGCTCTCGCTCCCGACCGCTGTGGCTCTCGGGCTCAGCCACGCGGCCCTGGGAGACAGGCTCTAGCTCCCGACCACTGTGGCTCCCCGGCTCAGCCACGCGGCCCTGGGAGACAGGCTCTAGCTCCTGACCACTGTGGCTCTCGGGCTCAGCCACGCGGCCCTGGGAGACAGGCTCTAGCTCCCGACCGCTGTGGCTCTCGGGCTCAGCCACGCGGCCCTGGGAGACAGGCTCTAGCTCCCGACCGCTGTGGCTCCCCAGCTTAGGCACACAGCGAGGCCAGAACGGTACAGCGTGCAGCGTACAGCCCAGCGGTCTGCACACGAGGACACTGCACTCAGGAGTCAGCGTCCAGAGAAAAGCACATTTGTCTGGCTCGCCTGGTTCTGATGAGGAAAGTCCTGCAAACGCACCCAGGCCAAGCAGGTACGCCACACTGTGAGGCGTGTTCCAGGGGAGGGTGGTGGTGCAGAGGGCTTCACACCCCACGTTCCGGAGCTGAAGGGAGGGCGCCTCAGGGTCACCCTGAAACCACCTGGGCGGAATAGGGAAGGAGAAGGGCGGAGACAGACCCCCGACAGCCCCGAACTTTCGAGGTTGCTGACAGGAACACTGGGTTCTTCGGACTCTTCTCACCTTGACAATGGAAGTGTTCCCTAATAAAAACAAATAAAATGAAAAACACCAGCATGTGGCGCGTGCCAAGACGTTCACAGTAACTAGGCCGACTGGGACTGGACTTTCTTCAGGTCTGGGAACGTGGAAGCAGACGCAGGGATGCCCGGCGCCGACCGCCATGTCCAGCCCTCCGGGTGGCGGCTCCAGGCGGCAGTTCCCACCGTACAGAGGGCCTCAAACAGGAGGGCGGTGCCGTCAGAGCACGGCTGCTGAGTGGCCTGCCCCTGCCCAGCCCTGCGCCTGCGGGCCCACGGCGGCGGGAGGAACGTGCAGGCTGGCACATCGCTGCCTTCTCCCCAGCACCCCACCTGTGTGCGCCGCCCACACGCCAGAACGTCCCTTCCCGGATCGCAGGAAGAAAGGGTGCAGGTGATGGCAACACGGAGCCCAGTAGTCCGTGTTCAGAAGAACCTCCGTATCAAAGGGAACTGAGCTGCTATTCCAGCCATGGTCCCAGAGCGCCGGGGGCAGCCACTTGTGTCGCACCCACCCGTCATGGCAAAGTGTGTCCACAAAGTCACAAAATAATGGATGTCACCTAAGATATGGCAGTTTCATACCAGACTTTGTGATCTCAGGCAAACCAGTTAGCTCCAGAGGCTACGTCGTACTGATGTCACCGAGGAGTGGAGAGCCATCCGGGGATGCCCCCCCTGCGCCCACACGTCCCCCCAGGCTCCTGTCACAGGCCCAGATGCCCACCCACATGGCAGGCACAGTCGTGCACACCTGAAACTTCTGGTCCTAGAGAAAAGCAGACCGTCCACAGAACAACTGTGACCGTGTATCCAGCCGCCTGCCTCTAGGCCTGTCCACCTGAACAGGACCCCAAATCACACCGACTTGAGTGCGGACATCGAGGAGGTCAGCCGGCTGCTGCCAGAGCGGACGGGAAACCACCACAGCCCGCAGGCCCACGCCGGGTGGCCCCCTGCTCTGGCTGGCGGGCCCACCACCTGGAGGGCATCTTGTGGGCCTTCCTTCTATTTCTACTTGACTTGTTACATTGTTACTTGCTTTTCAAACAGAAAAGTAAATCTCCAGAACAGCAGGACTCGGGCTTTCCAGAGAGGCCCCAGGGAAGTCTGTCTGTGGTTCTTCTCCCAGCGGAAGCCCACAGGCCAGTCCTGCCCAGGCGCGTGTGAAGTCACCAGGACTTCATCCATCTCTTGCGCGGACTCAAGCCTGACTACACTTAATATCATATGAGAGATGCAGTAAATGGCCTCATTTTTCACAATAATCACCAGCATGGTAATTGCGCGTTAATGCGATCGTGATGCATGCCCACGGAGCACCTATTACCGCCCAGCAGCTGACGCCCTGTCGGCACGAAGCCGGGGATGATGGAGTTATCACCAGGAAGCGCTTTTCCAGAGCCCCGTCCACACGCATCACCCAGGCTGCTAACACACTCACACGGCTCTAACGGGAAATGCTAATGGGACTGTCAGGCCCACCTCCAGCTGGGACCTGACCCGACACGGGGGACCTTACGTGGCCGTCTGCTCCCGCGGGGCTGTTCAACACGTACTCCAGGTGAAAGACGATGGCGAACGCGGGGTGACGGACCATCTCGGGGAGGCGGAGGCGGCTTCTCAGAACCAGAGCCTGGTTTCCAGAGCTGGGCAAGAGCACACGGCAGGGGCGCGTCAAGCGGTGGCTCGGCTGCCCTGAGCCCACGGCCCCCACGTCGTCCGCAGCAAGCCCCTCGCGGGGCAATGCCACGGAGCTCCTCTGGGTTGGCTCCCAGAGTCATTCCCCAAACCAGGGCCTTTTTAAGGTGCCACAAGGAACAGTTTTCTAAATCGCCAGAGCTTATGTCCGGAGGTGGAATGACACGCCCAGGTCTCCAGGGCGCCTCCCCTCCAGGGCCCTTGGAGCTGCCTCTGGTTCTGGTCTGGGAGGCGGGGGCGGAGCAAAGCGCAGGACTTACAGCGCTCTGGGTCTCCACCGTGCGAGAGACTGGGCACAGGGCACGCCGGGAGGGAAGCACGCAGGGTCTCCAGAGACCGTAAGCGGCCACAATGCTAACTCCCAAATTGTCACAGAACAAAAACAGAATTTTTCCAACCTCAGAGCACCGAGGTCGGCTCCAAATGGGTAAAACTGAGCAAGAGGAAACGCAGGCACGAGGGAAGGACCCCAGGTGGGTGAGGGCACATGTGCAAAAACTTCATTTCCCCTGGAGGCTGGGACTCGGGAGGTCGGGACTCGGGAGGTCGGGACTCGGGAGCCCGGGCGAGCACCTGGCCTTGGAAGAGGAGCCGACCTTCCTGCTGAAGCTGGCGGAGCGCGTCAAGGCCACCTCCATCTCGGGCACCAGCACCATGACCTGCGGCCTCTGCACGAAGCCCAGACCGTTGTGCACGCCGACGCACAGGCGCCGCTCCGTGATCTCCAGGGCGCTGCTGTCCAGCGGGCGGTCGCCCTGGAACATGCACACGTCACACAGCATCAGGCAGGGCAGAAGGGAAGGGGGTTCTCGGGCTCATCCCCTGGAACATGCACACGTCACACAGCATCAGGCAGGGCAGAAGGGAAGGGGGCTCTCGGGCTCGTCCCCTGGAACATGCACACGTCACACAGCATCAGGCAGGGCAGAAGGGAAGGGGATTCTCGGGCTCATCCCCTGGAACATGCACACGTCACACAGCATCAGGCAGGGCAGAAGGGAAGGGGGTTCTCGGGCTCGTCCCCTGGAACATGCACACGTCACACAGCATCAGGCAGGGCAGAAGGGAAGGGGGCTCTCGGGCTCGTCCCCAGGGGAGGGCAAGCGGAGAGGAGAGACTGTGACAGAAGTTCCCAGAGCCCATGATGCTTAGTGACAAAGAGCCCAGCAAAGGACAGCTGGTCATCCAGTTGGAACTGGCTGGCCACAGGGCTTTATAGGTAGTTTGGGTTCTCCCAGAGTGGGATCTTGTCAGAGCAACACACCCTGGTGCACCCCATCAGGTGCCTGATCACCAAACTCTCGCCCTAAGCTTCCCAGGTTCAGCCACCATCTCACACGCACCAATCCGGCGGCCAGAGACCTGGGCACCTCTCACAGGACCTGGTGCCCGAGGTGCGGAGCCCGCCCCCGTGGAGGAGGCACCAAGGGCGGCGGGCAGGTCTCAGCCTCCGCCCTGCAGGACCCGCACACTGGAGACTGAGGGCACGGGCAGCGGAGGCAGCCTATTCGGCAGTAAGTCATAAACCAATAAAGACGGAATCTGCCCCAAAGTGATCGCTGGATATTAAAGTGTTTCATCTTAACAAAAAACGTACTGATGCGCTAACGAACGAGCCAGGACAGTCCTCCGGGCTATTGCTGTTTATTAAACGGGGTGATCATTGCAGAACGATCCCTGAACTTTCAAGGGTTCTCCACCGCCCCTCATCAGGCGGAACGGGTCTAAAGGCGGCCTGTTAGGCCTTGAGTGATGCAAACAGACCGGTGGAGATGAGGAGAATCTGCCGGTCAGGTGGGAACAAGTGCAGGGACGGTGAAGCGCATAAGGAAGCATGGAACCCAGCAGGGGCGCTCTGAAAGCCTCCCCGCCCTCCACGGGGCACCCGGAGCAGCAAGGAGACAGCGGGAGCTGCACCCAGAAACCCAACTGCCACAGAGGTCCCCTGTGGTGTTTCCATTGCAGATGGGACCATGTTCTCTGGAGTGCCTTTCAGAGGACGGCCATCTCGTTCACGTGCTTGCATGTGCGTGCGCGAGTGCACGTGTGTGTGTGTGCGCGTGAGTGCACATGTGCAGGCACGTGTCAGTGTGTGTGTGAATGTGTGCGGGCATGTGTTAGTGTGTGTGCGTGAGTGCACATGTGCGGGCACAGGTTAGTGTGTGCATGCAGGCACATGTTAGTGTGGGTGCATGTGTGTGGGTGCACGTGTGTGGGCACATGTTAGTGTGTGTGCATGTGCCTGCACGTGTGCCTGTGTGTGTGCCTGCACGTGTGCGCATGTGTGCATGTGCGTGTATGTGGTGAATTACTGCTGACTGCTCAGATGACAGGATGGGCACCACGGGACTGAGGCATGCACGCCCACAACAGGTATCAAAGGCCTGCTGCGTGCCCACACCTGACTCACACCAGGTGTGGTGCTGAACAAAGCATGTCCCTGTCCTCCTGGTGCAACTCCGCAAAAGGGACGAGACCCGCCAGGACACAGGTGAGGAGCCAGGCGCTCTCGCGGGAGGCCGGGAGGCAGGGAGGCCTGTGCTGAGCCTGAAGCCGGAGGACACCGCACAGATCTGGAGGAGAATGTCCGGGACAGGGGGCTGCGTGTTCAGAGGCCCTGGCTGGGCTCGTCCAGGGCGCCCCGCACAGGCTTGCGGGGAGGCTCACAGGCAGGCTGGACCCGGCAGTGGGGGGAGAGCACCTCAGCCGGACACCTGCTCTGATAGGGTGAAATGACCGGGATTCCCGTCATCTCCTTGGAAAGAGCCAAACGTCCTCAAAGGTCCTTCGTAAATGCAGATTCTCTGAAGAATTTCCCTACGCTCGTTTGGTGACTTAATTTACTTATTAAACCGGGACTGGTTTAAGACAGGTCAAAATTAATGTTAATTAACGTCTCAGGATAACAGCACCTTTGTCACCGTCGAAGCTAAAACAGGCTAGTGTCCCCCTTCAGCCACAAAGGGGGAAAGACAGGAGCAGATCGCGGTGGCTGCCGGCCCCCGCCGCCGGCTGCATCAGAGGCTCTGCTCGCCATGGGCACCTGCATGGGAGACCGAGCCCCGGACGGGAGACTGTACCTCCCGGAAGTGGTCGCTGACAAGGAGTTCCAGAAGCTCCTCCTCAAATTTCTCAAGGGAAGGGTACAGCGTGAAGAACACGTCATCCAAGTACCACGTGACCGACTTCTGCAGGCGAGGCTTTCGGAGGGCATCACCTGAAACGAGAGCGCAAGGTCATCCGTGGGAACACCACCCCCGGAGCGCCTGACGGCTCCCGCCACCCCGGCTCCAGGCCGCGGCGAGGGCCCTGCAGGCGGGAAAGAGAACACGGGCACCACTCAGACAGGACCCTGGGTCAGAACCCACCTCCGTTGACGCCCAAACGCTGAACTGGTCACACAAATGCAACTTCCGCTTGAGGCCACGTTCCACCCCGCACTCGTCCAGGAAGCACGTTACACTTGGCACCCAGAACACGGACAGCAGAGTGCAGAGGGGCGCCCGCTCCCTTCCCTGGGCCCCACCCCGTCGCTCCCTTCCTTTCCAGCAGGGACAGCCAGTGAGCCGGCCATTTCTCACTGTTCCATCGCCCGTGAACCGCATGGCGACATGCGGGCGTCCTCATGACCATGCTGAGGCAGCAGTACGGTCAGGGCTGGCACCACGGGAGGCCAGTCCCTGTCCCGAGTGGGCAGCCTCCCTGGGGCCGTGGCCCCATGAGCATAGGAGGGGCCGCCAGCTCCTGGCATCCAGCCCAGTGGCCGGCAGAGCAGGCATGGGGACCTCAGGTGCGGGGAGGACTATGTGCAGGGAGGCCGTGTCCGCAGCTCCGGGCGGTGACCAGCACAGGAGGGGCAGGCACAGCAGCTGCCACCTGAAGGCTCACCCCCCCCCCCGGGGACCTCCCATCACCACCACTGGGGGCCATCGTTCCGGCTCTGGTCCTCTCTCCCCCCGAGTTCTGACGACTGTTCAAATATTTAGGGACAAGGTCTTCGCTTTGAAAAGGAACGACGGACAGACTCAGTGATGGCAGAACGGCCGTGTGCAGAGCACCATGGTCCGCGAGGCTCCGTGTCAGCGCCAACAGGCAGCTCTGCCTTCGCCTTCCCGGTCTCGAGGGCCTCCAGCCCCCACATCCGCCTTCCGCCCAGCGGTGCCCGTGTCTGGGCCCACCCCGCAGAGCGAGCAAGGCGTCCTTCGGAACGTTCTTTAGAAGAGAGAAAAGCACGGAACCACCCAATGTTCCAAAATAGAGGAATTTGTCAGCTGTCCGTCCACAAAAGCGGGGACAGAAAGCACGTTGTCAAAGATCATCTAATGGTCGCAAAGTGGTCATGATGCGGTAGCAGAAAAGAAGATCACAAAACTGTCCGCTGATGCCAACTGTGTTTAAAACCACGTGTGCCTGCGCGTCTGCGGGTCTGCAGGTCTGCAGGCAGTAACCTCGGGTTACCTCGTTTCCTTCTTCGTGGCCCCCACGTCCTCCCACCACACGGGGGCGTGAGGTCCGACGCTCCTGGGACAGCTGGTGCATGCCTTCCTCACTGCTGAGAATCGGAACCGGTGAAAAGTGCAGGCCCAGCAGCCAGAAGGTGGGGACCGCCCCGGGTCTGCGAACAAACAGATAAACAAAGTGTGGTCCGTCCACACGGCGACTGTGCATTATCCGGCCTCAAAGAGGAAGGAACTCCTGTGGGACAAGGTGGCTGGACCTTGAGGACACACTGCTGCGTGAGACAGGTCGGATACAGAAGGACGAACATTGTATGATCCACTTTCGTGAGCCGTTTGCTTAAAGCAGTCAGATTCACAGACGAAGAGGGACGGAGGGTGCGGGGCTGGGGGGTGGGGAGTGAGTGTGTAATGGGACAGTCGCAGTTCACAGGACGAGGCCCCCCAAGGTCCTGAGTGATGACACCCTGCGGAGCCACGGTGGGGGCTCAGCGGTTCACGGCGAACCCCCACAGCAGGGGCTCCGGTGGGTGTCGGGGGAGGGGGTGGCAGTGTTGTCAGGTGACTGCGAGACCCTTCGCCTTCCGCCAGAGCCTATCAGTGCTGTGAGAAGGGGCCCAGACCCCCGCACGGCCCAGCACCCCGACTAGACTCCATGCTGGCCCGGGTCCAGGAAACGGGCTCTGGCCGGTGTGCTGCCACGGCCCCCGCCTCCGGCCGCGCCATGAGACCTCTGCACCGCTCCCGGCGGGCAGGGCCGAGCCTTCACCCACACAGCCTGCCTGGGCCCCCTTCCCCCCCCCACGCCCCCAGGCTGGCGCCTCGTGACGAGTGGCCCACGGGGGCGGGTCTGACAGGCACGCAGAGGTGCGACCCTGAGAGCAGCAGGTCCCGGCCAGAGGCAGGCTCACTCCACCGCCACAGGGGCCTCGGCCAGCCCGCGGAGTGACCGGGCAGCGCACGGAGCTCTCTGTCCCAGGCGGAGAATGTTTGAGAGGGGGCAGGGCTTCCCAGCTGCAAGGAAAGGAACCGTGGACGTGGTGGCATCTGCCAAACTGGACGACTCGGAGCTCCCCTGAAGCTGCTCAGGGAGAGGCCGGCGGCCTCCCAGGAGAGACGAGGAGCTGCTGGGGGGACCGGAAGTGCCCTCTGTCGTTTCCAGTCTCCCCAGGTCGGAATCACTCGATCCGCACACTCAGGAGCGCAAGCCCAACCGGGGAGACGCAGGTAAGGCCCGTGGCCGTGCGGACATCAGGTCCTGGTGTGACGCTGGGCCGTGAGGACGTCGGGTCCTGGTGTGACGCTGGGCCGTGCGGACGTCGGGTCCTGGTGTGACGCTGGGCCGTGCGGATGTCGGGTCCTGGTGTGACGCTGGGCCATGTGGACGTCGGGTCCTGGTGTGACGCTGGGCCGTGCAGATGTCGGGTCCTGGTGTGACGCTGGGCCGTGCGGGTGTTGGGTCTGGCTGTGACGCTGGGTTGTGTGGGTGTCGGGTCTGGCTGTGAGGCTGGGTCGTGCAGGCGTCAGGTCCTGGTGTGACGCTGGGCCATGTGGGCATCCGGTCCTGGTGTGAGGCTGGGCCGTGTGGCCATCGGGTCCTGTTGTGACGCTGCTGTGACGCTGGGCTGCCATCTGGGGTCACTGGGCAAGGGCACCCGGCCCTCTCTACATGACTCACTGAAACTGCAGTGAGCCACAGTAACCTCCATCACAACCCCAGTGAAGAAGAGCGCCCTCCTACGTGGTGGCTCTCACAATGAACAGATACCCAGCTCCCGGAAGGGCACTCAGATGAAACCAAACCCTCTGCACGTTCGACAGATGATTCACCAGGGAGCCTTCCAGTCCCAGCCCTGGCCCTTCCGGGGCTACAAACACGATCCAGCAAAGAAACCTTTTGCAAGAGAAGTCACCAAAGCCCAGAGATCGGGGAAGCATGTAACAGAGATGATGGCCCTGTCAGAAAGCAGCCGGCGCCTCTCGGCTGCGAGGAGCACTCCGCGTGGCGTCTGCACCCATTGGGCAGCTGGGCTCCCCCAGCCCTCGCCTGCCAGAGCGTGCCAGGCTCCGTGGCGGAGTCCCTGGCCGTTCGGGTCTGCAGTGCTCCGGGCACCGCTGGCATCCGGGACGCGCCCCTGTGAGCGGTGGCTCCACACCAGTGGGCAGCTGGGCTCAGATCTCTGCTGAAACCCTAGCCTTGAGGGTACGGCGCTGGAATGGCGCTTCCTTAAATCCCACCTCCCCTGGGTCTCGTGGCCCCTGGCCTCCGCAGTCTGAGGGCCATCGGGCAGCTGGGCTCCTCCGTCCAGCGATGACCCGGAGGCGGGCCCAGGCTGTACCGAGCTCCGCTCACACCCGCTGTGTTGCCTACAGCGCAGGCCCAGGAGCCTCTGCTGAGGCCCAGACCAGGGCGAAGGCTGGGTGGGCGGACGCAGAACAGTGGGCGCCAGGCTCTTCCCTCTTCACAGCAGGGCCTCCCTGCCCGACGGGGCCAGGCGGCAACGGGCCACAGCCGAGGTCGGAGCGCAGGCGACGCGTCCCGGCCACTCGGTCCCAGCAGATGACCACCAGGCCCTCCTGGTCTCCCCGAGCTCCAGCCCCTCCTCTCTCGGGAGAACACAGGTAGACTGTGAGGCTTCCGGCATGGGCTCAGGGTGGGGGGAGAGGGCGTTTCAGCCCAGGCCCACCCGGTCTCCCCGAGCTCCAGCCCCTCCTCTCTCGGGAGAACACAGGTAGACTGTGAGGCTTCCGGCATGGGCTCGGGGTGGGGGGAGAGGGCGTTTCAGCCCAGGCCCTCCTGGTCTCTCCGAGCTCCAGCCCCTCCTCTCTCGGGAGAACACAGGTAGACTGTGAGGCTTCCGGCATGGGCTCGGGGTGGGGGGAGAGGGCGTTTCAGCCCAGGCCCTCCTGGTCTCCCCAAGCTCCGTTTCAGCCCAGGCCCTCCTGGTCTCCCCGAGCTCCAGCCCCTCCTCTCTCGGGAGAACACAGGTAGACTGTGAGGCTTCCGGCATGGGCTCGGGGTGGGGGGAGAGGGCGTTTCAGCCCAGGCCCACCCCGGTCTCCCCGAGCTCCAGCCCCTCCTCTCTCGGGAGAACACAGGTAGACTGTGAGGCTTCCAGCATGGGCTCGGGGTGGGGGGAGAGGGCGTTTCAGCTCAGTGACCCAGGTGAGTCCAAACCTGAGACCCCTTCTGAGACGCGCCCCTGCTCACAGTTGACTCATCACCTCTCACGTCCATCGTCTTTTCTCTGGGACACTGAACAAACAGCGACCTCACAGGTCACGGACCCGTCCAGAAATGCATGAACGACATCTGCATCGGGCATGGACCAGAACGCCTGGGCCTGCACAGGGACAGCCTAACAACCACTCCCCGCACTGGGGCAGAGCCATGGCCCTTTCTCAGGGTCTGAGCCACACACTCAGCACGTCACCGCCCTCCACCGGGCTGCGGAGCCCCAGGTCGAGCCTGCTCTTCCTGGACCAGGCCGGAGTCGGCCCAGCTGAGCAGAGTTCCAGCAGAGCCCGGCGGGGGAGCTGCTGTGGTCCCTGCTCCTGGCGCCTCCAGACAGCCAGACCAAGAGCTTCCGAAAGTGCCAGGTGGTGAGGCCCCACCAGGTCCACCGCCATGACCCACGCCACCACTGGGAACCAACACAAGGCAGAGTGCTGGGCCTGTCACACGGCGCTCAGTTTCCAACGTAACAAGCCTCTGCACACCCACGTCCAGGGCAGTTTATCACCACAGGCAAAGGCCGGAAACCCAGGGTCCGTCGGCAGGCGAGTGGACACACTCGTGGTCATCCACACGGGGGTGTCCCCCAGCTTTGGAAAGGAAGGTAGCTCAGACAGGAGGGTGGGCCCTGTGAATGCCACGGGGGTGTCCCCCAGCTTTGGAAAGGAAGGTAGCTCAGACAGGAGGATGGGCCCTGTGAATGCCACGGGGGTGTCCCCCAGCTTTGGAAAGGAAGGTAGCTCAGACAGGAGGATGGGCCCTGTGAATGCCACGGGGGTGTCCCCCAGCTTTGGAAAGGAAGGTAGCTCAGACAGGAGGATGGGCCCTGTGAATGCCACGCCAAGTGAGACAAGACAGCGAGAAAGTCCAAACACTGCACAACCCAGTCACAGGGAGCCCGGGAAGAGTCTCCTTCACAGCCGGAGAGGGTGCAGGGTGCGGGCCTGGGGTGGGGGCGCGGAGTGAGCGGTTGACGGGGACAGTTGCAGTTCGGGAAGACGCACGCGCTAGCCGCACACCGAAGTGGCTGAGACGAGAACGTTCTGCCACGTGTCTGCCACGTGTCTGCCACAACGGAAAAGTTACCCTGAGGAGGCCACTGCGTGGAGGCCAGTGAGGCGGCACCAGCAGCGGTGGACGCGCTGGCCAGGCACAGACGCGAACCACTTTCCTTACCAAGGCGTCTCCCGAGGGAGGGAGGCGGAGGCGACTGGGCGACCTGAGACGGCTGAGGGACGGCAGACCGCGGTGGCACCGCCCCACCCTCCCCCCTCCTGCCCCGCGGGCGGTGTGCTGGGAGGTGCTGCACGCCCTGCCGGGACTCCCCTAGAGCCCAGTGCCCAGGAGGCCGCAGCCGGCGAGAGGACAGAGCAGCCCTTACCCGAGTTCCCGGGAGCCGGAAGGAGGCCGGGCACGGGCTGCAGGCCGGACACCAGCAGGTTCTCGGGCAGGAGGTGGAAGGCGGGCTCCAGGGCCGGGTGCAGCCTCAGCGTGTACTGCAGGCTGCAGCTCTCAATGACCGTCAGGAGCTTGTTTTCTGGGGAGGGAAACAGGGCTGTGAGAGCTGACCCGGGGCACTTTCCATCCAGTCAGCCGCCGAACCCCGATTCTTAGACATAGACGCCACAAACAGGAAACGTACTTTTAGGGAGACGGAAATTACTGTCAGTTCAGCCAAAAAGTAAAAAAGAAAAAACGGATCCCTAGTAACTCTGGGGAAACTGGCACGAAAGAGATGCTGGTTTCCGATGATGCTGTTACATTGTAACAAAGTAACAATCTCTGGCTCACACCTTCCCCAGAGCAGGAAGCAGGCACCACTCAGGGCCGCGACCCAGAACCGTGGACGGGAGGCTCATGTGGCGCGCACGCCATTTATAGGGTCCCAATTCTAAGGATGCTCCAGGAGAGAAAACACTGGCAAATTTATGATTACAGTCAACAGAGGGATCACCTCAGAGCCAATGTTTAGCGATAAAATTGTTTCTGAGTGATTGTCTCAAACTCCGCGGGGAGCCGAGGGTATGGGTGGTCTCTTTCACACCGGCTCCATGGCAAACGCAGTTTCCGTCACCGAGCCCAGGCAACCTCTCGGAGACAGGAAGGCACCCTCCCAAACAGGGCCACCTGTGACCACATGGCCCGTCCACCACAGTCGACACAGGTCTCTGCCCAGCCCACCCCCTGCCCCCACTGGCTGCCCCTCCTCCCACCCTCCACCTGGCCACAGCCACGTGTCCCTCGCAGCTGGCACTGGCCGCTGGGCCTCACACAGGACGAGAGCCCAGCATTTCCACAATGTGGCGGATGTCCCTACAGAGGGCTCCTCAGCCAGGCCATCTGAGGCCTTGCTGGAGATCACCAATGGGCTTCCCAGCGAGTGGCTTCCTGTGACAGTGGTGGCCAGTGATGGACAGCAGCTACTCCATCTGGGGGCAAAGCTGTTACCCTAGAGGCAAGGAGGCCACCAGCCCTCCCAATGGGTGGCCCCCACGTGGCCGCCTGTCCCGTGGTCACCCTCACAAAGCAATGCCCCCTACCAGGCCAGTCTTCAAAGTATGTAAAACACCCAGGCCCATGACACATCTCTCCCAAGTCCACCCCATCGGGGAGCTGAGGTGACAATGGCCTGCACTGAGGACGCTCACAGGACAGGCCCAAGGTGGACAGTGCTGGGGGAGGCCGCTTACGTTCGAGGGGGTCCTGCATCAGTGGGTGCAGCAGGGCTCTGGGGGTGCCGTGATACAGTCTCAGCCTGCAAAACAAGAGCCACGTCAGCGAGTGCCGCCTGCGCTAGTTCGGAAGCGCCAGCTACTCTTCCCGAAGCAGAGTGTGGGGGGCCCACCCGCCATCACTCGGCCGGACGCCCCAGCGCCCCTCGCCCACGCGCTCTGCAGGAGCACCCTGGGAGCACCAGTTCCCCACGGGCTTTGCTCCGACCCCACTCCCAGCACCGAGCGCTGTCCCAGTGCAGCCCGAGAACCTGGGCCCCAGGGAGCAACGGCTAGCACTGGGACAGCGCTCGGTGCTGGGAGAGGGGTCGGAGCAAAGCCCGTGGGGAACTGGTGCTCCCAGGGTGCTCCTGCAGAGCGCGTGGCTGGCGGCCGGGACGCTTCTGCACCCAGGGACATTCGGCAATGCCTGCAGACATTGCCGTGGGGGAGGTGCTATTGGCACCTAGTGGCCGGTGGGGACCAGGGATGCTGCTGGTCATCCTACACTCACAGGACGGCCCCCGCAAAGCCTTTCCGCCCACAGTGTCAGGGGCCACGCCGAGAGAGAGCCGGGTCTGGAGTGGCAGACTGGCTTCCACTGGGCTGACACGGTCACGAGGCCGACACTGGGCAAGCCTTCCACGGGGCCACGCGAGCAGGTTTCGGCAGCGCAGAGAACGCCGGAAAAGCACAAGGGCGGAGGGCGCGAGGCAGGTACCGCTTGTCCTGGGAGGCAGAGCAGGGAGACTCCGGCTTGTTGCTGAAGAGCCGAAGAATTCCGAACCCACACGACAGAGCCTGGAGGGCGCCGTCCCGTCTCCTGCCGCCGGCGACCACCTCCACCACCGCCACGATGTGAGGGTGGCTCAGCGACGTGTGGAAATACAGGGGCTGTGAATCAGAAGTCGGAAGCTCGATGAGGCACTGGGTGGACGCCACCACCTGCAGGCAGGGCACAGAGGACGCCGCTGTGCTCCCGCCACCCCGGGCCATCGCCACGCAGACGCCGCACGTGCGGCCATGTGGAGCACCCCTCCGAGGCGCCCGAGAACACGACAGGCCCAGCCGAGTGACCTCCTGGGAGCCACAGCTGCTCCCCAGCGCGCCCAGCAGCCGGGACAGCGGCCACTGTGCCTTTGCTCTGGGAACTTTCCATCCAGCAAAAAAGATGCCAACGGACGCCAGGTCCTGCGGAGGAGAAAGAGGCGGGGCCACGCACTCACCCCGCCCAGGCAGCACCCAGTGACACTAGATGAAGCCGGACCGAGTCCGGGCAAACGCCCCCTGAGGGGGCCTCTGGGGGCCCGGGTCATGTGGAACTGGGATGCAGCTGCCTTGACCTAACCTTGTTTAACTAAGCAGGATCCTTAGACGTCTGCGGTGCTGTGTGATTATTCCCAGTTCAGAGCCAACTAGCATCTCTTTGTGACTAATATCGCGTTGAGGTCATTCTCCTGAAAGATGGGGAACCGAGCTGAGCAGACACATCGAACTGCTCTTAGAAGGTTTTCCAGCCCTTCGCGATGTTGCCCAGTGGTTAGACCATCGGCCCTCGGACCAAAGGGTCATGGGTTCAATTCCCAGTCGAGAGCACGTTCCTGGGTTGCAGGTTCAATCCCGAACCCCGGCCAGGGATGTGAGGGAGAAAAGAATATTATCAGGGGAGGATTAACCACAAAAATTAAAAATTTTTTAAAAAGCCGGGCCAGCCCTGGATGGTTTTACTCAGTGGTTAGAGCGCCGGCCCACGGACCAGAGAGACCCGAGTTCAGTTCCCGCTAAGGGCATGTATCTCAGTTGCAGTTTGTCCCCGGCCTCGGTTGGGGTCGTGTGGGTGGCAACCAGTCGATGTGTCTCTCTCACATCAATGTTTCTCTCTCTTCCTCCCTTTTCCCTCCCGCTCTGTCTGAAAATAAATTCAAAAATGTCCTGGGGTGAGGATTTAAAAAGTAGCCTGGCCAGTGTGGCTCAGTGGATTGAGCGTCATCCCATGGACTGAGAGGTCCCAGTTCGATTCCCGGTCACGGCACATGCCCGGGTTGCAGGCTCGGTCCCCAGTAGGGGCCGTGCAGGAGGCAGTCGATCAAGATTTCTCTCTCCCATCGATGTTTCTCTCTCCTTCTCTCCCTCTCTCTCTGAAAAATCAATAGAAACATTTGTAAACGGTTTTCCACGTGTCACCTCTCCACCCCTCCCAGCCCTGCCTCTCAGGGCAGAGAGAGCGAATGCACCGCAGCCAACCGCCGTCTCTCCACCTTCGGGGAACAAGAGCACCTTCGCGCTGCTGCTGTTTCTTCTGCTTCAGGAAACCCAATGCAGTTGCTTTTATTTAAAACTAACCAACATCACAGACGCAGAAGACAGGAACGGGGGTTTGTGAGTCAACAGGGACAAGCATCACAGGTGCTCCGCCGCGGCTCGGACTCAGAGTGTCCCCGGAACCCAGCGCCCGTGCTGGGGTCACGGCGGGGCACAGAGACCACCCCCGCCAAGGCAGAGAGAGGTGAGGGAGGCCAGGCGGGGCTCTGCAGGGGATTTAAACCTGGAATAATCCCCGTTAAGGAGTCATTACCATGGTGTCACCCAGGAAACATTTACTGTAATCACAGACTGTCAGCCAGGATAACAGAGAGACACATTAAAACATCAGCCACGAGATATAAATCGTTATTCTATTATCTTTTATTGCAAAATGATGAAATAATGACCACTTACAGCTGACAGGTGGCTGGACCAAGGGAGAATTATGTTTCTGTTCGCAGGACTCAGGAACCGGCTTGAGCCCCGCCGTGCAGTGGAGATGGTCATTACCCCACCTTCTGTGTTTGTTCCAGTGCACACGGCGTTTATAGTCACCACCACCCACTTTTCCTTTCTGCAGCGAAACAGACATTTTCAACTCTGATGCGAAGCCACAGTAATCCCCCAGCTGGAGGTCACCTTGAAGGTGCTCTGCCACCGCTGCTGGACCAGCCTCTCTGCACGTCCCCAGTGCAGATTTACGGCCCTTGCCTGTCCCTTCTGCTCACCACCGAAAACAATTATTCTGAGACAAAACAAGCGGAGCGGAGCCCATCGGCATTCCTCTCCGGGGTCTCCGCCCCAAGTGGGGGGCCGGCCCCTGGAAGCGCAGCGTGGAAAGAAAACACGGGGTCCCCAGCTGTTGCCACACTACCCTGACCGGTCAGGGCAGATGCTCTTTCCAAACATCATTTACTGACCCTCCGGGCGGGGACCACCACCGTGCGAGAGAATCCCTAAGGGCCCTGGAAAACACGGCCCAGCCCTCGGAGGCCCCAGCTCGCAGGGAAGGGTCATTACAAAATGCAAACCCTGCTCAGGACCGACCGCTCGAGGCTCGGGGAGGTGGAAGCCGGCTGGGGTGGAAACACAGGGCCCCCACAGCTGCCCTCCTCATGGCCGGCCGGAGCGCCCTCAGGGGGCTCCCCTGGCACCCAGGCCCCAGGCCCACCTTACAGCGCACCAGGGGCTCAGCCAGAACCACCCCCAGCTCAGCTCAGCTGCACACGAGCCCTGCAGCCGGGACAGCTCATCAACACCACGCGGTCCGTACGCCTTGAGAGGCAAACCCCACCCATCACCTGAGACGACACGGTGAGAAGTTTCCGTCAAGCCCGTCCAGTCACCTGCAGGGAAGGCCCTTGAAGAAGAGCGGGGCCCCACCCGCCCACATCACCTCTCACTCACCCACACGGGACAAGTTTCCGCCCTGGCGGGATAGACAGATTAATAAATCATTGAAACCCTCCTGTCTTGCTACTTCATCTTCAAAGACACCGACACCATTTTGCCTCGGGGCCAAGTTTCCATCTCTCACCCACTTGGTGCCCCTGAAACCGGGACCCTGAGCAGGCGCCGGTGGGAGAGGCTGCAGCCCCGCGTCCACACGGCAGTGCCACCAGAGACCCCGGTGACACCGGCCGTCAGTCCCGAGAAGGAAAAAGGCCGGCGAAGAGGCCAGGGAAGGGCAGAGCAGACTCCAAGCTGGGACCTTCCGAAGAGGCTTCTCCATCGGCCTGGACGGAGTGTCTTCAGGAAGACGCGTAAGTCACAAGTACTTCCTGCCACGTCCACCTGCCGGCTCGGCCTCCCACAAGGCTCGGACGCTCCCTGGACTCGACCCATCCCGAGCTGAGCTCCGGGCACAGGACACTGCTCAGCAAGCTCTCCCCTGGGAACCACACAGCCCCCGACTCGGACGCCAGCAGCAGCCACGCCCCGGTGGGCTCCCCCTACCCGCACCACACGGCAGGGCCATGGAGACAGCCCCCCGGGGAACCGCCAGGCCCTCCAGGTCAGCCATCCCGGGGCGAGGTAACCTGGTCAGCCATCCCGGGGCGAGGTAACCTGGTTGGAGAGACGGTGTGCGGCCAGCCTGGGTAAATGGCCCCAGGCCGCCTCGCCACCGCGCGTGTCCAGCTCCTGCAAACCTCACAACGAACCCTGCGGACACGGCCGACGCAGCCCCGCTCCGGCCAGAGAACCTGCCGGCTGACTGGAGAGCTAGGCGGTCACAGCTGAACAAGCCTGCCCGGTGCACCGCGAGGAACACGCCACGAAGCCGAAGCGCCAGCGCGCACGCTCCCCGAATGCCCGGCACTGGACACGCCGTGGAGACGCACCGCTTCTCCTCTGGGACCACCCATCAGCCCCGCCCACCAGCCCGGAGACCCAGCCGGACAGGAAGCGCCGTCCTCAGAGGCCCCGTCACACTGTCGCTCTTCCTGCCTTCCTGGGACTGCACGTGGGGTGACAGCAGCGGGGCCCCGCGGGGAGAGGCCAGGGGCTCCCTGTCGCTGGGAAGCCTCCCTGGAGTTCCATGGGGTTACCCGGACTCTCCCTTCAGCCTGCTTTTAAAGGGGACATGACAGCACCCTCACTGACGGGGAAGAACATCGGGGTCGTGTCCCACGGCGGGGCCGTGGGCAGCGGGAGCAACCCCTCCCCGGTCTCGAGGGGAGCAGCTGGCTTACCTGCTGTCCCAGCAGCACCTGGGCTGAGGAGGGCTTGAGGAGGGAGGTCCACCCATCTGTGGAGAACCCCCGGGATTCCTGCCCATCTGGGAAAGGACACACAGAGGCTGCACGGCACGTGGGCTCCAGATCATCTTCAAGAGACACTCTGGAGAGGCTGGGAGGATGCGTGGCCTCGCAGGGGTGAAGGGCGGGCCTCTCCACCAGGGGCGACATGGAAGGAGAGCCCATGTCAGCCCTGAGCCCAGAGGGGCCTGGGGCTGGCCCCGCCCGCAAAGCCGGTGCCAGGAGCTCAGGCTCACAGAGAAGCTCCCGCTCGGAGTCAAGGCGAAGTGACGAGACAGCAGCGTCTTCCAGGGCTCGGTAAAAACGGAGCGCGAGCGTGATTGATGAACCCACACTCGCTGGACAGCCACGCCAAACCCCAGCCCGGTCCCTTGCTGCTGACGGGTAAAGCAGAACGCACGGGCAGTTGGGAAACCAGGATGAGCTCCCCACGGAACTTCTGAATCCCTTCTGAAAGGGCAGAGCGACCCCCAGCACGGCCACGCAGCCATGTGAGCGGCCCCCGCCCACCTGTGCAGGCATCACACACACGCGCACACACACACGGCCAAAGGGGGCCTCTCCGGAGCTAAGGGAACGTGAACAAGCCTGTCTTCTGTCCTCTGGCTGTCAAGGCCGTGAGGGGAGTGCGGGCCAGGAGGACGCATTCCCGGGGCATCAGCGGCCTCTGCTGCTCGCCGAGGGCATAGCAGCTGGAGAGCCGCTTCCCGGGGACCATTCTGCGGCTTGGCTGGGCACAGCCTCCAAACAGAAATGCTCGCTCAGCTGTGTTCTCCTTGGCAACTCCAAGGCTGGGGTGCAGAGGTCCCCAGCTTTCAGGACTGCGGTTCTCACTAATCCACTGTGCCCCATGCCCAGCTCAGAGGAACACGAAGAATGAACACGGCGCAGGCGGAGCTGGGGCGGACTCGGCTGGCAGCCTCGGAACCCAGGGCCGAATCTCCGTTTTCCTAACCGGGACCTGAGCAGCGAGCTGGGTGCGTGACACCTGAAGCGACACGCCACCTGACGACAACGGAAGCCCCACGGGGCTCCGAAGCTGAGTCCTGGGCAGTGCAGAAGGAGGCACAGCCCTCTGAGGCCATTTCTGATGGTGCCCCTCCGTTCTGCAGGGTAGATGCCTGTGGGGCCGTGAGTGCCCCTGCCCGAGGACAGCCCCAGCCACCCTAAAGGGGGCACACAGAGAAGGGGACTCATCTCAGGTCCTCAGTGACCGCAGTGCACCCCCGGGCTGGTTTCAGAGCATGGTCCCATCCGGTGACATGCTCCCCCATGGACACAGGGTTAGAAGGCCATAGGACAATCACTGCGGCCAAAGCGCGGGCTGTGGGCCAGCTCAGCAGGTCCACCTGGACGCACACACACACGGCCTCATGACCAGCCTGATTCTCTCAAGGAGGAAACGCAACACCGACCTCCGGACGAGGGTGCTGGGGACAGCATGGCGTAACCGTGCCGTGAGCCAGTGCCTGGCCTGAGGGACCCCCAGCAGGGAGGGCTCCGTCACCACCTCCATGAGTCACTGGCCCTGACAACACTGAGCTTCCTTGGGCCTCACTGTACACGAGAAGGAGAAGCAAACAGCCAGCCCTCAAAGGCCCTAGGAGGCCCCCAAAGGCGGCGAGACAGCCCGGCCAGGCGGCCGGCAACATCAGGGCCACAGCCGCTGCTGACGAGGCTTGTCCTGTCTCAGGCGTGAGTGGGCGAGGTGTTCCCATGCTGAGAGCGCAGAGGAGCTGCCCACGCCGCCCACGAGACTCGCAGCACAAACCCTCCTCCCCGGCACGGCTGACCAGAGACCCCCGAGAGGCCTCTGCCCAAGCAGTTTGCCAACCTTAGTATCAGACACACCGTCGGTCCCCGGGACACTCCCTTTTCCACGGCTTTACTTAGTCGTCCTGGCCGTTGGGCACTGTCTCGGGCTCCTACCTGGCTGAGTTAGGGCACCTGTCCGCATCGGGCCCGCCTGCCACACAGCCCTAACTGTGAGACTGAGCACGCTCAGTTTCTGCTGGAGCGACACGCCCCGCCCACTGCTCCGCTGGGACACCTGGCCTGCACACAAGATTGCATCTGGCAACGAGCCCGCCTAAGACCAGCGGGCGACGCCAGGCCTGCAGCTCCAGGCATCGCTAGCATCCGAGATGCGCTGGTCGTGCGCCCAGGTCAGGGTGCACCCTGCCCGCCCCAGGGCCCCGACACCGCGGTCCACCCACCTCATGGAAGACGACCCTGGACGGCTGCCTCGAGAGCGGGTCCACCGGCCTCGCTGTGCTCTTCCACGTCCTCCCGAAGAAGTGTCGGTAGGTGACATCGAAGAGAGACACGCGAAGATGGCACCCCACCTCTGACAGCACCTCCAGCACTCCCTAGGAGACAGAAGGAATCAGCCCTGTGAAGTCCCCGGCGTCACGAGCCACCCCCAGGTGCTGATGAGCATGCTGCTACAACTGGCCATTCAGCATCCATCCCCTTGTTTAGGTATCGATTTCCTTTCAGGAGCTACGTCTCAGAACACAAAGTCCCTGGGCACAAACACAGGCATGTGACCCACCCAGAGCCCAGGAGACACAGGAGGCCAGAGCTGCAGAGACAGAGGCATCTGACACCATGAGGAACCAAGAGAGAAATCCAGGTGACATTGCGTGAGACCCTGGATCAAGCCACACCTGACGCTTAGAGTAACTATGGGTTTGTCTGTTGTGTGGGCTAATTACCTCTAGCTTAAGCTATTTGGAATGTTGTTGTTTTTTATCATGCACAAAACCAAATGAATCCTTCCTGATATAACCACAAACTCTACACCCTCAACTTGCCAGGATTATCTTGGGATGGTATCAGCAAAGAAAAGGCAGATCTTTGAGGACTGAGAAGTCATGGCCACAAATACAAACCAGAGACTATAAAGACATGCCCTTTCCCGGACCCACACACCTGCAGCGAGGTTCTGCTCTGGCCTTCAGTCCTTGCGTTACTGGTGCAACTGGCCATGAATGTAATGGCCCAGGACATTCATGATGCCCCTTGATACTGTCTGTAGGGTACGTAAATGGTGCCCCTTCTCTCCTCCCTAACATTGGTCGTCTGTGTTTTCTCTTTTCTCGTCAGTCTCTAGGGACTTATCAATATTATTAATCTTTTCAAAGAACTAATTTCTAGCTTTGCTGATTTTCTGTGCTATTTGCCATTTATTTACTTTGTTAATCTCTGCTCGTATGTTTACTATCTCCTTCATCTATTTTCTTTGTTCTTTTTATCCAGACTCTTAAGGAAAAAGCAGAGGTCACTGACTTTATACCTTTTTACTTTTCCATTATAGTCAGATAAAGCAACAAGTTTCCCTCAAAGGACTGCATTAGCTGCATCCTACAAATTTTGGTATGTTCCTCCATTACTCAATTCAAATTATTTTATAATTTCTCTGAATTTTTCTTTGACCAAGGGGTTAGTTTGCAGTGTTCATTTCCTACGATTTGAAGATTCTCTAGCTATCTTTTTATGATTTCTTATTTAATAACATATAGTCGGTGAACACATGCTTTGTCATGTCAATCCTTTTAAATTTATCGAGACTTATTTTTATGGCCCAACATACGGTCTACCTCGCAGGGTGTTCCATGTACACTGGAGAAGGTGTATTCTAATTGTGTGTAGTGTTTTAGAGATGACAGGTCGGGGTGGCTGATGGTGTTCAGATTTTCCAAATCCTTAGGATTTTTTTTCTTTTTTGGTCTATTTGTTCTAACAACTGTTGGTAGAAGAGAGTTAACATTATGATGGTGATCTGAATGTAGTTCCCTTTTCTTCTACACAATTTTGCTTCATGTATTTGGAAGCTATGCTACATTTTGTGCAAAAGTGACCCCAGCAGGAGGCCTGTGACGGTCTGAAAGGCTGGCTCACAGGCCGGCCCTGGGCTGGAATCAGGGAGCTTAGGTTTCAGTTCATGTCTTTAGGGTTAAAATGTGCTTTTTTTCTATAAACAACCTGCAAGTGGGTCTTTCATGGTAATTTTTTTTTTATCCTCACCCGAGGGCTTTTTCTCAATTTTTGTTCAGATAGAGCAGGAGGGAAAGAGAGAGAAACATCAACGTGAAAGGGACACATCGAGTGGCTGCCACCCACACGACCCAACCAAGGCCGAGAACAAACTGCAACCGAGGTACATGCCCTTAGCGGAAACCGAACCCGGGTCTCTCTGGACCACAGGCCAACACTCTAACCACTGAGCCAAACCGGCCAGGGCTCATGATCATTTTTAACGTATGATTTTCGATGAAGAATTCCACTCGTAGGAATTATTCTACAGATGTACGGGTACATGAAAAAATGACGTACGTGAAGTTATTCATTGCTGCGGTGTCTGCGAGAGCGACCAACGGGAAAAGCCGAGTGTTCGCCAGCAAGGGCCCCGCTACGTAAACAGCTCATTCAGCCAGAGAAACCCCACGCTCTCAAGAGAGAAGGAGAAACTCTGCGTGGACGGCGCGGACGGTCTGCAAGGCGTGTTGCTAAGGATATTTCCTTCACAGCAAAGTCCACGCTGTGTTTATTGATTGCCTTTGCTTAGAGTCTCTGGGAAGCTGTGCGAAACCAGGTGTCACCAGCTGGATCCAGGGGGGACACTGGGCGCCCTGGGGACTCGGGGGGGTGACGCACTTTCCCGTGGGCCTTTGTGAATGCTGAACTATAGGAATTATCTTTTCAAAACGAAATGGGGAAACAATCAACATTCCTTCATAGAAGTCCTAGGGGCAGGGGACCGCTGTCTCCTAGCTCGTGAGCTCCGGGGCGAGGCCCTCGGAGCCAGTCCCGGGCTGTAGGGCCAGCTGGCCAGCGCTCGGACTGTCTCCTCCTCTGTGAAGGGGGGTGATGAGGGTACCTACACCCCGCACTGTTGTGAGGATGAACTGAATCAGCATAAGTCAAGTGCCAGGGTGAGGCTGTGCCCTGGCCCGTGTGGTCCAGTGGTTAGAGCGTCGGCCTGCACACCAAAGAGTTATAGGTTCAATTCCCAGTCAAGGGCACGTACCCGGGTTGCAAGTTCAATCCCCAGCCCCGGTCAGGGAACGTGCTGGGCCACGTTCTCTCTCACCTGGGTGCTTCGGTCTCTCTCCCCCTCCCCCTTCCACTCTCTACCGATCAGGGGGAGCCCATCCCCGGGTGAGGACCCACAACAGCAGGAAAGAAGCGGACGGTGAAAACCGCAGCAGCCAGAGAGCCAGCGCGGCTGCACGCCCCCGGCCGGCGCCCAGCCACAGGGACGGAACCGAACCGCGGAGTCGTGCGGGACTTCAGGTTCTCCACAGACCCTGCGCGCCACAGCTGGGAACTCCTGGAACCAGCAGCAAGAGAGGCTGGTCAAAGCGTCTCAGCAGCTGCGTGTTCCCACGGGCAGGCCTGGGGCCTCCCTGTGCCACCCCACAGGCCTCACCAGGACGTCCAATCTCACAGGGGCTCTGTGGGCAGCGCAGGCTCCCTGCCAGCTGACGGGCACAGGTGGAGGCAGAGCCCGGAGCCAGGGCCCGAGTGGGCAGAAGGCTGCAGCGCATCCAAACCCGGGGCTGCGGTCCTCCCTGCCAGGTCATGCTGAGCCCTGCACAAGGCACCTCTTGCAAACAACCTGGCTCAGACATAACCCAGGAAACCAGATCGCCTGGGCTTTGAAATTCTCCGCTGTGGGCAGAAAGGACCTTTTCCCCAGTGTCAGAAGTGCTGACCGAGTCGCTGAATCACGCATTCGCTTTGCTGATGGGCCACTTTGCCTCCCCGCAATGCCAAGGCCCACGGTAATGGGTACAGTGGGAGATGCAGATAAGTAGGTGCCAATCAACAGCCTCCGGGCTGACAGCGGTGGCCACGTGTGCTGGGCAGTAAATGGCGCATCCCTCTACCTGCTGGGCCAGCGGCCCATCGAGCCACTTCAGGACACACTGGAACGCCGTCGACTCCCGCGAGGGCTGGCGTGCGCGCTGTGGGTGTGGAGGGACCACCACGTTTTGGTCGAAGATCTGGTGCCAGTCATGCATTCTGCCAGCCTGAGGGTCACGTGGCCTCTGGGTTCACCTGCACTGTTCATGTTCAAATAAGTAAAAAAAGTGTGAGGACCACAGTGCTCAGAGCAATTCTGAAAGTTTCCTCCAACTGAATCCCGGAGGGCCCAGCATCCCTGAAACCCACCCTCCGCAGCCCACCCTGCACACCCCGGGGCGCCGTCCCCGGCACACGTGCCCGTCTCGCTCCAGAGGACCCCTCTGCCCTCTGCTCGTGAGCCAACCAGAGCACGACCATCCCAGCCCGGTGACTGCTTCAGGGACACACACACACGCAGGGCTGCTCTGCACAGCCGTGAAGGCTGGGCACGCACGGACACTGGGCACCGGACACCAGGCCTCGGGGACGCGGGCGGTCGTGGGTGGGGCTGGGCAGCGTGACCCCGTCAGAGCCAAGGAGATGGGCTCTCAGAGCTCCCACGGTTCCGTGCAGTGAAACACTCTCCCCTGCAGCCCTGGAGCAGAGCAGCCCTCAGCCTGCAGCTGCCGGGGGCCAGGGAGGAGACCCCGCCTTCAGACACACACCAAAAGCAGGCAGAGCAACCTGGGGAGGGTCACGCCGAGAGAAATAAGCCAGTCAGAGAAAGACACGTACCACGTGACCTCACTTCCCTGTGGAATCTACTGAACAGAATAAACTGATGAATAAGATCGACTCAGAAGCGTGGAAACATGGAACAGACTGACAGAGCTCAGAGGGAAAGGGGGTGGGCGTGGGGAGAGATTAACCAAAGGGCTTATGTGCATATATGCATAACCCACGGACACAGACAACAGGGTGGTGAAGGGGGACAATGGGCGGCAAATTACATCTGTTATACTGTCAACAATAAAGATGTAAAAGATCAAGAAAACAGCAGGCGGAGCAGAAACCAGAGCAAGGGCCAGTGGGTCCAGACGTCGTCAAGCAGACCGGGTCACCCAGGACGGCTCCGCTACAGGAAATGTCTCTTGTCGCTGAAGCCAGCTGGGGACAGGTTTTGAGTGTTACCTGGCTCACTAAGGATGTTATCTGCCTCCCAGCCAGACAGGGATCTAAACCTTCGTGAGATTCTTTTCCGCTGACACAGAATCTTAAGATCTTGGCCTTGACAAGAGGCCGGATTCTGTACACTGAGTGACGAGGAGAAAGGCGGCGGCTGGTCTCCCAGGCCAGTAGTTCTGTAGAGTGGTCCCCAAAGCCCAGAGGCCGCCCAGGCTCGTCTGCTCCTCACCACTCACAACTAAAAGCGATCGGCTTCACTGAAGGATGTCCTTGGTGAAACTGAGAAGTGCAAATGTGATCTCATCTCGACCTCTGAGCGTATGCATTTGCGAGACTCTGGGATGAAATGGGAAATACAAACCAACAAAAGTCCGCTGGGAAAGAGGCAGGGTCCCCCCGGCCAGGTGAGCCCTGCGCTGATGGACCAGCCACTTGGCTCATCCAGCAACACCACTTGCACTATGAACGGCGGAGAGAGAAAACATGCTTATTCAGACTTGTCCTTGGCAGGTCTCTCTCCATCGTGAACAAAATGCGCCTGTCACTTCAAGGAAGACTTGTAATCAAAATCAAGTTTCGGGCAGAAATTAAAGTTGGGAAAGTCTGCCTCCCCGACGGCGAACCTGACAGCTTCCCGCTGCTCAGACTTCTCGGGGGAGATGGCTAGTGTCACAGCGAAAGCGATCTTTTGTGAAACTGTATGATTCAATGTGTCAATATTTGGAAGCTGCGTAACTCGGAGCGCCGGTTTTCCAAGTGAGCGGTGCGTAACGACAGAAACTCCTGCCGGAGGAACAGTCCATCCGGCGTGCGAGTCAGACCGCAGGACTTCAGTGTAACAGGATGGCAAGGTCCCTGGCAGCTGCCCAACAACCCGGCATTTCTGCCCCTTGCGGATGTGCGACTGCTGAGGACCTGGGGTGGGGAGGCCATCCCGGATTAGCCGGCGGGCCTCTTCCAGTCAGAAGGGTCCTCACGAAGAGGCAAAGGCCAGGTGACAAGGACACGGGGAGAGCGGTGGAGGCGGAGGAGGGGGCAGGAGCCAAGGACGGCAGGTGGCCTCCAGCACCCGGCAAAGGCACGGAACCGACTCTCCCCTGGAGCCTCCAGAGGGACCAGCCCTGCCCACACCGGGACTCTAGGCGGGGAGACAGATTCGGACTCTGGCCTCCAGAACTGGAAGGAATGAATCTGTGTTGCTTTTAGCCACCCCTCTGGGGTAGTTTGTTCCAGAAGCCACAGAACTCAGAGAGGTGTCCACAACCTGCACGCAGAAGAGGCCCGAACGGTACCCGGTGGGAGGGCCACCTGCCCGAGAGGGCTCTAGAGGCCCCAGGGTCCAGCCCCCAAGCACACATGGTCCCTGCACTTCCCTTGGTCATGGCCCTTGCTGCCTGCCCTGTACTCTGCTCATCGGCCAAGTGTCTCCAGAGGGAGCCCACATTCCTGTGTCCTTGGTACCAGGCTCACCATCACAACTCAATAAATATTCGCAAAAGCAGATGGAAGTTTCCATAAAGTTGACTCCCAAGCATTTTTTTTTTTTCCAGAGAAATGTTATTTTCCCATTGACTTATAAAACTGGGATGTTTCACCCTGGCCGGTTTGGCTCAGCGGTTGGAGCGTCGGCCTGCGGTACGGAGAGACCCGGGTTCAGTTTCCGCTAAGGGCGCTAATAAATAAAATAATAGAATAAAATAAAAACCTGGGATGTTTCCTCGTACAAAGCGAGCGCCCTAAGGAACGGATGGGGCGTCCTTCCTGCCCCAGAGCGCTGGCGGGCACGAGAACCCTCCGGAAGGAGCCGCACAGACCTCCCACGAGTTTCCCCGGCTCCAGGACTGCACCTCCTCTGTAGGTGCTGCTCACCTGCCCAACTCCTGACCCAATGCCTCCCTCCCCTTCCAGTGGCACACTAGGCCAACAGCTGTCACCGAAGAACACTCGTCCTGGGCCACCCTTACAGGGGACACGGCATGGCCCCCGCTGTACCAGTAGGACACACTGGGAAGAAGGCACCCATTCTGAAAGAAACAGCCACGCAAAATCAAAACACTGAGCCGGACAGGTGGAAGCGGGCAGCAACATCTGCGTGGGCCGTGGAGGGGGAGGTGACACCTGAGACACAGGCCCGGGGGCGGGAGCCCAGGCAGCTGCATGGCTGTGACACCCAGACTCTGCCCTTCCTCTCGACCCTGCAGAAAAGCTGCCACCTGGCCCGCCCTCCTCTCCACCTCCACTCTGACCTTGCTTCAGTTCCTCTCGGATATCACGCCCTCTTGCCCTCTTGACAGAGGGACAGACAGACACAGATACAGAGTCGCACACCCGGGGAATTCCTGCTTGTCCTTTAGGAGTCGACTCAAATGCCACCTCCTCGGAGTGAGCACCCACCCCCGGCCAGTGGCTCCCCACGCGGGTCCTGTCACAGGTGTCACCACACTGCTCAGTTACTGTTGTCCTGCAAGACTGAGCTCCGCGGGGTCAGGACTAGGTCCTCAGTGACAAGTTGTTCGTGATTACGTAAACACACTATGCTGCGGAGAAGGGCAGAGGGGCCTTCGGAGCTAGAAGGACGACAGAGAAAACAGGAGGGTTCTACCTTTTCCAAGAGAGGGGTACAGTGCGCTGGAGGCACACAGAGAGACTGCAGTAGCTTTTGTTGAGCCCTGCCATGAGCCAGGCTCTCACAAACACTTGCACGTGCGCTATGCCAACCGCGCTGGAAGACAAGTACCATCGTCATGGCCACCTCGCCGTGAGGACAGTGAGACTCACAGGTTACACAGCCGTTCCGAAACCATACAGCCAGCCGTGACTGACCCCAAAGCCACTATAACCACGCCTGTCCCGCTGTCCCACGGAGGCCAGGAGAGGCGGAGGGACAAGAGGCCCCAGCGGGTGGAGTTCAAGAGCACTGGCCAGGTAACAGGCTGATCCTCACTCCCTCTCTGACTTCTGGAAAGTCCTCTGCCTTCCCTGTGTCTGCTTCCCACCTCCACAAAGAGGGGGCTGTGAAGCTGCCTTGGGGTCTCTGCTGCTGCCCTAGTCAGCAGATGTTAACCAGCACCAGCACCTGTTCTGTTCCAGTACACTCGTGAAGAAGACCAACACCCTGGCCTCAAGAATCCAAAGATCCAGTGGGAGAGAGACAAGGGGCGAGAGGGCAGCACAGAGATGGTGGGTCCAATCGTGCCTCCTTTCTGGGGGGCTGAAAGCAAGGAGTGGGGGAAAGAGGAGGGAACCCAGGAGCTGAAGCAGTAAGCTGGGCAGAAGTCCTGGGGAAGGGAGGGGCAGGGGCCTTGAGGAGCTGTCCAGGCCCAGGGCAGCATCCTTCCCAAAAATGAACAAGATCTTGAATACCCGAGACCCCCCAACGCTTTGGAGAACTCTTGGGGGCAATAAGTGGAAATCTAATTAAGCACTGCTTGGAATTCCCTCCTTCAAGAAATATCCTCTGAGAACCTACCACGTGGCAGGCAGGCCCTGGAGAGACCATGCTGACCACAGCAGACAAGTGCCCTGCCCTCACGGCATGGATGTGGAGCGGGGAAGACACGATACAAGTTAGCAAGGAGGCTCCAGGGTTGTGAGCCATAGAAACAACAGAAAGGGGTGACAGAAGGGGGCAGAGGGTGCAGGGAGCTGTGACAGAGACCTGTCCCTACAACCATCTCCAGGCCTCCTTCTCCCACGATGCAAGTGTGAGGCTGGACTTCCTGCACATGCTTCAACCAGCACGAGGCACTGCCACACAGAGAGGCTGGGTCTGCCAACTCAGCGTCTGTGCACAGGACAGCGGCGTTCAGGCCCCAGAGAGGGGCCAGGTGGTGAGCTCGGAGCCGGTCAGCAGGCTGGACAGCAGAGGGTGAAGGCCAGCTGCCCTTCCAGGGGCAGGGGACACGGGCAGTGGGGTGGCCTTCTGCAAGGGCCCGGGAGTCTGGAGATCTCCATGGGAAGCGGTTCCCACAGGGGACAGACACCCACACGGGATGGGCACCCACGGGGGGTGGGCACCCACAGGGGATGGGCACCCAGCCTGGGGCAGGCACCCAGCAGTTGTCCCAGAAAGGGCTCCGGGGGCAGGAAGGCCGCCGGGGATGCCGAACTGGGGAAGACCAACGCCGAGGTCTCAGCAAAGCCCAGACTGTCGGCACCGCGCTCTCCTTACGCTGAGGAGCTGCAGCGGGACTTAGGGTCAAGGGGCAGAGGGCGGAGGTCGAGCCCCAAGAAAACCCTGAAGCCCACGGATCCCGCACCCTGGGCTCAACCAAGTGTCACGGCGGAGGGGGAGGTGACATGCAACTGACGCGGGCACAGCCCTGCGCCCCGCCCGGCCGCCGCGCCCCGCAGGCACCGGGTCCCCCGGAGAGACGTACGCAGCAACCCCAACCCCAAGCCCGAGAACCCGGCCAGCTCAGGGGCCGCAACGTCTCGAGTCCTCGTCCAGCCTCCCCCGCAGCGTCAGCCAACATGGTTCCGCCCGCCGCGGGCCGCGTTACCTAGGAGACCGGCCCTCCGCGCCCGCGCCCACTCTGGAGCGGTGAGGCCCACGCTCTCGAGGAAGGGACCCTCGGCCGACCCAGAGCCCCCGCGGCCCCCGGTGCCCACCGGAGCCGCACGCCTCGCGGACCGAGGACCGGCCAAAGGACGCTCCGGCCGCTGCCACCGCGGGAGGAGCCTCGCCAGACGGCGCGCCGCGCGCTCGGGCCGAAAACCCGCCCCGCGTCACTGTCGTCGGCCACTCAGAGCCCAAGTCGAGCAGCTCCGCTCTGCCAGCACCAGCCAATCGGCGCGGCGGTGGGCCCGTCCTAATTTGCATTCCTGGCGATTCCTCAGCCAATGGGAATATGACTGACGTGAATCCCAGCCAGTGATAAGCTGTCAGGGGCGTGGTCCCGGGTGTCCCACGAGGTGAAGATGCTGCGGGCGGAACCTGGTGAAGAGAGCGGGATTCGGGGGCGCTGAAGTCGCAAGGGCAGGGCGGGAAGGAAGATCTGGAGCGGGGCACAGGATCCGGAGCTGGAGCCCCCCAGGTGAGTGCAGGGGGAGACCCCGGCGGGTCGTGCTGTCTGTCCACGGCCGTGCACTGGGAGAGCGGCGGCGGGTACCCGCGAGGCCCGCGGTGATTCTCCATCGCCTCTTCCCCTGCGCGTCCCCGCGCCCGCCCCCATCCTCACCTCCTCTCCAGCCGGCTGGCTCACCTCCTTCTCCATCGTCTCTCTTCCCCATCATCTCCCTTCCCCCATCCGATCCTCCCTTGCCTGCCCTATCTGCCATCCCGCCTGACCTTTCAGCTCCCGTCCCCGACCCCTGCCCCTAACTTCTTCCCTCCCCTCGTCCCCGTGCCCCTCTGCCCTATCTCAGTCCCCTGCGCCTCCTGCAGCCTTCCCACCCCCGCAGCCCGGTCCCCATCCCACCTCCCGGCCTCTGCGCAGCCCCATCGGAACGCTCCCGGTGCCAGTCCTCCCCATTCCTCCAACCTTTTTGCTCCTGAAGGCTCACCCTGCCTTTCGCTCCTGGTCCCTACCCCATCCTCCAGCCCATTCTGCTCCCAGTGGCTCCCACGGGCGCTCTCTCCACCTGGCCCCACTCCCCTGGACCTTAGTACTTTTTTTCCTGCACACCCCCCCCCCTCCCTGTGCCCCTAGGGCTCTTCAGGCTCTGTCCTCTCCCCACCACCCTACCTGCTGCCGCTCCAGGAGGATGCAGAGACCCAGCGAGGCACCGCTGCTGGGTACCTGCCCACCTTTCCACCCTCCTACTCAGGCGTGCCCCAGCTCTGCTCCTGGCATTTGTCCTGGAGGCTCCTGTGGGGGCTACACTTTGCCTAGAGCATCCTGGGGGGAGGGGGGTCCTAGGTGGCAAGTCCCGTGGCACCCTTTCCTGCCTTCCTCTCTGGCCACCATCTCCCTCCCCACCCCCACTTTCCTGCTCAGCCTCACTTTGTGATTCAGCATTTTTGGGGTTGGTAACTTTTTTTGCTTCCTGGGGTGATGGGGACCAGGCTGAAGGCAGGGGTGCTTGATCCTGCAGTCGGCAGGGCCACCTTAGGAAACAGACCTGTTCTGCCTGGGTTGGAGAGCAGGGGCCTGCTGGTGGGGGCGGCTCCCCCTCCCTTTCATGAGTCGCCCTGTGTTGAACCACATCCAGGGGAGATGACATAAGTAATAGCTCTTGGGGAAACGGGCTGTTAGCATTTATGGAAATTAGCATACACCATGTTCAGGCCACAGCTGTCTCGCTGGCGTTTCAGGATTTCTTCTTTCTCTGCAACTCCTCCTCCCCCTCAAAAATCACAGGCCCCCTTCCAGTGCCAAGAGCCGGCTCTGCCAGGGAAGCCGCATTGAGGCCCCATGTTGCCAGGTCTGGGGACCTGCGTGTGGAGTGTCCCAGCTGGGCAGACTGGTCCACCTGCAGATCCCAGGCTCATGGCTCCCCAGGTCATATCCACAGCGACTGTGGACTCTCTCCAAGTGCACACCCGCCTCAGTGGCATGACATCCCTGCTTCAGAAGCAGTCTCCTGGAGGCTTCCTGGAGGAAACCAAGGCCCAGGTCCTGGGCCTCTGCTCTGCCAGTCGCAGACACTGGGCACTGCTCGGCGCTGAGGACTGAGGTGCATCTGGGGGAGGGTTGAGGCACGAAAAGCGTGGAACCTGGTCTCCTGCTCAAAGCTTTTTTGCGTGTGGATGTGGAACCTGGATGGGAAGAAGTTGGCACTGGGGGGATGCCAAGATGGAACACCGGTTCTTGCCTGGTGACTAGCACAGCTGGGGGCTCGGGGGGTCAGAGGGGTGGTGAGTGCTGGGCCAGGCAGCTCCAGAGGCTTCATACCCTGGGGCTTTCTCTCCTTTTTCAAGGATCTTCTAAACCCCAAATGATTCAGGAGGAAGTGAGAGGCACCGGTCTTGATTTGGCAGTTTCCGGGAGGGGCAGGGAGGGAGGGGCCTCCTCTAGGTTTGCCTGTTTGTTGATGCTGGGCCCGGTGGCAACGGGGCAGCCGTTGGGTGGTGAAGGAGCCCCAGGGAGCGGGTTTGTTTGTGGGGACTCTGACAGGAAGCAGCGTGTCTTTAGTCCTTGACTAAATTCTCAGTGACCTTCACGTCACCAAAAGTCCCAGAGCCAGAGCAGTTTTCTGGGATCCCTGAATAATGGGGCAGAACAGGGTCAGCTGCAGGCATATTCAAGGCCCATCTCTGAGGGTCCTAGGGCCAGGGACCCCACACCCCCCTCCATCCTTCCCATCTATGCTTCCTTCATAGAGCCGCAAGGGTCTTGGCCACCTGCCCCCTCAGAGGAGTCAGCAGAAGCCCAGAGGCAGTGACTTTTTCAAGGTCACTCAGAGGCAGGAGCAGAGCAGGGTTAGACCCCTCCCTTCCTACCCGCTGGAGCCCAGTGGAGGAAACCAGCACCCTGGGGTGTGTCAGAGTGACTGGGGTCATGGGGAGAGGGAGGTGCTCTCAACCACAGAGAGGTCTGGTGCTGCCATCCTGCCTGGCCTGGCAGGCCCCCAGAGCGAGGTGCTGAGGTTCCGAGGTGTCACAGGGAAGCCAGGGCCGGCCACTGTGCGGGATGAAGGGGAGAGGGACTGTACCCGGGTTGGAAGTGCACTTCCCACCTTGCTTCACAGTGGCTCTTATAAATGACCCTGCCAATCATCCTGATTAGCCAGGATGGGGAAACTGAGGCACGGGGCAGGGGTGAGACTCACCCGGCTCTTGAGGAAGCCCTCATTCTGTTCCTGCTATACCCAGACTCAGATAGACACCCCCTCCTCGTAAATCCTTAGCCCCCCCATGGATGTCAGGCTTAATCCCAGTTCCCGGGGAGGGGGAAACCCATCTTTCTCATGGATGGGAACCCCAGGGTGCTGAGCCCCCCACTCCCTGTGTACTCCCGTTTCTTTGGGGTGACGCTGAGGAGGTGTGGTCCTTAGCTCAGCCGGTTCAGGGGAGAAAACGGGAGCAGGGGCTCCCTGAGAGAGAGCACACCTGGGCCAGGTGGGAATGTCACCCGCCTGATCATCCCCTCACCGGGTGCAGCTCAGAGCTTCCCGTTGATCCCGGCCTTGGCGGGTACCAGTCTCACGGCGGGTGTGCACAGGGCTGCATCTCCTCCCCCTTTGCCACATCCGATGGGCATGGGGCTCAGAGGCCTGCCTTCCTCTCCCTGCAGACCATGGGGTGAGCTCTGGCCCAGCACCCCCCAGCCCGAGGGCCCTGCACCACACACCCAGCTTTCAACTCCTAGCCCTGTGGGACGGGGTCTCAGGAGGCCACGCCCTGCCCTGCCCAGTGGCAAGGTTAACCCCAGAGCCACGGCACGGTGTGTGCACTCGTGTGTGTCCTTCACCCCAGGCTGAGCGCCCTCCCCAGTACCTGCCTGCGCTGAGCTTGTCTCCGTGCAGCCCTCGGGCTCTTGCAGAGCTGACCGTCGGTGCCACGCAGGGGACAGATGAACGGGGCTGAGAAACGGGCAAAGGCCGAGCGGAGGTGGCCCCTGACCCGGCTTCCTGTCCGCTGCAGACGCTGTTAGGGCATTTGCTCCACCGTGATCTCGACCGGGCTGCTGAGCAGTCGGGGTCCATCATCCAACGCAAGACGGAAAGCCTGGCGTGTGTCTGTCCTTCTCAGAGCCGTGCCAGGTTCAGAGCCAGCAGCAGACCGACCGTGACTGGGCCGCTTTTCCCGATAAGCAGGTGGCATCTGGGGTCCCATAGACACCGGATCTTGTTCACAGGGCCCTCTGTCACCATCTTGACCCATGGCCCCTGGTGGGGAGTTCGCTCGGTGGGGGTCTTGTTCTCCCCCCTCAGCCATTTGGCTCCGTTCTTAGTCCCTCTTTCTGGATTAGTGAGATGAGATGACCCAAAGCGTAGGGACAGTCCCTGGCACATAGACACTGAGTAAATGTTACCTAGTCTGTGACCTCCAGTGACAGACTGAGCCCAAACTGTTGCCCTGCCTGGTGGCTCCCAGGACAGCTTGAACAGAGTAACGCGGGTCCCCTTTTGAGTCACGTCATGATCCCACTCAGAAGGGGAAGGGCCTGGGGGAGCCCCGTGGCTGACTGCTTTCCCATTGGTCTGTAGAGTGAAGGGGCAGGCCCTGCCCTGTCCTCGCTGACCTCAGGCCTCCTGGAGGACAGGCAGCCTGCAGAACACACCTGCACAGGCCCCGCCCGGCCTCAGAGCCCCGCCCTGGGCACGCCCACCCATTCCACCACCGAGTTCCTGTTCTGTCTCGGACCTCAGAGCAGACTCCTACCCTGATGCCCAGGGCGGAGGAGGTCGGATTCTGCTGGGGGGCCTTGCCATCCTGAGCGCCCCATGGTGGCAGGGCCTGTCTGGGAACAGTGCCCTTCCCAAGAGAGGAGTCAGAAATCATCAAAATCCGCGGAGGGTACTGATGAAGCCACACATTAAGGATAAGTTCGGGCTGAAGCACTGTTAGAACCTGTAGATAGGGTGATGGGGGGAGACCTTTGTGGCCACAACAGCAGGCCCCGCCCACCTCCACGTCTGGGGGCCCCAGCCAGAAGGAGGGTGCGGTCATCACAGCCACAAGGAAGAGAAGCCCCTCTGGGGGAGGGGAGATGGGTGTGATGTTTATCTGAGACCTGGAGAGAAGGCAGGGTCCGGCTCCCAGAGCTGGGGGGCCGTCTGGGGGAGGGCCCGGCTCCGCAGGACCCAGGAGGGAGGACCCAGCAGGTTGGACAGTGTCTGAGGCCCGGGGGAGCACAGCAGGACCTGACTATGGCAGTCACTGAGGGTGGTCAGGAACGGGGGTCTGGGAAGCCAGATGTCAAACCTCTGGGGGCTTTGGAGCAAGGCAGTGACGCGTCGGGGCCGGGACAGAGAAAGTGGAATATGTCCGCGGCGAGAGGCAAGGACCGGCATGCGACACAGGAGACCTGGTGTGCGTCCTGAGTGCAGGGACCGTTGTCCGTTTCACGTGCTGCTGTCTCAGGTGGAGTGGGACCCACGGAAAATGTCTTGAGCGGAGAATGGAACGGGGGGCATCCAGGCAAATCCTCTGTAGAGCTGGGCAGCGACGGGATGTGGGTGCTGAGAGGAGAGTCCAGGACCCCGGGCTCTGGCTGCTGCCCGGGCTCGGCCTCCCTCAAGGGTCCGAGGTCCGTGCCCGCAGGCATCGAGAGAGTTGGCCCGGGGTTCACATGCGAGGTGATTGCCAGCCGCCCACTGGTGACAGTCCTGACAGTGGCCAAGCGGGAAGGGTACAGAAGACAGGCAGAGTGGCCGTAAGTGCAGGACTTGACCGGGGAGGTGAAGCTCAAAGCAGGCAGGAGAAAGCCTGCCTCACCCCAGAGCCAGGAGGAGAGGGCGCAGGGTGGGGCCGGCGCCCACTGCACCAGGTGGCCCTGCAGGAGGAGGCGGTCTCTGCTGAGAGGGAGCGGAGGCCGGTGCCCAGGCATGGGCGGCATGGTGGCGGAGGCCCCTCTCAGTAACAGGAGGACTTGCCGCCTCCCCTCCCGGTGACAGGAGCACCTGCCTCACCCTCCCGGTAACAGGCACACCTGTCATCTTGGCCATCCGCACTGTCCCTGGGCACGTAGCTGCCACTGTCTCTGTTCTACTGGTGCAGAAGCAGCTCTGGCAGGTGAGGTCTCGGAGCATAGGAGCAGGAGCCGGGACCTGAGCCCGGCTGTGCGCCCCCAAGGCCCCTCTCCGCACCTCTGCCCTCTGCTGTCTGCGGCTCCCGAGAAAGCGGACAGGGAGGAAGAAAGGAACCTGAGAGGCTGGCGGTGTGCTGAACGGGCCAGCGGGTGGGGAGAAAGTCGCTTTTCTGATGAACTGGGTCCATCTGTCTGTCCTGTAGACGTCTTTTCCACGGTGCATAACTGTTTCCTGCCCTCATGGGGCCTTTCTGGGGGCACCTGCGAAGTGCGGGGCCAGGACTCCTCCTTCCAGCGTCAGGGATGGCTGGCAGATGGCGTGACCGCAGAGTGTGGGAGCGGGCGCCCGTCGGGGCCACCGGGGGTGGTGCCTGAAAACAGCCCCGCGGGTCCCGGTGCAGCTTCACCGCCTCCTTCTTCACCAGCCACTGGGCGGGGGTTCCGAGGCCACACTTTGAGAAACACTTCCCAGCTTGCTTTCCTTCTTAACGTGGCACATGAGGAAGCACGCGCTGGTGGTGACCGCCCTGAGGAGGAGGGCTCCGCTGGCACCCTTCAGTCCTCGGGCACACGGAAGCCTGCGTCCGCCCGGAATGACCGGCTACGCTTCTGTCAGCTGTGCAGCTCAGGCCCACTCTTCTCCTGGTGTGCGTGGGGACATGCTGTCCCCCCAGAACGAGGTGTGGTTGGGGTGCTGACCCTCCGAGCCTTGTCCTCCGGGGGAGGAAGCAGAGCTCCGGGCCCCGCGGCATCTCCCTCCCCCTCGCGGCTTCTCCCCTCCCCTGCGCTCCGGTCCCCAGGAGGTATTGCCTTTCCCTGTCAATGAGGAGGAGGTATTTTTAGTCACCCAGGCCAGGACGTGTTCAGGTGTCAGGGACAGGAGGCCTGAAGCCATCTGCAAGGGACACACAATGCCCAAAATAGGAATTCGAGTCCTAAGGAACAATTGCCACCTCTCCACAGGGACACAGGCCTGCTTTGATCCCAGGGAGCAGCAGATGCCCCCCGTTTCCACTCCCCTGTTGAGAAAGGACAGCGGGTGCCAGGGACACCCGCTGCCCTGGCCGGGCACACAGAGGCACCTGGGAGCTGCCTCCCGGCGACTTTCTCTTCTTCCGAAGTGACGGGTTGGGGAAGGCCACCAGGGCCCTCCTGTGGCCTGTGGACCCACTGTCCTAACAAGAGGACCTGTGAGGATGGGACTCGTCAGCGGTCCTGGGCCAGGTTGCCCGCAGGAGACACGTGCTCCTGACCCCGCTTTGCACAGGGTGGGGCCTGGGCTTGGGGTTCACTCGGGGGGCGAGACGTGGGGCCCGGTGCACGGAGGTGCCACTCGGGCCGCAGCAGAGGAGTCTGCAGGCACAAGGGGCAGGACGGGGCAGTGTCCGTTCCACGTGGTCAGGAAAGGAGGAGGCAAGGCTGGAGCCAGGCCTGAAACCTGGTGGCGCTGCGAGGGACAGGGAGAAAGGACAGGGTGGCCCTCTGGGTGAGGAGGGCTGCGTGCCAAGGTGCAGACACAGCATGGGGTGCTGAGGGAGAGGGACTTTGGGCTGGGTGAGGACCAGGGGGCTGTTCATCTACAGAAGATGCATCCTGCCTCCTCTGTGCAGCTGGGCCGGGGCTCCCATCCCTGTGAGGACGGAGCCAACCAGGCCCCAGGAGGCCCCAGCCCTCTGGGACCCCGAGCTGCTCCAGCTGCCATGGTCGCCACCACCCTCCCAGACACACACAGCCTGTGTGCCCAGCTGGGCCCTCGCTCCCTGCCTCGCCCAGGGCTGGAAGGTTCTGGCAAAGCCCACCAGGCTGTCTCTGTGAGAAATGCAGAAGACAGGACTGTTCCCCACCCTCTTGCAGCCTGGTAACCAAGGTAACCGTTGGGGAACTGCCGGAGGTGCCCAGCCATCTGCTGGGCTGTATGGGCGCCGAGGGCCTGGCGGGGCCCCACTGTCTGCCCAGTGGACCCCAGGTCCCTGGGCAGCAGCCTGTGTAGGCGGAAGGTGCAGCCCCCCCTCCCCGCACCCACCCAGCAGCAAAGGCATCAAAGGCTTGGGGACCCATCCCCCAGACCCTCAAGGGCGAGGGGACCTGTCCCAGACTCGGGCAGAGTCCTTCCTTCTAAAGCAGCCCAGCAGTGGGCATTGAACCCACCTGGGGCGTATTTCACCCGGCATTTCGGGGCTGGGGCCCTGGGCTCCTCCAGCACTCAGGCCTCGGGTACGTCTCCTCACTCTCTGACGCTGTAGGGTACGTAGTCCGGCCTCCTTGTTTTAGGGAAAGGGAAACTGAGGCTCAGGGAGGAATCATGCTTGTTGGTAGAGCTGGGGTCACAGTGTGGCCCGGTGGGGTCCCGCTGACCGCCAGCCCGTGGCCACTCCCAGCCTCCTCACCAGTGTCCTGTAGGTCTCTCTGAATACAGTCCCTGGTGGTCATTGTAGCTGATGTCCAGTCCCTCCTCCACCACGTGTCCCATGGACAGGGGGCGTGCTGCCTCCTCACCTACACCCCAGCCCCGCCCTCGAGCAGGCACGTGGCAGGAGCAGGCTCTCAGCAATAGTCAGGACGTGGACTCTCCCAGGAGGTGGGGCCACGTGGGAAATGACCGTGCAGGCTGGTCCACCCGGCCGGAGCCACCCTCTGCAGAGTGAGGAAGGGGTGTGGTACCCCAACCCCAAACTGGCAGCTGCCACCTAACTCGGGACCCTCGGACAACAGAACCCCCTGGCAGAAAGCAAACCTTGTACCAGCTTCCCCCTAGGGCCCTGCTCCGTGCATCAGACCCTCCTTTGGACTGGCTGCTCCCATGCTGGACAGCCTCTGCCCGGTCCTTCAGGGAGATGCTCATTTCCATGTACTTGTTGGGAAATGTTGTGGGTGCGAGTGGCAGGACCCCACAAAATGTGAAAGGCATCACCCTCAGGCTGGAGGTGCGCTCGCCTGGCCCAGGCTGACCCACAGACTCCAAAGTGCCCACGGTCCTTTGGGGCCAGCGCACGCCACACTTTGGACGGCTAAGCTCACCCCAGCTCCCTCGGGGTGTTGCTGTCCACGGCTCAGAGCTAAGGAGAGTAGAAAATGCCACAGTCCAGATTCGGTGAGGCGTGATTTGGGGAATGAGGTCCTACCAGTGGCCCTGGCACCACCCTCAGCCAGGACTGCTTTCCACCTCCCCTTTTGTCCACGTGTCCGTCCCAGGGACCCTGCCTGCAGGAGCCCTGGCTACTTCGCGAGCTATGGACCCTGAGGCTGAAGCCAGGGGGCCAAGCCTGGGCTCCTTGGGGGTAGCCATCAGCTGTCCCCACCATGGGCTCCCTGATGTCATCTTCCCAGGCAGGCCACTCCACCAATAGCCCTTAACAACCCCACCGCCATCACCCAGGGCGCACCCCCTTCACACCCTGAACAACAGGCTGTCCCCCAGGGAGGTGGAGCAGCCGTGGCCTCGGGGCCTGGCACCCAGCCAGACACAGCAGCAGGCGGGGTACTCCCCGAAGCCGAGACAAGCCAGGTGCACAGAGGCTGTGTGCTGAGGCAGCTGTGGTCCTGAGGCTGCACTGTGGGCCGATGGCCACAGGCGCCCAGCCACCTGGCACCTGGAGGCATGCGCTCTGTCCTGCTGTAGCACAGCCGGCCCTGATAGACTGCACAGTCATTATTTTTACAACCAAGCCACTTCATTATTCAAAGGTAGTTCCTCCTAACTGCAGAAACTGTCCCAGGGCGTCCATACTGAGTGGTCCCAGGCGGCAGCCAGAGAAGGCCAGGGTTTCATGAGCAGATTTCCCGGGGAGAGGGGGGACTCCAGGGGAAAGACTGGACAGCTAAAAGCCTTTGCCCCCTCAGGAAGGAGCAGGCACTTCATCTGAAGCTGGAGGACAATGATGGTGGTGGTGGTGATGGTGGTGATGATGGTGATGGTGGAGGTGGTGATGGTGATAATGATGGTGATGGTGGGGAGGATGGTGATGATCAGGATAGTGGAGGTGGTGATGATGGTGGGGATGATGGTGGTGATGATGGGGATGGTGGAGATGATGATTGTGGGGGTGGTGGTGGTGGTGGTGATAGGAATGATGATAGGGATGGTGGTGATGATGATTGTGGGGATGGTGGAGATGGCGGTGGTGATGATAGTGATGGTGGTGATGATGATGATTGTGGGGATGGTGGTGGTGGTGGTGATGATAGGAATGGGGATGGGGATGATGATGGGGATGGTGGAGATGATGATGATGGTGGTGATGATGATTGTGGGGGTGGTGATGATGACGATTGTGGGGATGGTGGTGGTGGTGGTGATGGGGATGATGATGGGGATGGTGGAGATGATGATCATGATGGTGATGACGATTGTGGGGATGGTGGTGGTGGTGGTGGTGGTGATGATAGGAATGGTGATGGGGATGATGATGATGGTGGTGATGATGACGACTGTGGGGGTGGTGGTGGTGGTGGTGGTGGTGATGGGAATGGTGATGGGGATGATGATGGGGATGGTGGAGATGATGATCATGGTGGTGATGACGATTGTGGGGATGGTGGTGATGGTGGTGGTGATGATAGGAATGGTGAGGGGATAATGATGTGGGTGACAGTAATGGTAATGATAACAGCAACAACTATACTTTGTATCAGCAGCTGCCACTTGTCACAGACCTGCTTTTTGTCAGGCCCCTGTGTAACCCTCGCAGACATTTACTCTCAGCCCCAGCCGCCAGGAGCAGGTCCTGTGGAGATCTGCACAGACGAGGGCAGACACTGCATCACCTGGGCCACACGGCTCCAGAGGACAGAGCGAGGCTGGGACCTCAGGAACTCCCGACCCTGTGCCCTGGACCACCTCCTTAACAGGGCAGATGCTCACCCGTGGCCCCAGTCCTGACTGGGGTCACCAGGATGACTAGGAAGGGGAGACCCCACGAGTCAGGTCCAGGCCCAGGGCGCCCTGCTACCACAGGGGTCGTCCCTTCCCTGCCCACGCACACAGCCCCCCTGGATCTGAGGCCGGGGTCACGTTCCGAGGAGGGACCCCTCCCCACTTCCACACGCCTTCCCTCTCCGCCAGCAGAGACAGGTGCTGTCACTTTCTCCACTCGACATGACAGCACGAGCACCTTCTCCCACAGGGAGACGTCACCATGACCGACCACGTCCTATCTCCCGGTTCTCTGTAATCCCTTTCAACAGCGCCCCTTGGGGTTCTTCCCACTCTCCCCAGTAGGGCTGCGGTGAACATCTGTGTGTGCCCAGCTCGTCACTGCTCTCGCGTGGTTATAGAAGGACTTCTGGGCCCCAGCCTGGGGGCCTTTCTTACCTAAAAGATTGTACCACGGGCCCCAGAGGCAGCAACATCTCACGGAGAGCTTCCTGCAGCCGCTCCAGCAGAGGGCATTCTATTTAAAGTCCTATTTTTCTGTTCTTTATGTGACTGCAAAGGCACAGTGCCTGGTGGTTTCCTTTCACATGATTTTTAATTCAGCAGAGCCTTGTTTTTTTTTTTTTTTAATCCTCACCCAAGGACATTTTTGCATTTATCTTCAGATAGAGCAGGAGGGAGAGGGGGAGAGAGAGACATCGATGTGAAAGGGACACATCGAGTGGCTGCCACCCACATGACCCAACCAGGGCCGGGGACAAACTGCAACCAAGGTCCATGCCCTTAGCGGGAACCGAACCTGGGACTCTCCAGTCCACAGGCCAACGCTCTAACCACTGAGCCAAACCAGCCAGGGCAGTGGAGCCTTTAATGGGTGTGGAGTAAAACCAACTTTCAGATGCTAGGACAGTGCTAGCCAGACAAAGGATGAATCTTTCAGGACCATCACGTGGTGCCCGGTGTAATCGTCTTTGAAAGCATTTGCTATTTATTCTTACAGTTCCCTGGAGATCCGGGGAGCCCCAGGAGCCAACACAGATGCCAATGCAGAGATCTGCAGACATTTCCCCAAAGACTCCCCCCCAACCCCTAAGGTGTGCCACTGAGGTAGGGCTGGGGACACGGGCTCAGGACCAGCAAAAGGTCACTACCTCCCCCCCCCCCCCCCCCGCAGAGAAGGCTACTTCTCTGCTTTCTATACAACCTGCTACTATTCGAGGGGTTCAAAGGATGGTGGGTATGTTAGTCTCCTGGATGGCTGCCAGGACGTTTACCACCAGGGGGCGGGCAGCACGGCCAGGGTCTCGCAGGGCTGGAGGCCAGAAGTCCAAACCCCAGGTGCGGGCAGGTTGGTTCCCCTGGAGGCTGAGGGGGACCTTCCTTGGCTTCTAGATACGTCCCTCCGATCTCCGTTTCCATTGTCGTCACACCTCCTTCATTTCCTTGTGTGTCCTCACCTCTTCTTCTAAGGACACTGGTCACCCTCATCTAGGATGACACCTTCATTATATCAGCAGAGACCTTTTTGCTGCCTAAGGTCATAGTCACAGGGCACTGGGACTTGGACACATCTCTTGGGGGGTGACCCCATGCCATTGCAGTGGACTTCTGCCACTGAGCCCCACCCCCAGCCCCAGTGCCTTCTCCAGGGGGACTTTTGTGGCTTCTTTCTCGTCTGCTGGTTCTTTTCCCCTTGGGGAATGGCACACCGCGTTTCTAGTCAAGGGGTGAAGCACAGATGTGGGGTCCAGCTGGCTTGCTAGGTCACCTTGCCACAAAGCCACCAGTCACAGCTGGAGCCCGGGCTTTGTGCTCGCCTGCAGGGGAGCGGGACTGAGGAGGGGCCTCCTCTGGCCCCACTTGGAGGCGGAGCCCCGTCCTGGCTCAGCAGCAGGCTCAGCAGCCTTGGGCGGCCCTGGGTTTGCCATCTTACTGGAGCTCCCCCGAGGTGGTGACAAGGCCAGCAGGTCCCCTGGGGTGGATGGGAGACCGAAGTCAAACCTGTTTTCAGGAGGCCAGCCTGGGCCCCCGGGAGGGCTCTAGGGGTCCCATCGGACGTGCTCCCTAGCAGGCACCCTCCCTGGGTTGATTCCCTCTGCAAGTGCTGCTTCCAGGGTCCTAGCGAACCCCACCAGGAGCTCAGGAAAATGCAGGGCCCAGGGCTGCAGCGCCCAGGCCTGTGGGTCCCCACGGGGTCTGGACCCGCCGGGGATGGCCAGCCTTACTGCCGTGCCAGGAGCTGGGCTCAGCACAGGGGCGAGCCCTGCTGGACAGGATGGCCTGGAGTAGATGGCTCTGGTCCCTCTGATGTTTATCAGAAACTCAGCCAGGCGAAAGGGAACATCACGCTCCCCACCAGGCTGCACTGCCTAGTCTCTGAGCCACCTACCCCTGCTGTGGGCTTATCCAGGGCTCTGCAGAGGGAGAGACCCCAGTCACACTGAGGGGGGCCATGTCCAGGGGACATGGAGAGACTCTGAAATGGCCTGTCTGGGGAACACCAGAATGCTGGCCTCCCTCCTCGCCCCATTCTGGGGTATAAGCAGTTAAAGCCACCCCCCTGCCCAGGCAGCTAGGGAAGCAGCTTGGAGCCTGTCCATCCAGCCATCCAGCTGCCATCCATCCCCGAGAGCGGGGCCGCCCTGCTCCGTCCCGAGTCAGCTGCTGAGTCAGGCTTGGAGGCGCAGTGTCGCGGCAACCACAGGGACACGGGCAGGGTTGTTTGCTTTCCGCCGTCCCCGAGCTCTGCTGTTCTCCACCTGGGCTCCGTGCACAGCTTTCAGCCTGGCTCTGAGGAGACGCAGCACCTCCTTGTCCCCTCCTGCTGTGGGTACTCCAAAGGAGTGGGATGAGTCGGCCCCCCAGGCACCGGGCATCACTGTCGCTCCAGTCCCTGCAGGGAGGGGGACCGAGTGTATCCCCGGACCACCCCCTTCCTCTGTCTTTCAGCTGATTGATTATCCTGCTCAGACACAGATGCAGAGGTCCTGTTACTGACGCTTCAGCCAGGTACTCAAGTCATTGCAACGGCACCCTCAGCCCGGGAGGGGCTAGAAATGCAGCAGCCGCGGTGGCGGTGGCTGTGGTGGGAGCACTGGTGGTGGTGGCAGTGGTGGCGGCGGTGGGAGCAATGGCTGTGGTGGGAGCAGTGGTGGCAGCTGTGGTGGTGGTGGGAGCTGTGGTGGCGGTGGGAGCAGTGGTGGCGGCTGTGGTGGTGGTGGGAGCAGTGGTGGCAGCTGTGGTGGTGGTGGTGGGAGCAGTGGTGGCGGCTGTGGTGGCGGTGGGAGCAGTGGTGGTGGCGGTGGGAGCAGTGGTGGCGGCTGTGGTGGTGGTGGTGGTGGTGGGAGCAGTGGCGGCGGTGGTGGTGGTGGGAGCAGTGGCGGCGGTGGTGGCCACAGCAGATGCCCAGGCTCAGTGTGGCCGGCACGTGCTGCCCGGAGCCCTCTGGCACTGCATGGCTGCCCCGGACACCCCCACTGGCCCCAGAGGGGAGGGAATCCTGGAGGTGGGTCACGAAGTCCTGCCAGCTGTTTTCTCCTTGGTGTGACGGGCACGGCTTGGGTGTCACAAGGGAACTCCCTCCAGGCGGGCAGTGAGCCTAGTCCCTGTCCTGCAGCAGGAAGCCCCCATCCCCTTGATGGTGACCTGCCTGCCCCCGAGGGCCCACACCAGGGACACCACCCTCTTCCGCTGCTCGTTGTCCTCGCGACCTCTCGGAAGGACGAGACCAGCTGGTCTGACACCAGAGTGGGAGCGAGATGCTCTTGGTGTCAAAGGCCAGCGGCTGAGTGTGAAAGGAACCCTGGGCGGGGGGTGGGCGAGGCCCGGCACAGCGGCCGAGAGCTCTGCCACACTCACACTCACGCTAGGTGTGCTCTGGGACCTCCCACTGTGTGACCCTCACCTTCCCCCGCGCCACCGAGGGGAGGCCGCCCCTTGAGGACGCAGGCCTCAGGCTGCCCGGTGGGGGGATGCCTGGTACCTGGGTGCCGGCCTGGGCCCCGGAGGGAGGCACGGGGCAGACCTGTCGTC
This sequence comes from Molossus molossus, assembly GCF_014108415.1. Classification (NCBI taxonomy): domain Eukaryota; kingdom Metazoa; phylum Chordata; class Mammalia; order Chiroptera; family Molossidae; genus Molossus; species Molossus molossus. The sequence goes on along the minus strand of NW_023425347.1, from coordinate 101,758,464 downwards.
CCTCCGGCCGTGGCTGCAGTTGGAGCTGGCGAGGCAGGAAATCCGGCAGCTCCAGGCCCCAGAGGAGAGCAGAGTACCCAGGGTGCACTGCATTCCCAGGGGGGTGGACACGGCTCCACGCCCTCCTCCCCCAGAGGTGTGGGACGCACTCGGAGTGTGTCTGAAATGCGCCTTGGGTGGATGGTCACTTCTCCTGGAGACAAGTCCCAGGGTCACCCAGATGGCATTACACGGTTCTCAAAGTCCTGGCCACCCCACACCCTCTGAGGATCCTGGACCCTTGGTCTTCACCTGCTCTGCCAAGCATCTGCTTTTCAGGGCCGCAGGAGGCCCGGGGGACAGTGGTGACGGCAGGTTCCTTGCACACACGGGAACTTCAGCACCGTCGCCTGGCCTGGCCCAGGGTGGAACAGTGGCCTGTGTGAGGGGAGGCCCGTCCCTGCCATCAATCTGGGCACATGACTGGGCCGCAGACTGCTCGGCTGACAGGTGCAGTGGGCCTGTGTGTGTGCACGGGCCTGCACACACGTACATGTATGCACGCATCTGTAGGCGCACACCCCGCACAGACGCCCCCGTCAGAGCTTCTCCCCTCAGAAGGCCTGGAATGCACTGGCCGGGGGTTGGGTCTGTCCCTAGACTCTCTGGATGAGCTTCCGTAAGGAGCTGTAACAGACTTTCACGAAGGGGGTGTAGGAACTGCGGCATCACCCAATTCCCTTTTGCCTGGAGTTTCGCTGCGGGGTCTCCGCGGCACCTTCCTCCCGGATTCCTGGGGGCGACAGAGGCCTGCAGGTTGTCCGGCACACTGTCTTTCTCAGGGGGCTCTCGCTGGCCCTGGTGAGTCTCCACTCCAGCCCAGGGCCCGGGCCAGACGTGCACACTTCCGAGTCCGCGTGTTGCTCTCGTAGGTTAAAGTTGTTTCTTGAACAAACTTTCTTTGAAATGAAATGCGCTGTCTCTGTGCTGACAGCAAACCCAACAGTACTTGTCACAGCTCAAATGTAACTGGAAAAATGAGCAGATGGATGTTTAATCAAGAGCCATCTCTAGTGTGACCGGGCGCCCAGCCCTCGAAACCCCGGCCTTCCCGGCTCCTGCCCGAGCTCTAGGCGTGTTTTCGGGGGATTAGGGCATGTGCTGCCATCGTCCCCACCCCCCAGTTCCCAGGTGGAATGCCTGCTGGGTAATTCACACTACTCAGGGTCCCTCCTCGACCCGCTCAGGTGAACATAAGAGATGGGGAAGCTGGGGGGGGGGGGAAACGTCATCCCCACATATCCCCCAGTTGGACTTAGACTGGGACTGTGTTGGGAATGAGGGTGCCCAACAGGTAGGCTGTCATTCGAGTGTTGACGATTGAAACCAGAAAGCTCTAGGGAGAGTTCTTCTGCATAAACCATCATGGGGTCTGGGACACATGGATGGGGTTGCATTTAAGAGTGTTGGCTTTGCCCTGGCCGGTTTGGCTCAACGGTTAGAGCGTCGACCTGCGGTCCGGAGAGACCCGGGTTCAGTTCCCGCTAAGGGCATGTACTTCGGTTGCAGTTTGTCCCCGGCCCTGGTTGGTCGTGTGGTGGCAGCCACTCAATGTGTCCCTTTCACATCGATGTTTCTCTCTCTATATCTCTTCCTCTCTCTCCCTCCCACTCTATCTGTACAAAAAATGGAAAAATGTCCTCGGGTGAGGATAAAAAAAAAAGAGTGTTGGCTTTGCTGCCCTGGCCGGTGTGCTCAGTGGTTACAGCATCAGCCTGCACACCGGAGGGTCATGGGTTTAATTCCAGTCAAGGGCATGTACCTGGGTTGCAGGTTCGATCACCGGCCCCCATCGAGGCATGTGCAGGAGGCAACCAAATGATGTGTCTCTCGCACACCAATGTTTCTCTCTCTCTTTTTCCTCTGTCTGTCTCTCTCTCCCCACTCATCCCTCTCTCTAAAAATCAATGGAAAAGTGTCCTCCGGTGAGGATTAACAACCACCACAGAAAGTGTTGTTCTGCAGTCGGGCAGACCTGCCCCAGCTCTTTGCGTCTCAGAGCTGTGTGTCTGCAGCCAGTGGCTTAGCACATGCGCATGGCAGAGGGTTAGGAGTGGAAAGTGCCCGCCCCCAGAGTAACCACTGTGAGTAGTGTAGGCTGACCCATCCTGGCCTAGGAAGTGGCCCCTGCATTTGACCCTGAGGCTGATGCATCCCGGGGGATGGGAAGATGCTGTGGTCCCCGAGGGAACAGCCAGAGCAAGCACAGGGCTGCTGACAGCACAGGAACCTGAGGGGTGGGCAGTGCCCGAGGTCGGGTGTGCAGGAAGGCCAGGAAGTAGAGAGGGAGCTGGAGTATAGACAGGACCAGCTGTGCATGCTTCGGCGTGCCAAGCCAAGGTGCTTGCACCTGCTGCTAGAGGCCCTGGGCAGCCACTGAGGCCAGTAGAGTGGACTGGGAAAGATAGGGAATGTTCCAGGAATAGCCGTGTGGACAAAGCCAACAGGGAGCCGGAGAGTGAGCCGGCAGCTCGGGAGGGAGTGGGCGGAAGGTGCAGTTCTGGGGCTCATAGGTATGGACGTAGGACTGGACCTCACAGAGGGCAGAAGACTTGCTCTGAAGGGGGGTGAGTCCAAGAGCAGAACATGAAAGCAGGGGTGCTTGCAGGGGGGGAGCCACTTGGAGGGGGTGACGGAGGTGGTGTTGGATGTGGGGGTGACGGAGGTGGCGGTGTTGGATGTGGAGGTGATGGAGGTGGTGTTGGAGGTGGAGGTGACGGAGGTGGAGGTGACGGAGGTGGAGGTGTTGGATGTGGGGGTGACGGAGGTGGTGTTGGATGTGGAGGTGACGGAGGTGGAGGTGACAGAGGTGGAGGTGGAGGTGATGGAGGTGGAGGTGATGGAGGTGGGTGTTGGATGTGGAGGTGATGGAGGTGGTGTTGGATGTGGAGGTGACAGAGGTGGTGTTGGATGTGGAGGTGACAGAGGTGGAGGTGTTGGAGGTGGAGGTGACGGAGGGGGAGGTGACGGAGGTGGAGGTGATGGAGGTGGAGGTGACGGAGGTGGTGTTGGATGTGGAGGTGACAGAGGTGGAGGTGTTGGAGGTGGAGGTGACGGAGGTGGAGGTGATGGAGGTGGGTGTTGGATGTGGAGGTGACGGAGGTGGAGGTGTTGGATGTGGAGGTGACAGAGGTGGAGGTGTTGGAGGTGGAGGTGACGGAGGTGGAGGTGATGGAGGTGGGTGTTGAATGTGGAGGTGACGGAGGTGGTGTTGGAGGTGGAGGTGATGGAGGTGGAGGTGTTGGATGTGGGGGTGACAGAGGTGGAGGTGTTGGATGTGGAGGTGACGGAGGTGGTGTTAGATGTGGGGGTGACGGAGGTGGAGGTGTTGGGTGTGGAGGTGGCGGAGGTGGTGTTGGATGTGGAGGTGACGGAGGTGGAGGTGTTGGATGTGGAGGTGACAGGTGGAGGTGATGGAGGTGGGTGTTGAATGTGGAGGTGACGGAGGTGGTGTTGGAGGTGGAGGTGATGGAGGTGGAGGTGTTGGATGTGGGGGTGACAGAGGTGGAGGTGTTGGATGTGGAGGTGACGGAGGTGGTGTTAGATGTGGGGGTGACGGAGGTGGAGGTGTTGGGTGTGGAGGTGGCGGAGGTGGTGTTGGATGGGGTGACGGAGGTGGTGTTGGATGTGGAGGTGACGGAGGTGGTGTTGGAGGTGGAGGTGACGGAGGTGGAGGTGTTGGATGTGGAGGTGACGGAGGTGGTGTTGGATGTGGCGGTGACGGAGGTGGTGTTGGATGTGGAGGTGACGGAGGTGGTGTTGGATGTGGAGGTGACGGAGGTGGAGGTGTTGGATGTGGAGGTGATGGAGGTGGAGATAGAAGTGGTGGAGGTGACGGAGGTGGAGATAGAAGTGGTGGAGGTGTTGGATGTGGGGGTGACGGAGGTGGAGGTGTTGGATGTGGGGGTGACGGAGGTGGGTGTTGGATGGAGGTGGAGATAGAAGTGGTGGAGGTGACGGAGGTGGTGGGGGTGAAGTGTGTGTGTGTATGTCCACACCCTTGCACACGTGCCCATGAGATGCCTGGCTCCGTGCATGCTTCATGAACAGGACATCGTCTTGGTGGGGACTCCTGACCTGGCCGACTGTCGCGTTGAGCCCTTTCCTGAGGTCCTGACGTGGGCCCATGCGGGCTGCACTCTCCTGCCGTGAAACCCTTGGCGAAAGCTGCTGAGGCTGCAGAACCACCTCTCCCTGGGAGGAGCCGCGGGAAGGACCACTCACTCCGTCTTCCACCTCCACCTCCGCCTGCCTCATCCCACCCTGGAGTCTGTTCATTACAAGGAGTGCCACCTGTCTGCAGCGGGGGCGACATGCCTCCATGCATTCGGCAAAGGCCCCGTCCTGGGCACGAGGGGTCCCACAGGGAACAGGATGGTCCCAGCCACCGCCCTCTGGGGCACGCCCTCTGGTTGGGGGGCAGCCAGGTGGACAGTCGCTGCAGGCTGGGGCGGCACACCCCGGGAAATGCGTGTGCTGACAGGATGGACAGCCTTTCTGGAGAGCTGACATTTGCTGAGTGACCAAAGGAAGGGCGTCCCAGGCAGAGGACCACACCTGCAGGACTGGGGAAACTGCTCCAGCCAGGAGTTGAGGGGGGGCCAGAAGAGGACACTGCCAGCTCCCCATCTGATGTCCAATGGGCACCTCAGACCAGATGCTGCACCCAGCAGCCCCCCAACAGGAGCTGGCAGCTCTTCTCCAGAAACCTGGGGGCCACCCCGCACCTGTCTCCCTCTAGTCCAACACATCCACCTGCCAGACAACTCTGGTCTTAATCTCCCGACTTCGCCAGCCGTGGCCCAGGCCACCCAGCTCCCACCTGGACCGTCGAATGGCCTCCTGCCAAGAGACACCCCACTCGCTCCTGCCTTCGCCCTCTGGCCCCAGCCCTGGGGAAGCGTGGATGAGCCACCCTCGTAGGAGGAGGCCTTCGTGGCTTCTCCTCTGCTGGTGGCAGCAGAGAGCTGTGGTTCACAGCTGGACTCCCAGGACTGCCACTTACCGGGTAACGTGGGCAGGCCACCTGCCCCACCTGAGCCTCAGTTTCCTCAGCTGTGACCCGTGGTTGGCAGTGCTGCCCTCCCAGGGTCGGAGGCGGGATCAGGCGAATGCGTGCACGTGGGAACCCTGTCCCAGCACCTCACGCTGCGCACTCCGTTCCCAGGAATCAGGACTGGCGCCCGCACGGTGACTGGTCCCGGGCCGCTGCCCCGGTGGGCACCTTGCACCTCCTTCGCCCTCGATGCCCTGGGCCTCCGGCCGCTCCGACCCAGCCTTGTTCTCGGGACTGGACGGGCACCACCTGCAGGCGATGGAGGCGCAGCCCCTCGGAGCCTGTCCACAGCAGAGAGGGCAGGTGGCCCGTCGGCCCCGATCGTGCGGACACACACGCAGAGTTTAAACATACTGCGCTTCTTCCTTTCACAGTGGGAGCAAGAACAAGAACATACAGTCAAATCAAAAATAAATGAGGCAAGACAGCCACCAAAAATAGTCCAGCATCAGAGGCAGCGGCCTGGTCCCCAGCGAGCAGCCTCGCAGAGAGCGGCGGGGCGGGTGGCTGTGTGTTTACTCCGGAACAGATCTCCCAGGGACGCGGTGGCAAACGGGACTGGCAAAGGGAAGCGGGTGAATGAGGAATCGGAGCACACGGGCCTCTTCGCCTCCTCCCCTGACCCCGCCGAGCAGTGAGGCCAGGGGCTTGGTCAGCAGGCAGCACGGGGTCCTCTTTGACCTGAGGGGTCCCCTTCCTGACACCGAACGTCCCCACAAGAGGACCGAGGGCCAGCTCCCTGCAGACATCGTCAGGATCGCCACTTCTGTCTTAATTGCATTTCCATGGATGTCATTTTTGTTGTCAGTATCATAGATCAGAGGTCTGCAAACTAGGGCCCAAGGGCCACATCCGGCCCCCCACCTGTTTTTGTAAGTAAAGTTTTATTGACACACGGCCACACCCTTCCATTCACATGTTGTCTCTGCTGCTTTTGCACAGTGGAGTTGAAGAGCTTTGACGGAGACCGACTGGCCCAAGAGGGCTGAAAAATCCACTGTGGCGCTTTCCTGCATACGGTTGCTGTCCCCTGCCGCACAGGTCTCCGTCCCCTCACTCAAGCATCCTGGGAAGGACCCCGCCACCTAAAGACAGCGGCTAAGGATGGGGTCTTGTGTTTGGTGGTGTTTTCGTGGGCTGATTTGGGATTTTTTGTTGTTGTTTTTTAAAGAGTCTACAATAACTAGGTTTCTCTTCCGTAGGGAACATCTTTAGACAGGGACAGTTGAGTCATAATTAGTCCCTAAAAGGGAGCCACACGCTGGCACCCACGTGCCACCTGTGGACAACCACAGCCCTCCGAAGGAAGGGAGCCTCCCACGGACTCCCAGGGGTGGGGGGCTGCCACCCTCCCAGCTCTGCTCCCCAGACAGCTGAGGAAGGGACTCCTTCTTGGGGGGTCCCTTTCCCTGTGACGTCTCTGAGTCGTAACGGAGCCGGTTCAAACCTCAGGGTGGGCAAGGCTCCACCCCTGGGGTGCCAAAGGGCCTTGCAGGAGAACTTTTCCATAGTCCAGAGCTAGGTCCTGAACTCAGTTAGGTTAGGTGTTTTTACCTGGCCTGTCTTGAATGCTTGGGAAATTTGCATAAGGTGTCACTGGGGAGGTGTCTCCCGGGAAAAAAGAAAAATGCAGGGAGCTTTGGGCCTGGAATGGTGGCATCTGTGTGAAGGCTCTGGGAGACTCTCACCCATGACGCGTCAGGGTGGGTCCCGTGGGCAGCGGCGGTGCTGAGCGCCTCAACAGTAGTTCCCGCCGGACGCCCCCGCCCCCCGACGAGGTTAGGAACGGGCCGGGCACAATGCGGCAGATCTGAGATGAGTCTGCCTTCTGGTGCCGGTTATTAAGGGGGATTAGCGTGTCCAATCCCGGAGAGCGGGCTGTGATCTTGCGAGGTGAAAACAGAATCCCAAGGTTGGCTGGAAGGTCATTAAACCACCTGAGACCCTCTGCACGACAGACGAACAGAATCCCAGGGGCCGGGAGCAGCTTGGAGCTCGCGCTTTGCGGGGTGACACCCTTAGTCGAAGCTGCCCAGAGAGGTAAAGTCGGGCGGGAGGGGCGTCAGTTCCCTGTCCGAGGCTCTGTCTCTGCAGGAATGTGGGTGGCCTTCTACGAGGCGTGGGGACGACGGAGAGACTGTCGTGCAGAGCGGGGCTCCACCAGCCTCCTCCACAGAGGACCAGAGGGTCGATGTGTTGGGCCTGCAGGCAGAGCCATGTCGCAGGAGTGCAGGGGTGGACAGTACAACAATGAGTGTGTGTGCCCCCCGAATCCGTATGCTGAAGCCCTAACCCTCATGGGACAGGATTCGGAAGTGTGGCCTTTGGGTGGCGAATAGGTTTAGATGAGGTCACGCAGGTGGGTCCCATGGTGGGATCGGTGCCCTGCTAAGACGGGGAAGAACCCAGAGCTCACTGTCCCCCCGTGTGAGGATGCCAAGACCGTGGCCGTCTGTCTGCAAGCCAGGAAGCCGACCTTGATCCCAGACTTCCAGCCTCCAGGACAAAGAGACGGACACGTCCACTGCCGACACGTCCACTGCCGAGTCCGTGGCCTTTCTTAACGGCCGCACGAGCTGACCGGACAACAGCGAGTGTCGACTCTGGCATTTGAAGTCTATATAAGGTCCGTCGTGTGCTGTGAAATGGGATTGTTTTATTTTTCTTCCAACCACTGAACCTGCAAGAACAGAGACCCACGGGCCGCAGCACAGCCCCGCTGAGCCCAGGGACAGGGAGGCTGCCTCACGTCTCTGCTGACCACGACCCGGACACTGCTCTTGGCTCAGGCACCTCTGCTGTTCTTCAAAGAATTTCTACAAACAAGCGCCCGTGGAGGAGGTGACCTGGGTTATGACGGACAGAGGCCGCGGCGAGGGTGGCCGCTGAAGGCGCCCAGGCGCTGGCGTCGGACCCGGAGCATCAGGCCCCTGCCGGACGCTCACCAGCTGGCTGGCCTCAGCCTCGGCGTCCTTGTGGGCAGTTCCCCGCTGCCTGGGAGGTTTATCAGGGTTCTGTGTGACAGCCACGCGACGCATGACGTCGGCCCACATTACGTGTTAACTAAGTCGGTGACGTGAGTGGAAGCTTTGAAAGAAGTGGTGTTGGGTGCTCTCGGTGGGTGGGCCCGCCATGCCAGGTGCCCTTGGATGGCCCAAGGAGAGCCATGCAACAGAGACGGGGTTTACCGTCTCCAGAGAGCGTCAGGGGGCCGCTGTGCAGAAGTGCGAGGCAGCTGATTTCAAATCAACCTCAGGACCTTTGTCGTGATGTCAGCGGTTCCCGGGGGATCTGCTCAGCGTTCCGCTGGGTGCGGATGTGGGAACACCCGGCGTGGGGATCTTACGGAGGGAACTGGCGTCTGGGCGCTGGCCTGGGCCCTCTGCTCCTCACACGGAGAGTCTAGGACACGTGAACCCAGTTCTGTCACCACATTCGGGGGACATGGCCCCCCGGGGTCCTGGCTCCATGGAACGTGAGTTACATCGAGGCCGATTCGGTCCATACATGCATCTTAAATTGCAGGAGTATCTAGAACCCCTCTGAGGTCTCCGTGCTGCCCCCCTGCCCCCTGACCCACCTGAGCCGCCCCAGCTCACTCCGCTGGTGTGGAGGCAGACCTGGGTAGGCAGCCTCCTCTATGAGGAAGAATGTTCCAGAAGAATGTGTCCCTCTCTGTCGGGGAAGCAAACCTTTCCTGGATGCCACACCCAGCAGGACGCTGCTGATGGCCGTGCCCGGGTCACAGTGCCCTGGAGATCATTCGGGACAGGGCTCATGGTGGCGGCTGGGCCCGGCAGCAGCTCGGCCACGGCTATTGGCCCAGGTGACGCCCGTGGCCCGGACGCGTCCAGTGCAGAAGGGAGCTGCTCGCCGACCAGTGAGGCCTCTCCAGGCCACCCGGCGTGTGCCCGTCGCCTGCACTGCTGGTCCAAGGTCACTTTCAAAGAGTTGGCAGATCCCTGAGGAAACACGGTCTGCGTTTCAGGGCCAGGAACGAAGCCGAGGTGTGAGGGCTGGTTCCCGCGGCTACGGCAACAGGCCGCCGGCGAGGTCCTAGGCCACAGTCCGAAGTGCCCGACTGTCACCCCTGCTGGAGATCTGTGACGGCAGACATTCAGTCTGTGTTCGGACACGGCCGTGGCAACGCTCTGTGCTGGCGAGCGAAGGAGGCACCTGTCCCAAGTCAGGCCGGGGGTGGAGGGGGGGGGGGGGGTGAGCCCCAGTCTGGAGCCAGACCTACAGGTCCCATCGGCTCTGCCGCTGATGGGCTGCGTGGCCGTGGGTCTTGATTTTCTGTCTGCAGAAGGGCTCTCGCCCGTCAGAGGTGGGGACCAAGGGGCGAGGCCGAGGGGGCTCAGCTGTGCGGGTCCCCCACTGTCGCTCAGGTCTCCCTGTTGTCCACTTTCCCGCCCGCGCTCCCTGCTCCGTTCTCCTTCCTTCCTCCCGTGCTCCCCTCCACACCTCTGCTGTCTTTGATTAGCTCTGAATACTTAAATGAACACCCCAAACTGTTCACGTCTCCCTTCCCTGTCCTCTGTCTCCCCCCATGGCTCTTCGGGGACCCCGAGCGGCAGCCCCATCTGACTGAGACCGATGGATGCACAGGAACCAAGCTGACTGACTCCCCGCCGAGTGTTCAGAGCCCGTCAAGGTGGGGGGTGGATTGTTCTTTCTGAGTCCCCCCTTTGTCTTGCTCGCTCTAGGTAGCCCCCACCCAGGAAGGCAAGGCAGAGCCAGGAGAGGCTACAGACCCACAGAGGGGGTCCCCTCATCCGTCCTCCCACCGCCCCATCCCCCACGTCGTCCACTTGCACCTGCTGTGTCCTGGCACCGTGTGGGGCCAGGGGTGGGACATGGGTGAGGCAGCGCCCTGCCCTGCACACCATCCAGCTGGGTGCCCAGTGCCCAGCTCAGGGCGCAGCTCTGGAGTCAGCCAGCCCCAGGGTCATGTCCCAGCCTGACCTCTGACCCTCAGTGTGGTCATCTGTAGGGTGTGGGCAGCTTCGGCTCTGGCACAAAGCGGCACCAGTGAGCAGGAACTTGCACGTCACCAGGACTGGTGGGTCACTGACCCGCCCGCCTCCCTCCCTGAGGAGGGGCCCAGCCTGCCTCCTGCCCCTCCCCCTGCTGCACTGCCAGGAAGGGGGTGCAGGCCTCCTCCGGGACTGGAGGCCACGCCCCGGCTCCCGGGCCCTGGCTTGCCAGACTCCTTCGCTCAGACACCTCCTGCCGTCCACTTCCTGGTTGGCCCCGTGGCCCTGGGGCCCTTCGCCTTCCACCAAAATGGGCTTGTGTCTGGCCACTCTGACCCAGGAGCAGGTACCAGGGGCGCTTCAGGGACCCTGCCTTCCAAATGGGTTCCGTGTTTGTGCTGAGCGGGACTGGGGTGCTCCCCTGCCATCCCGGGTTAGTCGGGCCAGCAGCCCCCAGGCTCCGCACCCCTAGAAAACTGCTGCAGCTGGGGTGGGAGCTGCCCTGTGGATGCCCGCCGGCCTGGCGGGGCCTGCGGGGCCGCCTGTCCGGGCAGCGGTCATCGTCGTCCTTGCGAGGGGGCACAGCAGGCCCCCCACCGCCAGGGACTGCTCGGCAGGCGGCAGGCAGGTGGCGCCCAGCCGGCAGCCGGCAGAGGCGTCTGACCTAATTCTGCCGCAGGAGCAGGGGCTTCTGCTTTCATCCCCGGGGCACCGAGACGCCTAGAGATCAAGAGCACCGCGGGGTGGGCGGTGGCACCAGCTGCCCAACAGCCCTGGAGCTCCCTGAGAAGTCCCTGCCCATCCGATGTCTCCTGGGAACCCCGGGCCTGAGATCCCCTCCTCTGGGTGGGAGGGAGCTCACAAGCCAGGGAGCAGAGTCCCCGCCTTACAAACAAAACAAATGGTCCCCCACTTCTGCGGGGCTGAGGGGGGCAGCTGGAGGACCCCTGAAGGGTGGCCTGAAGCCCCAGACAACCGCATGGCCCCCCATAGTCACCACAGGGGAGGGCAAGGCTGGGCAGGCACTCCTGTGCCTATGGGCTTCTCAGGGCGGTCTCCTTCCTCCCCCACCTGGCTCGGCTTAGGTCGGCCCCCAGCAGGATGTCGGCGGGCGCAGGGTGTGGTCATGGTGGGAGGCGGGAACTGTGACTATCTGCTGAATGAATGACAACCGGGCCTGGGGCCTGGGCCCCGGGGTTGGTTATGGGGGTACGAGCTGTTTCCCCAGTCTTCCCCCGACTCACTGCAGCTCACGAGGTCTGGAAAATGCCAAGGTTCCCTCTGCCTGGCAGCAGGTGAGGGCCCTGCCCTGCACCCTTCCACCATGGTCACCCAGGTCAGGATGGCGCCGGGGAAGCCACAGACCGGAGAGGAGGCCCTGTACCGTGGCCGGAGCCTCTGTTCCCTTTCGGGGAGGGAGCGAGACTGTTCCCGGGGCTGGGGCTCCGCTGCTGACCCGCAGACCCAGCTCTGCAGGGCCCTGGTGCAGCCGGAGCCCCAGCCCGGGGCGGCCCCCGGGCACGAGAACGGCTGGAAGGGGACTGCGGTTGCTTTGGGGAAGCTGGGGTGTCCTGGCCAGGACCTTCATCCTTCACGTGGCAGTAACTAGAGGTGGATGTGGCCTCCCCTCGCCACGGCCCAGACCCGGGCTCCGCGCAGGTCCACTGGTTTAGAATCGGGGGCCAGGCCTTTGAATGTTGCTCTGGAAAGATGGAAATTTCCAGTCTGTGACCGTTCTGAGAAATTCTTCTTGGGGCTGCGTGGTCCGGGCGCTCTCGTTTCTGTCTGCCCACGTGAAGTCCGTGCTGTTTCGTGGCAGGTTGGTGGGTCGCCCCTGCTCGGCTCCCCCAGCTCAGGCCTCAGGAGCTTGGAGGAGGGACAGGTCTCTTTGTGGCAAACCGCAGGGCCCCTGGCTATGACCCCCACCCCTGGGAACATTTGTGCCCCCCCCCACCTGAATCTGAGCAAGATCTGATGCTGCCATTTGGGAACTGGGTTGTTGACCACTGGAACCCCGCCGTCTCCCACGGGCACCCCGCCTGGCTCGGGGGGAGAGGAAGGTGTGTTATGCAAGCACCCCCGGATCTGTGTGGTTTCCAGCAGTTACACCTCTTCCTGTCTCTTCGAGACACAGTCACCGCCGCGGCTCCTGCTGGCCGTGCAGCTGTGAAGTGGGAGGCTCTGTGCCGCGGCAGGAAGGACCTCAGGTCTGAGGAGCGACATGCGAAGGAAGAGGCAGGAGCTGGAGTCGCAGCCCGGAGCCCCGAGGCTTCCAGGAGGAGCATGATGTCCGTCCGTCCGTCCGTCACAGCCGGGCAGCATGAGCTGTCCTCTGCCTCCCCTCAGTCAGCGGTCACTGAGCTTCGCATGTGACTGGCGCCGCGGGGGCCTGGGACACGCCTGTGAACAAAGGAGACAAAGTCCCAGCTCTGGTGGAGCCAACATCCCGTGGTCTCGGGGAGTGTGGGGAGGGAGGAGCTACGGGGGACAGTCCCTCGTGGGTGTCACCGTCGTGACTGGCAAGGTAGCCTGGTCCTCACACCGTACCCAGCATGTTAGGGTTGGTCTTGGCGACCAGGAGAACAAACTTCTGAGCCTCGGTCGGGGAAAGGTCCGAGCTTCTCTCTCGACTCGCTGCCTGGGGAGAACCCAGGGCCCGGTGCAAGAGATCCCGGGGTCAGGAGCCCAGGCCCGGCCGCAGCCCCAGGCCAGCCTTCAGATGAGGCCGCAGCCCCAGAGCCAGAACCAGCAGCCCGTCAACCCCCGAGGCCTGACTCTCCAAAACCATGTGAAAAGGGCTTGTTTCGGCTGCTAACTTGTCACGTGACAAGAGGTAGCTCATACGGTGCTGTCATTCTCGTGACCTCCGCTGTCGAGGGACAAGCCTTCCGGAACCTTTGAGCTTCTAGAACGATCCAGACTTTGGGTGCAGCCACAGAGGGGCCTGCAAAGCACCGATCCCCCATGACACTGAGTCATACTTGCGTGTGACAGTCACACCTATGAGACTAGCCTTCTTCTGGGAACATGGGAAAGATGAGAAGCCTTCAGGAACAAACCAGAGAAAAGCAGATGGTGTTGTAAGTCTGAGGACCCCAAAAAGTCTGACTTTCTGGAAGGTCAGACCCCTGCCAGGGAGAGGCCCCCTCAGGGACACGTGTGCGGAAGTGGCTTCGTCGGCCTTTTGCACACCGTGCAGTGTCCCGGAGGGAGGGAGCTGCGATCAAGCAACACTCCCAGGCCTCGGGCTCTCACCTTCCCTCCGCCAGGCCGGGCACAGGCTGATCCTAGTGCCTGTGGCCCTTCCCTGTGCCCCACACACCCCTGTAGCGCATCGACCCACCCCAGACTCCTGTTACCATTTCACAGGTAAAGAAACTGACGCTTGGGAAGCCTGAGAGATTTGACCAAGGTCACACCCAAAAATGTCCGTTAAAACTCGAACCCAGAGCCAGACCTAAGCCCCGCCTGGGCCTCACCACCCTCCCCGACACCTGAAGAGGTCTCCTCGGGCCACCCAGAGGATGGAACGTGACGTCAGCCCGGCCTGAGCAGACAGGGAGGCGTGTGGTGAGCTCCGGCAAGATTTCGGTTTAGAAACAGTTCCCTCTCCAGCCCTCAACGTGCTGACTTCCTTTCCCATCAAATCTCGCTCAGCAGAGGTTCTAGATGCCCACGTTTCCTCGTGCTCCAGAATCTAGTGGACAGACAAGCGTGGCCTTCTTTTCCGCCACTCAGTGCGGTTATAACTTAATAAGGACGAGCCCGAATATTAAGCCCCGGAATGCATTCCCATGAGTGAGTGCTAAAGTTAAAACTCCGCTCCCAACCATGGTGTGGCTCAGTGGTTGAGCGTCAACCCTGCACCAAGGGGTCACCAGTTGATTCCCGGTCAGGACACGTGCCCAGGTTGTGGGCCCGATCCCCAGTGGGGGGCGTGCAGGAGGCGGCCAGTCGATGTTCCCTCTCATCGATGTTTCTGTCTCTCCCTCTCCCTTCTCTCTAAAATCAATAAAGAAAAAGAAAATTTAAAAAAACTCCGCTCCCCTTCTGCAGAAGAGTTCTGGCCACAGTGAGTGTTCACTCATCATGCGTTCGTGGGTCGGTGGCTCCACGTCCCAGGCCAGACCAGGTGGCACGTGCAATCTTTGGACCAGGGTTGGCCTGGGGCATATTCGTCCATGGCAGTGGCAGAAGCCCAGGACTAGTGTCCAGTGGCTGAGGCTGGCGCTGGTGCAGTGTGTGTGTGTGTGTGTGTGTGTGTGTGTGTGTGTGTTGGGGGAGGCAGCGACGTCACGCGGCAAGGACATGGGTACAGGAGAAGTGAGGGATGGGGGCCGACAACTCAATCTCCTGCAGCCTCCTACCCTCCTCCTGTGCAGCTCAGATGCCAGCTCCGTCACCCAGAACATGTGGGTGACCCGACTGTCCTCAGCCAGGCCCACAGAAAGGGTCTTCTGTTGCTTTGTGTCTCCATCCTGGATTCTCAGGCGGAGGTCTGACCTTTCTGGGGTTTCCTGGTTTCAGCTGCATGTTCTTTTCCTTCTCCCGGACGCGCCAGATTCTTTCCGTCTCGTGTCAGCCAGGGGCCACCCTCGGTTCCTTGCCAGGTGGGCCTCCAACGCGGCAACTGGCCCCCTCAGAGCCAGCAAGGGCGTGAGCGCCAGGAGCTGAGGGGGTCGCGAGGCCTCCGTCTGACAAGCGGCTTCCTCCATGCGGAGCCGGCCCGCCAGTGGCCCGCAGGGGGCTGGGGTAGGCAGCAGGGCAGGTGAGGCAGCAAGGATGACCCTGGGGGACAGGGGTCCTGGGACGGGGACGCGTCCAGAGGTCTGAGTCCACAGATTCCGCGGTTTCTGCAATTCGGGAGCCTCGGCATAGCAGCCAGGGAGGGGCCAAGGCCCCCCACCCAGGAGGATTGCGGTGGGAGAGTGAAGAGATGGGTTGGAAAAGCTTCACAGTCACTGAACCGGACCGTCAGCCTCATCTGAGCCGCCGTGGGTCTGTCTGACTGTCTGTCTGATGCAGGACAGATGTGCAGACAGCCCCTGACCTGGTCCCTCACCCTCACAGAGCCTCCTCGCCAAACCCGACTGGTCTTTCTTAACCAGCTCCCCTCCTCCTCTGCTTTTCCTCCAGAATCTTCCCTCGTGAAGAAGAGAGCGGGTCGGCGAGAGTGAGGTAGCTCCATGTATCCAGAGTCAACCACGGGCTCCCCAGCTCGGCTCTCCCTGCGGCAGACAGGCTCCCCCGGCATGATCTACAGGTGACTCCTGCCCCCCAGGCTCCCCGGGTCAGCCTGCCTCTCAGGGGTCCTCGAGGCCACCGTCCTCCCCTGACCCAGAGGGAAGGGCCGGGTGAGGCCCGTGGGCCATGCGGTGCAGCGGGCAGGTGCGGCCCTTCCAGCTGCCCTGAGGCAGGCGCCCCTGAGAAGCCACTTCCAGTCCGGCTGCGGGTCGCTCTGTCTGGATACATCCCAAGCTGAGCCACCGGGAGTGGGGCAGAGGCACGGGGCCCAAGCACAGGGCTCAGATGACAGTCACCTCCCGCCACGCAAGCCTGGGCCCAGCTGGAATCCGGGGTCCCACCTTCTAGATCATTATCAGGGCCTGAACCACAGTGATTGTCCAAGGAAACCACAGGGAAAAGGGGGTCCCCCCTTCATCAAGATCCTAAAAAGAACCCACAGTCACATGCAGGCTTGCTGGTGCGTCCGGTGACTGGCAGTTCTTGGTTTGAAGGTGTTCCACTGTTGTTCTAAAGCATATTTCGTTAAAATCCAAGCAGACAGCCCCCAGGGTTCACCTGCTGTCTTCATTCCCTCCGCTCTGGGTGGGAGAGAGGCAGGCACAGGACCCCGGTGTCCCAGCCGATCGGGCCTCTGCCCCCGTGCGCCACTGGGTGGCGCTGCCGCCGAGCGCTTGGAGCGGCGCGCGTCCTCCGCCTGCCCAGAGCCCAGCGGGTGGGGCCGGGGCTGCCGGCGTCGCGAGCGCTTCCGGGCTGCACCCCGTGGCTAATGCCAATTGTGGCCTCTCTCTTCTTTCCCTCCTTCTCTCCATTGCTGTCCGCAGTACTCGGTATGGGAGCCCCAAAAGACAGCTCCAGTTTTACAGGTAACGAGCCCTCCGTTTCGCGGGTGGGAGGGCCGTGCGCTCCGGTCGGTCGGTCGCGCGCGCTGCTGGTTTCTCGGGGATGGAAACCCCGCGACGAGGTCCGGCTCCGTCCTCGCCCGGTGCGTCTGCGCTGTGCCGATGAAACCCCAGGTCGGGCTCGCTGTGCTGATGGAGAATTCGCTGGGGGCCTCCATCAGGGAGAGGCGGGCTCCTTGACGTCTTTCTGAGCCGTTTCCCTGTGGGTGAACGGGGCGCCAGTGCTTGCAGAGCGAGAGGCTGTCTCCCGAGGTGTGGTGCCAAGGGGACAGCAGGCCCCTCAGCAGGGCCTCTCAGGGCTGTCCCCCCTCCCTCTGGGCAGCCTCTTCCTGCCTGGACAGGAGGGAGGGTGCCCCAGGGGGACACAAGCTTCCCAGAAAGTCTCAAACTCCAGGTATTGACTTCGACATTGTTCTCCTGTCGGGAAAATGTCAGGGTACGGGATCCGCGGGTCAGCTCCGCCAGCCTTGGGACTGTTGGGGACTCCGTGCGGCTCCCGGACGACCACTGCGTCTGTTGTGCGTTTGGGCCTTCAGGCCTGGAGGCTCCTGGGTCCGGAACCAGCTCCCCAGCGGCGTGCATGCCCACCCGTGACGGGACCGTGGGGCGGGTCCTGTGGGGCACCAGGAATCCGGGCAGTGGGTGCAGGGTTGGCACTGGATCCCTATGACTCTTTCCTTCCCGCAGCCCTGGCACCTCTGACCGTGGCCGTGGGCCTGGGTCCTCGGGCTACTTTTGCCTCAGCGCCTCCCCTGTGCCCCCTCCTTACTGACAGCCCTAAAGGGATGGCCAAGCCTGTGATTCTGCTCAGTTTTACTAGACATGCTTTTGCCTGAAATAGTTGGCTCTGAACATGGGCTCGCAGGTGCATCTATTGGATGAAATGGTCCGTATGCAGTGGCCCGACTTGGCCGAGTGAATGTGCGACACGTCCCAGCAGGATCTGACCAGCGAATCCGGCCGTGCACTCGAACTGCGCCCTCGGACACCGGGCCGCCTCACCCCAGAAGGGAAGGAGGGGCTGGAGACAGACAGGCAGGAAAACCCCAGGGTCACACCCGTCGCTGAGAGGACCTGGCCCGTGACAAGGACCGAGGAAGTTGTCACACTGAAGTGAGAGTGTTCCACGCCCCTCGGAACCCACGGACCCACGTCTCGTCCACCCCTGTGGGGATCTGGGTGAGCCGGGCCCCCACATCCGTCACTGCCTCTGCGTGCCACGTGGACACCACCCGCTCTGGCCGTCCAGCCTCTGAAGATCCCTCGTGTGGTTTCTTCACACCCACACTCGGTGTCTCTCATGGGGCCTCTGATGATGCCCTCTAAGGAGCGGGCTCTTTGCCCGACACACTGGGTGCCACTCCCAGAGGGGCATCCTGGTCACCCGGGCACTGACAGCTCACGGTGGTTACTGAAGTCAGTCGGCACTGCGGAGCCTCTCCTGGAACAGGCACCGGTGTCCGAGGCATGCCCCGCCCTCGGTCTCGTATCCGTCAGCTCGTACACGATCGCTGCCTAACAAACACCGCAAACAGAGAGCTGTGCAAGAGGCATTCCTTTCTTGCTTACGTGTCGGGGTGGACTCGAGCCACTCGTGCAGGCTGGACTCAGCGCTGAGCTGCGGGGCAGGTCCAGGGGCTCGTCCTCCCGTCCCTCCTGAGCGGGGGCTGTCCCAGGCCCGGTCTCGTGGCAGGCTTGCCAGAGGAAGAGCAGAAGCCTGTGCCGCCTCTCCCGGCCAAGGTCAGAACCCGCACACGGCCTCTTCTGCTCCTTCTTTTGGCCAAAACAAGTCTCATGATCCAGCCCAATGTCAGAGGGCAGGAAAAAGACACCCTTGTTTCACCGTGGGAGAAAGTCTCATGATGCAGAGGGGGACAGAGGACCCGCAACAGCACTGCAACCTACCCCAGAGCTCAAATGCTCCAGTCATATCCAAAAAGCGAAACTACCTGGAGAGGTTTCAGGAGCTGCTGGGGTTCCGAGGGGGAAGGGGTCACAGTCGCCGAGAGTCGGGGGGCTTCACAGAGAAGGCAGCTTTGAGCTGCACCTTGAGGTCTGGACAGGTTCGACACAGAAGCCACGAAGAACATTCCAGTAGATGCAGCAGCCTGAGCCACAACTTGGAGAGGTGCACAGGGAACAGGGAACGGGGCTTTCACAGACTGGCCATCAGGGACGGGACAGAGTGACAGGAGGCCAGGCTGTAGAGGTGGGTGGGGGTCTGATGAGGGAGGACTTTGGATGCCTAGCTAAGCAGCTTGGGCTGCACTCAGGGGGCACTGGGGAGCCAGCGGTGGTGCTTGAGCAGGGCAGGGATAGGACTCTGCTGTAGGAAGGAAGCCAGGCAGCAGGGAGGAAGACCAGACCAGGAGAGATGGAGAAGGGCCGAACAGAAGGGACCACAAAAAGGGGGGGCGAAGGGGAGCAGGGCACAGGAGCAGGGTGTCTGAAGTCATGTCCATGGGCTTGCCTACCAACACCATTGTGTTGATAGAGAGGTGCCGTGTCCCTGGGGGAAGGAGATGGTCCTCATTCAGAGCATGTCAGGCTGGTGACCACCCATCAACAGTGAGGCCCAGGGCCACCTCCAGCCAAGGAGGACACGTGATGGATGTAGTGGGCTTGGCTTTTTGAGAAAAACCATCTCGTTTCCACACTGAGGCTTTTCCGACAAGGACACTGCCGGTCACTTCCCTGTGTCCTCTCCAGCCATGACCCTGCACTTCATCTACTCTCTCCCCGGAGCCCAGAGAGTGGTCCCCCTCCGACCTAGAGGCTGCTGCCGGCCAGGGTTGTCACGGGGTGACCAGCTCAGCCTCTCCAACACCCCACACACATTGGCCACCCTTTCCCTGGAAGACCATGTCATGTTGAGATTTTTTTTGGCATCCTAGGGTGACCCAAAGTGCCCTGGGGTTATGACCCTGGTACAGGGGCTCAGCATAGCCTTACCCCAGACCTCAGCTTCAGAGCATTTTCCAAACCCCAGGGCAGGATGTGTGCTGTGGGGAAGGGTTCCTGTGTCCCTCCCTGGGGCAGTGGCAGGGTGGTGTCCTGTAGCAGGCTTCCGGAACCTTCCGGCCACTTACAGGGAATGGGTACCAGTCTGGAGCACGTCCCAGTGGGAGGGAGGAAGGGCATCCACCCGCGTGTGCTGAAGGGAAGTCTCCTGAGATCTCAGCCCCTTCAATAGGGGCGGTGGTCACATGCCCTGGGGACCCCGGCTCCCCTACTGCAGACAGAGTTAGGAATGTGGTGGGGACCGAGCCCCACGCCTGGGTCCCATCCTCAAATAACAAAACGCCGGCCTGCCCCTTCCCACCTGTGGTTCCCAGGTCGTGTCCCTGGCCCCCGGGGACAATGGAGGCAGGGGTGGGCCCGAGGGCGCGGCAGGACCCTGGCTGGTGTCCCCGCCTGCCCCCCGCAGGCGATGGCCGGGCGGCGGCACCGCGGATCTCCACTTCCCGGGCTTTTAGGGGCAGAGACGCTCCTGAATAATTCAGCCTGCTTCACGGAGATGCAGTGTCCTAATAGGACTAATGGACTTGCTGCCTCCGCGCCCGCCGACCCCTGGGGGACTCTTCTCATTCACCAGCTGCCTCTGATGTTCCGCAGCGACACTCCCTAATGAGACAGCTGCCGCGCCAGGCCTTGCGCTGGTGAGCCCTAGTAAGCTAGACTGTGCTTCTTAACGAGCAGACGCAGGAAAGCAGGTGAGTGGCCCTGCAGCTCCGGGGCCAGCCTTCTCCCGGGGGCGCCGCTTGGGGACGAGCGTCTGGGGGACGGAGTAACGGAGGGGTGGTATTCGGGGTGCGTTTGGCTGGTTGGAAATTAGACCCTCTATATTTTTTCAAAGCAAAAAGCTGGCCCTGGGGAGCCATGAGAGGAGCTCTGGGGGAGATGGTTGGGGGCTCTGCCACTTGCACCTGCTTGCTCCCAGACCTGCGGGACGACTGTCCCTCCTGCCGTCCAGGGGGGCCTGGGAGCCCAGCTCTCACTTTGTTGGGCTCAGCACCGAGAGTCAGCATTTTCCATTTTCCCGGGAACGACGGGACGTGTGGTGGCTGCCCGGAAGCACGCGGCCTGAGCAGGCCGGGCTGCGTGGCTGGGCCTTGGCTTGCTGGCTGTTCTGCAGAAGGGATTCTGTCTCTGCCCGACCGTGGCCGCGATGCATGGCCCGGCCGGCCGGGCGCCGCTTCCCCGCGCTCCTGATTTGGGAACTCCGGCTGGTGTCCCCAGTGCAGAGCCCATGGCGCTGTCGGAAAGAGGCGCTCGGGGCTCCCTCCAGACCTCCTGCTGTGGTGGCTCTGGGTAAACAGACCACAGTTCGGAGGTTCCATGTGGCTCTTCTGGGCGGTCGTGATTCCCGCTGACTTCACGAGGCTAACGTCCTCCTGTGTCCGAGTCACGGGGCTCATTTACGTGAATTCCCCCCGGTCCCCTGGCCTCCGCAGGGATAGATCTACAAAAGGGGGGCCCCGGCGCAGGAAGACCCTGTAGGCGCAGAATGAGCTTAGCTCTGGAGGAGGGGCTGGTTTTTCTTGAGGGGGGGTGCAGGATAGTGAGAAGGAAGGGGAGTCAGCACTTCTGAGCTCTGAGAAGCAAAGGGGCTGGCGAGAGACCCAAGGCTGGGCTGGGCCCACTTCTTGGTCACCTTCCTGGGTCCCCTGGGTCCAAGGACCCAGCCCTGCTGTAGGTGCCTTCAGAGGAATAAGCGCAGCTGCAGCGTGAGAATGCAGGGAGCCAGACTCTGCTCCAGGCAGGAGGCACTGGGGACCATCGGGTCTCCTTCCTGGGCTCATGCCTCCCTGAGGGCCTTAGGAGGGAGACCGTTTCCTGGCTCCCCCCACCTTCTCCCGCACTATGCTTGGCCCTCTGCCACAGACCCTCATGGGTGCCAGGTCCTCACCCCGCCACCTCTGCCCAGGGGCTGCCATGCTCACCCACACCCCACCTCTCCCAGCAGTGCCTGGCCCCAGGCACCAGGGGGCACTCACAGCAGGAGGCTCGAGCTCCGTCCGTGCAGGCTGGTGCCCAGAGCTGCCACAAGAAAGGGTCACGAGCAGGAGGGACCCTGTAGACCCTGGCCATGCCCACCCTGCACCCATCTCAGTAGGAATGTGTGTTCCCTGCGAGGCGGGCGATTATTAACGCCCACACTGTGTCCTAGCAAACGTTTTCTGGCGATATTTGGGGCCTGCATGGCTCCTGTGCCCTCCACCCTGTTTCACGTATTTTTGTCCTCATGCCACTTACCGTAACTGGTGTCATATCCCACGTGGCTGGTGGCTGCCCCCCCATACAAGGTGCATTCCCACTGCAACACCAGCTCCTGCCCAGCTGTCCAGGCTGGTCCCATGCAGCCTGAGAGAGCCTGTGCTGGAGGCCTCTGCTGGTCCCATTTCACAGAATTGGAGACTGAGGCTTGGAGCGGCCAGACGCCTGCCTGGGTCACACAGAGAGGGTGGCAGGGCTGCCCTGCCCAGAACCTGAGCACGTAGCCACATGTCCTCCCAGCTTCGGGACCTTGGCTAGGTTTCTGGAGCCAAACCAGGCCAGGATGCTGTTTTGTGGATAATGTCTTGAAATCTAATGGCTGTTGAGCTCAGCCTGGGTGGGCCCAAGTGCCTGAGATGACCCTGTGTTTGGGGAAGCGCCCCTGCAGCTGCAGCCAGCCCGCTGGGGACACGAACCCCAGGGAAGCCAGGGCTGGCTGCTTCTGCCCCACCTGGCTCTGTCCTTCGTGCACTTGGAGGTGGGCAGGAAGGGAGGGTGCTGGTGCCGCTGCCTTTCCGAAGACAGACCCCGACCCTGGAACCCTGGGCCCCCCCCTCCTGTCCCCAGGGTGACTCTCCTGGAAGGTGGGGCTTTTCTTCCCAGCGGCATCCCTGTCTGCTGTAGCATCCATCAGTGACCTCAGTCCAAACCCTCGGGGGATACCAGAGGCCATGGGCCCTGCAGGCCCCCCTCCCTATGAATCTGAGCCATGGTGAATGCACCTGGCCCCAGAGCCCCCTCCCCCAGCGAGGGCAGCCTGTGGAGAGCCTGGGCCTGCTGTGGGGCATCGCCAGGGAAACGCCCAGTCACTGCTGGGCACTGAGCACGCAACAGTGAAAGCAGACAGGAGGGTCCCTGCCCTCCAACCTTTAGGTCGTTGAGCACAGCAAACAAGACACTGGAGAAGACCGGCAGGCTAAGGAGGCATGTGCCATAGCGAAGAATCGCGGCAGGGAAAGGGTGGGTGCGGAGCTCACCCAAGGAAGGGGCCGACTGGGGCGCTCCAGCGACACCTCTGTCCCCAGGGACCGAGCAGCAGCCTCCGAAGCTGCCTCTGCCCCCCGGACAGCCCTCACAGCACTTCCCCAGGAACAACGAACTTGTTCTCCCTTGGGGACAACGGAGGTGGGCACAGTGCCGGTTCCTCCACTCCCAGAGCTGGGCTCCGGGTTCCCATCTCTCCTTGGCGACGGTGACACAGCCAGGGCCACCGCGCTGGCATCTGGGCCGGGAGAGGGCTGTGGTCAGGTGCAGGGGGCACCCCTGGATGGTAGACCACCCCTGAGTCCTGTCACCGTGTCCTTGGTCAGAGAGGCTGCAGGACGGGAGGCAGAGCCGTGATGTGCTCTGCGGGGTTCCCTCACTGTGCCGTGAACCCGCACAGACACCCACCTTCCACATGCACGCTTCTCCCGTTGCCTTTAGCCGCCCTTGGGACTCATTGCACGTCCGTCGCGCAGAGACGCCTCGCCCTTGAAGGCCGCACACGTTCCCGTGTGTCGGGTGACTCTCGCTCATGTCCCCAGCTTCCCTGATGATGGACATTTATGTTGTTTTCAGTTTCCGAGGGAGTGTTGTCATCATTTAGGATGACCATGTAGCAATGGTTTTTCACGTTTAAGCTTTGAAATTTCCCTGATGAACTCATCCCCCCGTCCCTCTCCCTTCCATGTATCCCGCTCCGTCATTTGGTTGCAAGAATGTGTGGATCGGGGCCTACTCAGTGAGCACGGAGCCGCCGACGGCGCATCGCCCAAGCCCAGTGTGTGTGCGGGGGGCTTTCCCTCGACAAGGCTTGTGATGGGGCGAGGTGTGCCTGGTGTAGTCACACGAGTTTGCCTCAGCGACAGGTGCTTACGCTGCTTCCCAGGCACGGCCCTTCCCTGGCCTTACCCCGCCACACCTCCAGGGGGCGCTGTGCCGCCGTGTCTTCGGCTTTGGGGCTCAGGCTGTGTGCATGCTCTCCACGCCCCTGTTTTCACTCGGAACACCCTGCGTTCTCCCGCCTGGAATGCAGCTGCTCGACTCGGTGCGGGGCGCAGGGGGTGCTTAGCCACAGGCCCGGCCACTCAGCCTTGAGGACGGAGAATCTCCCCCCAGAGGTGTTTCCATTCAGGAGCCAGCACCCCTTGGTGGCTGCTCGCACTGCAGGATGTGTCTCTGCGGCCATCCTGCCCCAGGGCCAGGGTTCAGCCGGGGCGGTGGGGACGGCGGCACGCGCTCTGACCCGTCGCCATCGGCCTTTCGGTCGGACAGCGCGGCTCCCGGGCGGCACCATGTTGTCCATGACGTACAGCGAGAGCCTGCGGAGCGTGAGCAGCCGGTGTCACTCCGACTGGGCCCTGCACCCCGTCCGCCAAACCGACACCCTGGAGCTGCAGCGGCTGCGGGAGGTGCGGGCGGCCGCCCAGGCCCGGAACATGGAGAACTTCCTCCGCATGCACGGCCTCTCCCTGGACGGCTGCACCGCCCGGCGCACGGGCATGAAGTACCGGTAAGGGCCGGCCGAGGGCGGGCGGGTCAGGCGAGGAACAGGAGACCCGGATAATGACTTCATTGTACTTTGGGGTAAATATCTTGTGTTTAAAAATGCCGACCACATAGAAACATGTGAAAGAGGAAAATGGAAGTCTGCGTAGCCCTCCCGTCCAGAGACAAGCACTGTGACGTTTGCTACATTCTGCGTGAAAAGGGAACGTGGTTTCTGCAACATCACCGGGACACCGTAATTATTAGGGCTGATGGCACACAGATTAGCGAAAAAGCTTAATTCATCCTCTCAAACAAATCCATCCGGGCACCCGAAACCCAGGGTGAGGCTCCCTTCCTTTGGGGTCCTTAAATCGGGCTGTCCTCGTGGGAAGTGGTCTTCAACAGGTGGCCTCTGGGTTGGTTGCTGCAACTATACTGTAACTATTGTATCAAAGGCTGTGGATTAGGTGTCCCTGTGTTCTGGTGACAGGCATTTAGAGCTGTTCGGAACCGCAGAAGGACGTTGTGTTTCGCTCGCTCGGCTTTGAAATCAGCACCTGGGACAGCGCTCCGGCCAGCACACTTTGTCCTCTGGCAGCCTCAGAACGTGGCCAGAGGCCCCGGCTTACGTTTTCATTTCTAAATATACATGCGGCTTTGTTCCTGTGCCTCCCAGGGACAGGCCCGCACCAGAGCCAGGCAGCCAGAGGGGACCCTCTCTGCCTGGTCTATGCACAGTTGTCAGATTTAATTAATAAAAACAGGATTCCCAGTTACACTTGAATTTTTTTTCAATATGTTTCTACTGATTTTTAGAGAGAGGAGGGGGAGAGAGAAACATTGACGTGAGAGGGAAACATCGATAGGCTGCCTCAGGACAAACCCAGCCTGGGACCAAACCCGCAATCTGGGCTCATGCCCTGACCGAAAATCGAACTGGCAATACTTTGGTGCACAGGACGACTCTCAAGTAACGGAGCCACACCAGCCAGGGCTACCCTTGAATTTCAAATAAGCAGCAACATTTTTTATTTTTTTTTAGTATATGTCCCATGATATATTCGGGACATACTTATACTAAAAGGTTGCTTGTTGTTTGTGTGATGTTCAGACTTCACTGGGTGTCCTGTGTTAGCTCTCTGGCTCCCACCTAACACAAGCCCCGGGGTTATCTGGCCAGTCTCTGGAGAGCAGAGCAGAAACCGGCCCTGGTGCTCTGTCATTTTCTCCTCTGGACAATGTGTTTGGGCCTCCGGCTCAGGGTTTGAACATGTGGTTGTGGTTTAAAGAAACAAAACTACCCTTAAGATGGTAGAATCCTGGAGGCTTTGTGTTCTGACTCCGGCTGTCAGGGAAGGACAGAGGGTCAGCTAGCGATCTTCCAGGAGTTCCTAGTTCGGATGGAAATTTCTCAAGAGGGAGGTGAGACCACATTTTTTCCTATTGTTGGCTAGTCACTGGTACTGTCCATTAATTCATCGAATGTTTCCTGAGGGTCTACTTGGCTCCAGGCCACCAGCCAGTGCCCCGTGAACGTCCTGGTTGGGGGAGGCAGAGAAAAAGCAGGTTACACGCAGGCAGTAAGGGAGACCAGGGACAGCAGCTCGTACCAGCTGAAGGGGGACATTTAAAGATATGGGGGCACGATGGAGGAGAGAAGGGACAGGGGCACGATGGAGGATGAAGGCCAGGGGACCGGGCCGCGGTGAGGGCCACAAGGGCAGTAGGGACTAGGCAGGGTGGCCAGAGCTTGTCCTCCACCCCCTGGGAAGACCCAGCTCCCACCCTTGTGAATAAGACCTGTGATCAAGGATGCACTGGAGTGAATCGTGTCCCCCCAAATTTCATGTCCACCCAGAACCTCATAGCATGACCTTATTTGGAAATAGGGTCATTGAGGTGTTATTAGTTAAGATGAGGTCACCCTGGAGAAGGGTGGGCTCGACGTCCCAGTGACTGGCGTCCTCGTAAGAAAGCCATGTGAGGACACACAGGGAGGAAGCCATGTGACAGTGGAGGTGGAGACTGCAGTGATGTGACCGTTATCGCAAGCCAGGGGGCACCTGGCCACCAGAAGCTGGGAGAGGCAGGAAGGGACCTCGCCTACGACCCTCAGAGGTGGCTCAGCCCTGTGACACTCTGATCTCAGATTTCTGGGCCCCAGCACCGGAGAGAAGCCATTTCTGTGGCTGGAAGCCCCCAGTGGGTGGCACTTTGTTATGGAAGCCCCGAGAAACTACCACGGGTCGGGGGACAGGGGCACATCTATTTGCCTGACACCCCGAGGAACACCTGCCACCGCTGGAACCTGCCGGACGCATGGTGGGGCCGAGAGGCCCCGGGGACCAGCTGCGAGGCAGAGTGGACGGGAGAGCGCCGGCCTTGGCCCTCGACAGGCCGAGGTTGTCACACCCGGGGGCCCGGCTCTGTGTGGCCATGTCGTCTTGCTGCAGCGAGGGGGTTCCTGCTCACTGGAAACGGGGGCCCCGTGACTAATGCCACCAGATAAATGCTGTTCTGCAGTTACCGGTTCCTGTCAGCAGCAGGGCCAGGACTCGGTTAAACTTGGTCTTAAATATTAATACAAAAGAGATAACACTTCTACATAAGCACTGCTCAGTGGAACAGGGAGGCACTGGGCCTGGGTTTTATCAGCTGCACAGAACCCTGCAGCCAGGGAAATGCTTTTCTGTTAATGTCCCCCCGTTTTTTAAACACATATTTTTATTGATTTGTTAGAGATAAGGGAAGAGAGAGAGAGATCTATGTGATAGAGAAACGTCCATCGGCTCCCTGCTGCACGCCCCCTACTGGGCATCGAGCCCGCAACCCAGGCATGTGCCCTGACCAGGAATCGAACCGGAACCTCTCAGTCCAGGGGATGATGCTCAGTCTGCTGAGCCACACTGGCTGGGCATGTCCCTCATTTTCTTAACTGCCCTCAACTCTTGCCGACATTTAAAATAAGTGTGCTGAATTGTTAAACCCACACAGTCCCTGTGCAAGCTGCCCCTCCCCATGCCCACTGGGCCATAGTGACAGAGGGCCCAGAGATGTGGCCTCAGACGGGCAGAGCTGCGGCCACAGGAGGCTGGAGACTGTGGCCTGGGCCCATATGGTGTCTGCGGACACCAGACCTTGTTCAGTGTGTCCTCTGCCTCCCGGCACTGGGAATGACCCCAGACTCCCCGTAAGGCCCTGTGTGGCCCATGCCCACCTCTGATTCCAGCGTGGACCCACTCAGGGCTCTCGAATGTGCCGAGCTCACCCCGTCCTCAGGGTCCTTGCACATTCTGTTCCCCCTGCCTGGAGAATGCGTCCCCAGATTTCCACATGCGGGCTCACTCACGTCATTAGCATCTTAATCCTCAAAGATGCTTTCCCGACCCCCTAGTCTAAACAAACGCCAAGCCCACCATCCTGACTTGTCCTCCGCACCCCTCCCACTATCTCTCCCACCTGGTTTTCACCCCTCGGTACCCCACTGAGCGTGGGAGCATTGCAAGCCTCTGTGAGCACTGGCTGATAGTGTTGAGCGATCTTGATCTAATTCGCTCTCCAGAACATTCCCCCGTGAAATGTCTCCTCCTGGTGCTCCCTCGAATGCAGGACTGGATGCTGCGTCTGAGCCTCTCCCACCGCCCAGACGGGGAGGGTGGGAGCTCCGGCCACCAGCTTCCGGCAGGGTGAGGAGACCTACGTGAGCTCTGACCTCGAGCCGGGGGGTCACCAGGCAGAACCTGGTCTGTGGTCAAGTCCACCGAACAGACTTTACCGAGTTGCTCTGCTATTCACGGCGCTCCCTTCCAGCTGGACCAGTCCCGGGGGGCTTCCTGGAGGAGATGGGAACCGGGTGTGCCTTAAAGGACGGTGGGAACGAGGACCCTGGCAGGGAGAGAGGCAGGAGAGAAAGGGCAGAGGTCGAGCCCTGGCTGGTTTGGCTCCGTGGTTAGAACGTCAGCCCGCGGACCAAAGAGTCACGGGTTCGATTCCGGTCAAGGGCGCATTGCAGTTCGTCCCCAGCCCTGGTCAGGGTCGTGCGAGAGGCAACCAGTCGATGTGTCTCTCTCACATCGATGTTTCTCTCTCTCCCTCTCTCTCTTCCCGTCCCTCCACTCCACTCTATCTAAAGATAAATGGAAAAAAATATCCTCAGGTAAGGGTTTTTTAAAAAGAAAGAAAAAGAGCAGCCCTGGCTGGTTTGGCTCAGTGGTAGAGCATTGGCCTGCGAACCAATGAGTCGTGGGTTTGATTCCGGCCAAGGGCATGTACCTCAGTTACAGTTTGCCCCCGGCCCTGGTCGGGGTCGTGCAGGAGGCAACCCATCGATGTATCCCTCTCCCATGGATGTTTCTCTCTCTCTCCCACTCTATCTGAAGATAAATGGAAAAATATATCCTTGGGCAAGGATTTAAAAAAAAAAAAAGACACAAACAAAGAGCAGAGGTCAGGGCCAGTGTGGGAGGCTGAGCGGGGCCCGGCCACCTGGAGAAGGGCGCTGGACCAGTGTCCTGGGGCGGCCATGACAAAGACCTGTGCAGACAGTGGCCTCAGCAGAACGTGGTCTCACGGTCTGGAGGCCAGACGTCTGAAAGGCAGGTGTGGGCAGGGCCTCACTCCGCTGCGGCTCTAGGGACAGGTCCTTCCGCCGCTCCCAGCTCCTGGTGGCTGCCTCGTCCCCGGCGTTCCTCGTCTTGTAGACGCATCGCTCCACTCTCTGCTCTCATCCGTGGCTGCGTATGTGTCTGTCTCTAAATCTCTCCCAGGATACCAGTCATTGCCCTGGGACCCACCCT
Organism: Molossus molossus; assembly: GCF_014108415.1. Taxonomy (NCBI): domain Eukaryota; kingdom Metazoa; phylum Chordata; class Mammalia; order Chiroptera; family Molossidae; genus Molossus; species Molossus molossus. The sequence goes on along the minus strand of NW_023425347.1, from coordinate 101,729,702 downwards.
CATGGAGCATGACCTCTTAATTACACCTACAAGACCCATTTCCAAATCAGGGCACAGTCCTGTTCCCAGGCTGTGAGCTCCGGGAGGCAGCCACAGCTCTCAGCCCCCGAGGGGTCTTCCTTCAGCTCAGCCACCAGACGACACCTCCTCCAGAAAGGCCACCAGTCTGCCACCCTTTGCTCTTAGAAACTTCAGGGGCCAAGGACCTCCCTCCCAGCCCACTGCTCCTTGGGGAAGCCCCCAACTCCTCAGCATCCACCCCTCCTCCTGGGGCAGGAAGTCACCTTTGGGTGTAATTGGGCACAGTCGGGGCAGCCTCGCTGGTAGAGGGGGCACCGGCCCCCGCTGGGCACAGCCGCATATTCTCACTCTTGAGTTGCTGGTGCACGTCTGTGCTTTCAAAGCCATTTTTTTTTATCCTCACCTGAGGACACTTTTCCATTTTTTTTTTGTTCAGACAGAGCGGGAGGGAGAGAGAAACATCAGCGTGAAAGGGACACATTGAGTGGCTGCCACCCGCATGACCCAACCAGGGCCTGGGACAAACTGCAACCGAGGTACATGCCCTTAGCGGGAACTGAACCCGGGTCTCTCTGGACCACAGGCCGACGCTCTAACTGCTGAGCCAAACCGGCCAGGGCTCAGAGCCGTCTTCAAAACGTCTACTGCCCACCTTGAGGCCTCACAGACCTTGTTCCGTGCGGGGAGGGTGTCCGTCCCCTCCCACTGTGAGCCTGTCTCCATCTCGGGAGAAGGACCCGGCTGGGCCCAGCTGCCCTGTCTCTCCGTGCCGTCCTGGAGCGGCAGAGGCTGGGGGGCAGGGTCCCAGGCAGCTGAGCCAGAAGCTTCTGTTTGGGGGGGGGGCTCTCTGGTGGCGTCCTGCGGGCACAGGGCTCATCTTTGCCTTGGCGGTGCCTCTGATCACTCATAGCAGGAAGTAGGTGCTTTGTTTTAACAACGGTCCCCGAGAGGCAAGACAAGAACCCAGGAGCCGGCTGTAGATCCGAATCGGCCACCCGTGCTCGATGCTTCTGCCCGAAGCCCCGTTCCAGTCAACCAGGAGCCCCCTCCTCTCCTCAGCAGCCCTGAAGGGACAGACGCTCCGCTGTGGCAAGTTCAGGTCAAGGTTGGAAGCTCTTCGTTTTCCAGTCTCGTTGCCTCTCGTGACTCTCTAAGCACATAAGGAAAGTGACAAACTGCGGCCAGCCTTTGAGAGCCCCCGGGCACACCTTCTCCGCTTGGCAGCCTGTGCGGGCACAGCACGGTTGTCCTGGGGCCCAGGAGAGGCCTGAGGTCAGGGTTCATTCCTGTCCTCCCCACGACACGTTGCGATGGGATGAGGGCTGGGACTCGATGCCAGGGCGACGGGGTGCTTCTGGCTGAGGGACCAGCAACCGGTCCCCCGCCGCCTGCTGTCTCTGGGGAGAGTGTGGTGGCGGCACTTGGGGAAGGGAGGTGTGACGGTTCCTGGGGGCTGGCTTCACACCGAAGGTGTCCTCTGAGCTGAAGTTGGAGTGGGATGAGTTCAAGAGCAGAGACAGGAGGGGCACCCACGGGGAACAGTAGCGCGAAGGCTAGGAGGCTTCGGGGTAAATGACTTTCCTCTTCTTTGGTAACAGCCTTCTTGAGAGGTAACTCGTATACCATTTAAAGGGTTCAGTTTAGTGGTTTTAGTATATTCATAGAGCTGTGCGAAAATCCCCACAATCCGCTTTAAAACATTTTCAGCCCAGCTGGTGTGGCTCAGTGGTTGAGCGTCGACCCTGCACTGAGAGGTCACTGGTTTGATTCCCGGTCAGGGCACATGCTCAGGTTGTGGGCCTGATCCCCAGTGGGGGGCATCAGGAGGCGGCCAGTCGATGTTCTCTCTCATCAATGTTTCTCTCTCTCTCCCTCTCCCTTCCTATCTCTCTAAAATCAATAAGAAAAAAATTTTTTTTAATAAATCATTTATTGCCCCCAAAGAAACCCTGTCCCCACATTAGCAGTCACCCCCTAAATTCCCCCTCCCCCAGGGCCTGGCAACCACTAATCTCCTTTCTGACCTGTGGACTTGCCTCTTCTGGACCGTTCATGTAAATGAGGCTGTGCGCGTGGCTGCTGTGACCGCTCCCTTCCCTCCGCGGTTTCCCAGCTCCGCCCACACTGCAGTGTCCGTCTGGTCTGCACTCCGTGTGGCGGAAGGAATGACGTCCCCTGGTGGGGCAGGCCTCATGCTGTGGATCTGGTGATGGACACTGGGTGCTCCCACTCTGGCTATCGTGAGTCATGCTGCCGTGGGCATTAGCGTTCAAGGTCCCATGTGGGGGCATGTTTTCAGGTCTCTGGGCACAGACGTAGGAGTGGAATTTGGGGGGTTGTGTGGTGCCCAAGTCTTCGCGGATCTCACTTAAGTCGGTGCTGCCTGTAGCGCACCGTCCGAGGAGAGGTGAGCCGCCAGCCCTGTGGGTCCGAGTTTGCCGAGCGCAGGAATGAGGAAGGAAGAAGCAGCCGGAGTCCCGCGTGCCCTGGGCCAGGTGCACAGCCCCTCCAGAAGCTCTTGATAAAAATACAGCGTCCCGGGCCCGGCCCCTGAACCGCTGATTCGGTGGGTCTGGGTGGGGCCCAGGCATCTGCATGTGTAACCAGCTCCCCTGGCGACCTGGTCAGGTGCTGAGCAACCCTGCCAGGGATGATGGGCACCATGTGCCCTGGGGAAGGGCCAGAGGCAGCCTCTGTGGTTTCTGCAGGCCAGGGGCATGCTCGCTGGTGGGAGGACTGAGCTGGGGCGGGGTCAGCCCCCAGGCTGCCCTCCCCCCTTGCATCCCCCACCACCCCAAGGGCTCACCTGGACAGGTGGGAGGGGAAGGCGGAGCTGGGCCGTGTGTCCTGGGCCCCCCGCTGGCCTCTGTAGGTGGCATCTGCGACCTGCCAGGACCCCATTGGCAAAGGCACCAGATCTGCCCTCCCAGACCCGCTGTCCCCAGGTGGGTCCGGGCCCCACCCTCAGGGAGTGGCTCCTGCTGGCAAGTCAGGCCCCTGTCCATGGGGGGATGAGAGGGGTACACTCACCAGTGGGGGGTGGGGGGTGTCTCCCACATGGGCCTGCACTGACTCCCACCCCCAGAACACCACCCCTCCAGGCTGGAGGACCATGGAGTACACCCGTCTGTGAGCGCTTCCCACGGACCGGGCCCTGTGTGAGCACTTTGCAGGCGTGATCTGACCACGCCTCTGCCATCTGCACTGGCCCCTGAGAACTCTGAGGCTCGGAGGGGAAGTCGTTGGCCCACCTGTGATCACACAGCGAATCAGCAGAGCCTGGGCTGGACCCCTGACCACCTGCCTCCTGTCCAGTGCTCTTTCTCAGCCCCTCCAAAGGGCAAGAAAAGACCCAAAAGTCAGCTTTGAAAAGGGCCCACCCTGCAGGCAGGACCAGGGTGTCATGCTGGGGATCGGAGGGCAAAGCCCTTCCTGCCAGTGGGGACATCTCCCTGGGACTCAGGAATCCCCATGAGCCATGAGTGTGGGAAAGGGGGACGGAATGGGAGGGTCTTCACTCATTCCCTCCAGAAGTGTTTATTGAGCACCTACTATGACCTGAGCACTGTGTAGGTGCTGGAACTTCTCAGGTCTCTGGTCCCTGACCCCTGGGTTTCTTCCCTTGGGTCGTCTGTGTCATTATCATCCAGACAGAGTGGTCTTTTCTCCTCCACATTTCTGGTGATTGGGCTTCTCCTCCTGCCCAGCCCCCGTGGAAGCCCCTCAGTCCTGGGCAAGGACCAGGGGCAGAGCATGCGGGCAGGAGCCCCTGTGGCCCGCCCAGCCCCCCGCCGGCTCCGCTGCTGTCTCCTGGCAGAGTGGCCGTCCGCCCCCGGGCCCGGCCAGGGCAGCAGCCTGTGCAAACCGCCTCGTTAATAATGGATCACCGGCCGCCTCCTGAGCCTCTCACCGGTCACCTAATGGACTTGGTGGGAGTCCCAGCAGCCCTCAGCGTGCAGCCCAGGAGTTCAACGCCAGCTCCCCCTGAGAGACTCAGGGAGGCCGGGAGAAGCAGCTGCTCCCCGAAACCCCAGGCTGCCGCCCCAGGAGAGCCGTCCCAGCTTGGCGCCCAGGCCACTGCCCCACAGAGGCCCCCCTTCTCCGCCCGTCAGAGGCCGCGAGGTCGCTCATTGGTCAGGAGTAACTGGCAGCCCAGCCCTGCTGGACACTGCTGGGGGCCGGGCAGCCAGAGCCAGACCAGGTCGGAGCAGAGGAGGACCCCGCCGACACGAGGAAGTGGGGAGAGGGGGCAGAAGACGGCACCCCGACGCGATCGCCGGGTTCCCTCGGATGAGGTCTCCTCCTGCACGTCTTGCACATTGGACCCCCTCACCCGGAAGGCCGCGGGCTCCCTCTCCGTCGCTGTCTTCAGAAACCCTCGCTCCCGCAGGAAGCCTCGCAGCTCCTCCGCCTTCTGGGGGGACGTCTTGGGGGCAGGGAAGGGGCAGATGACTGCAGAGCCCTGAGGGGCCCTGTGCTGACAGCCAGCCCCTCGGCATGCAGGTGTCCTTCGTGTGCTCCGAGCATGGCCTCAAGGGCCGGGGCCCCGACGAGCGGCTGGGCCGGCCGGCTGCCAGCAGCCCCAGCCTGGGGACCCGCGGCCGCTTCCGCGCTGTGGCCATGGTGGCCCGGAGCCTGGGGCAGCTGTCAGTGCAGAGTCGCCCAAGGACCGGTGACGCCAGCGCGAAGCCGCCGGGGATGAACTATAGGTAGGAGGCTTGGCTGCGTTTGGGAGGCGGGGGCTGCCCCCCGCACCTGGGAGAGCCGGTCAGTTTTGCAAATGCCGGCAGACTTGGGCAGTTTTCGAGCCGAGAGGCCAGGTGGGGACTTTCTAGCCGTGGCAGGCAGGGTGGGAAGTGAAACCAAGGCTCGGGTCAGCCCCAATTTCTCCAGGACCACGGGAGGAGAGGTGGTGGATGGTGGCTTCTCTTCCCTCTGCCCGGCTGTTTCTGTTCGGGGTGGGGGGTTCCAATAGCCAAGCCCTCAGCACCGTGCTCTGCGATGCTTCCTCTTCCCGGGAACCCCGGGCACTGGCCACAGGCTCCCTGCCCTCCCCCTGGGCCCCAGAAGCTGCCCCGCCGGTGGTCTGATGTCTTTGCAGCTGGGCCATGATGACAAGCGTTGGTTTGATGGTCGGACTACTGGAGACCCATGGGGTGGAGTTCATCCTTCCTCCCCGGCCCGAGCCAGTCCCCAGGCCCAGGTCCTGCAGGCAGGTCTGTCGCGCTACAGGGCTCGCAGTGGCATCTGAAGTCCCCTGCTGGTGCTCAGCCCCACTCCAGGATGACACAGGCTGCCATGTGTCCCTCTGCTTGGGCTCAGGCCCCTGGGCTCCTCGCACCGTGCTTGTCCGTGGAGACGGTCGGGGAACAGGGACCCTCCTGCCATCCTGGCAACCCCACCCCCTGCCCCACCCGGGGCCCCGTCCCAGTGCTCACTGGATTTGCCCAGATGGAGAAGGAGGCCTCAGCTTTGCATGAAGGGCCCCTGGCGGCAGGGCCACGGGGCACCTGCCAGGGGTCTGGCCTTTCTTACTCCCCGTGAGTCCCTGCCCAGAGCCCTTGTGGCTTCCAGAACCGTGCTCCTGGGGCAGGGGAGCCCTTACAGCCAACCCCCTGCGTAAACTGAACACGCCGGGTTACGACTCTGGCTCCCAAGTTTCAGAGGAAAGTGTTTCCAACTCTTTCTGCGACTCAGACGGTCACAGGGGCCTCCGGCCTCAGAAAAACCACACGTGATTCTAGCTGTGCTTCAGGAGAATGTCTGGGTTGTCAGCTGGTGTTGGTGGCCCCTCGGAAGTGAGCGAATCGATCCTGACCACCGAGATGGAGAGATTAACCCTCCCCAGAACCGCTGCCCCAAAGTCAGGCCTCATGTGAAGGAACAAGCCAGCGGCAGGCCTCCTCGAGGTGAATCTGGAATGGCCGAGTCCTTCCACATCTGTGCCCGCTGCCCTTGCCTCCCTGGGTCCGCGGGGCAGGTGTGACGTTCCGTAATGCACCTCTGGGGCTCCAGCCTCAGTCAGTGGGGACCACCTGGGATGGACTTCTCCGTTCTAGAGGCTCTGGGGGCTCGAATTGACTGCTAAGTGGGGATCAGAAGCTGAGAGTAAACAATACACATTTTTACTCTGATACCTGTTAGCTGCTGCGATCCTTAAGTCAATCCCAGTATCCTCAAAGGAGTTTACACAAGTGAGACCACTGCTAGAAATACCAAGCGCTGTGTAAACGGAAGAAGCAGCTGTTAATGTGATTTCTCTCCTGAGATCCTAAGACCCACCGAGGAGGATCTCAAAGAGCCGATGTGCTCAAGATGACTGTGTGCACGTGCACGTGTGTCCATGGGCGTGCGTGTGCGTGCATGTGTGTGTGTGTGTGTGCATCCGTGGGCATGTCTGACACATGCTGGAGGCGGGAGGGTGAGACAGGAAAGGGAGATGAGTGCTCACCGGGCTGGGGGTTTGCAGTCTGAGGTCTGGGTTCAAATCCCAGCTCCAGAACTTCCTAACTGCAGGAGCCTGTGTATCGTTACATGTGGCCGGGCAAGCTTCACTTGGGGTGCAGGAAGGGAGGTGGGTTCACCCCCTGCGGGTGTGTCATAGCAGCTGAAATGGAAGGCAGCATGCACACCACAGGGCACCCCTGCCGAGCATGGGGTTCCTGCCCCTCGGGGTTCCTGCCTCATTGGGACTTGCCTCATGGGAGACCTACCCTCTGGGGTACCTGCCTCGCGATCACCTGCCCCATGGGGTTGCCTCCTTACTGATTGTCCTAGGCCACAGCCAGGGTGTCGGTGGGGGCTGCATCCCAGTCTGTCCCACCCTGACCTCCTCAGGAAGCGTGTGGCGCGCCCCAGGGCTGGGCCTCCAGCCACCGGTCAGTGTTGAGGGAACTGAAGGTGCGTGGCCGGCCCTGGTGCCACATTCCCGCCAGCGCCCACCAGGTGCTCGGGGCAGGGGCTGCGGAAGCAGGAGGTCAAGCCCGCGAGTACGGGGAGGAGCCAGCGCCGAGTCCTGAGGGCTGCCTCGGGGCCCGTGGTTCTCAGCCCCGAGTTACACCCTGGGGACCCTGCCCCCGCCAGCTGCAATCTGAACAAAGCCCGCAAACCCAGGCCCACCCTCAGGGAGCCCTGTTCACAGGTGGTCACCCCGCGTTCACCGAAAAACGTCCTGGTCCCTTCTTCATCAAACCCGCTCATCCAGGCCGTGTTGCTTTCCAGGCTGGTGGAGCCTGGGCCTCTGCCCAGATGGCTGAAGGGAAAGTCCCCGAGCCACTTCTAGAGAAGCTGTGATTGCCCAGAGTCTGAGGTGCAGGGTTTAGGGGTCCCGGCACCTGGTGGCCACATGACAGGGCCGGACCTCCGCGCTTTCTCGGCAAAGGTTAAATCCAAGCACCCTTCATCAACATTCCTCTTGATTGCGGGAGAGACGCCAGCCAAATTCATAACGATCCCCGAGTTCGGGTTCGCGGTCTGGCCAGCTCCGTCACCAGTGTGTCGAGTCCCCGTCAGGGGAGGGAGCCTGAGAGTTGGGAGCGGCACCGGCCCCAGCCCCGGTCCGGACGAGGCTGCAATGTGCGGAGCCCCACCCGCACGGAGCCCGACTGACCGAGCTTCTAGCTCCGAGACACCCTGTCTCTTCTCGTTTCTTCTCCGGGGCCCGGCAGCGGGTGGCAGGACTGATGCCGTCATCTCAACGGGAGAAGAACTTGAGCGGGCTCCTCGTGGCATTGCGGTGCCCTAGTTTCGCTGAATTATTCCCGTGGGCAGTGGGTGGAGAAGCAGCTGGAGAGCCACGCGCCCGGCGTGCCACCCCGGCAGGAAGCTCAGCCCATCTGGCGGGCCCGAGGCCACGCCGGCTCGGCCACGGACACAGGTGGGCTCGGCCCGGTGTCTGTGTGTGTGTCCTCGCCTGTCTGTGGCTAACGCCCCTGGTCCCTGAATGCGTACGACGTCTTGGCACTTGTTCCCACTCCGGCACCTGGATGTATCTCGTTCTTTCTGCTCTGTTACCAGACTGCGTATGAGCAAGGGGCTCCTTTCTAGGCAGCGTGGGAGGAGTCGCCCCCGCAGGTGTGAGGAGACGAGGCTGAGCCCTCTGTCGCGGTCACACGTGCAGGCGCTCCAGATGGGAACACCCAGGCAGTGCTGAGGCGCAGATCCGTGGGGGACCAGGGACATCCCCGTCCCCTTTAACTCCTTGTATTTAAAGCCTGTTCGATTTGCCTGTTGTTTTCCGGTTGAGGAAAAAGGTCGCCGCCCGCGCTCCCTGCTGTCTCTTGGAATGAGACAGGCAGAGGCCCCGTGTCCCGTGCCCAGGCTCGTGGGCCACCTCGCGTCTCCCTCCTGCAGCCTGCGAGAGGCAGCACGGTGAGCCCATCTGCGGATGACACAAGGAGGGGCCAGCAGTCCGTGACATGCCCAGGGGCACGCAGCCGGGAGGCCGCACCAGGGTCCCAGCTCCGCCTCAGACCCTCTGCCCTCTCTGCTCACCTCCCCCAAGAGAAGCCAGCTGCTAGCGTGACCTCATTTAGGGAGGGTCCCCCACACTCCTGGAGGAGCAGTCGGTCTGCAGCTGGGTTGGTTTTCATGGGAGATTTGACAAGACAGCTGGGCAAGTCCGAACTACCTTAAATTTGGCGACACGTTAAACTGTCTTCAAACCGCTCACAAGTTTATGATATCCTCCCCCCACCACCACCGACGACTGCCTGTGATGTGGGGGGCCCAGGTCTTGTAACCAGGGAAACCGAGGCTGTGGAGGGTCCCAAGGGCCTGAGTCAGGGGTGGGCGTGTGCGGCTCCATCCTGGGTAGAGAAACTGAGGTTACAGCATCCCCTGAAGCTGGAAGTGGGGTAACCCAGAGAAGCAGGGGGGTCCCTGGGGAAAGAGGCCAGTGTTCGCTGTCTGCATCTCTTGAATTTCTCTGACTTCCTGCCCCCTGGACGGGTGTCACGCCCTGGGCTGGTCCCAGGACCAGGGTGCTAGCATGGAGATCTCATCAGGGGAGTGGAACTCAACCCCAGGAGGGTCAGGGCCCGGCTGTGGCTGGGCCACCCTCCCCGCCACTTCCAGTTCCACCCTCTGGTCAGCACAGTGGTGAGTGCCCACACTTATAGACCAACTGGGGAAATTTCAGATGTTTACAGTATCAACTTTAAAAATTCACTGGCGTGGTGTCTCTCTCCACGTGGGGGAATTCTTGCGTTTCTCCTAACGTTTTATGCTTTGCTCTGTAGACTCTCTAACAACTTTTGATAGATTTATTGGTAGCTGCTTGACATTTTAAATTCACTTCCTCTGTCTACAGTCTACAGAAATATGGCTGATTTCTGTGTATTGATTCTGTATTTAGCAAATTGTAGACCTTGGGCTCTTCTGAATGTCAGCCCTTTATCGGTTGTAAGTTACATGGTAAATATCGTCTCTCCACTCGATATGAATTATAGCCCTAAATGTAGAACTATAAAACTTTTAGAAGGAAACATGAAGAACATCTCTGTAACATCTGTTAAGCAAGATTTCTCTGCTAAGACACCGAAAACGTGATCCACTAAAAAAAAAAGTGATAAACGGGGACCTCATCAAAATGAAAAACTTTAGCTCTGGGAAGGACGCTGTCAGAAGGTGTCCCCTGTAAATGGGGGGTGCGGGGTCTCTGTGGTGGGAGCCTGTTCTGGAGCCGACTGCCCAGGGGCGGGGTGGGGGAGTAATCCGGCCCCTCCACTGCCCAGCAGGTCCCGTGTGCTCGCCCATAAACTGGGAATTGTGACCCCAGAAGAAGGAAGGTACCTGCCCCACAGAGCTGAGGGGGGCCAGGGACATGATGCCTGAGGACCACCCAGCCTGCTGCGGCTCCCCAGATGGCCCGTGCAGGACAGACGGGCACCCCAGTCCTCAGCAGGGCACTGCCACCCCCACCACTCTCTCAGCCCGCTCATGGGAGCCCTGGGATGTGCCCCCCTGGCAGGCACCTTGGTGGGCCCATGACGGGTCCCGGGCAGACCGCGCAGCTGTGGCACCAGGCCTGGCCATGGTCTGTGCTCTCGGGGTGTCTGGACCTCGCCCTCCTCAGTGGTCCTGGCGGGGTGGGGGGGTCCCACGGAGGCTGGGGCTCAGCACAGGAACCGACACCCACAGTGGAGCCCCCCACTCCTAACTGCAGAGGGGCGGGTCCCAGGGCTCAGCCCAATACACGGGACTGACTTCTGCCCGCTGCCCCGAGAGGGGGGGAGTAACGGTGCACAGAATTGCTAACATGACTCTGGAAACAGAGGAAATTCTGACGGGGACGCCCGCGGCCCCACCACAGGCCTGACCAACCTCACTTCCCGGAAACAAGCCGTGTCGGTTCCATCTTCTCTCTGGGTGGCCCGCCTGGTCCCCAGCATGGTCACCAGCACGGCCTGTCCCTGTCCCGGCGCCCTGGCTGAGCCCTGGGGTACGGTGTGGGGGAGGGGGCAGTTGGCCCTTTCCCCGGGGCAGGCCCTCAGCAAGCCCGGCTGCGTCCCCCTGAGCCTCATAGGCGCCGGCTGGGGCGGGGCCGGGGAGCTGGCGCTGGCCGCTGAGAACTCACATGCACTTGGTTTGCAGGAACCTGGGCAAGTCGGGCCTGCGGGTCTCCTGCTTGGGGCTCGGTGAGTGTGGGGCCCCGGTCCTGGGGAAGCAGGGGCTATGGGACGCTGAAGGGGCCACCCCCGGGGAGTGGGGAGGGAGCTGCACCCAGAGCAGGGATGGGTGTGTGTCTGTTACCATGGTAACAAGGAGGGGGTGCCTAGGAGAGGAAGGGGGTGGAGATACAGCCTTTTCCTCTTTCCTGAAATAGGGGCTTTGTTCCTGGGTCACGCTGTCCCTCCACCTCCACGGTGCACACACTGTGTGCCCCCAACATACACACACACACACAGTCCAGCAAGCATGAGGGCCTGCTCAGTTTCGGGGAGATGCCCCTTGCCCACTCCCTGCAGCCTGTCCCTGGGACAGGAGCCATTTCAGCTTGAGCCCCAGGGACTGTTTCAGAGCCCTACAGCTGGCTGGCTGCTCTGGGCACTTCCTGTCCCCTCAGTTTGGTGGCCCTAAGAGATGGAGAGTTGCCCTGAAGGCCAGGTGTCCACACATGCCAAGGACACGCCCACCACAGGGCAGAGTGGCCTCGTGGCCTGTGGCCATCCCCCTGGACCCTCCAGTCTGCGGTCCCAGCACCCCGGGGAGGGGAGAACTGGGCTCCCTGGGGAGTTCTCTGACTTAACCCCGTGTGTCTCCTTCCAGGAACATGGGTGACCTTTGGAGGCCAGATCACCGACGAGGTAAGACGGGGCTCCCTCATTCCACCAGGCCCCAGCCCCCTCTGGACACGTGGTAAAGTCTGTTAAATGCCCAGGGAGCCCGAGCTCCCAGCAGCCTCCTCAGCTTCCCCGTGTTCCTCCGGGGTGCCCTGGCCCTGGGCCGCAGCGGGGCACCACACACAGCAGCCCGGTGCCTTGGGGCTTCAGCACATCCCCTGGAGGCCCGGAAACTCAGGTTCCTCCTCTGCAGGGTGCCAGGAAATTCAGGGGTGCAGGTTTCCAACCGAGAACGCCTCTGCGATTCCACGCTGCTCCTGCAGTGTGTGCCCGCGTGAACTTGACACTCAGTGCGTGTCCGCCGAGGTCCCCGAGATGCGGGTTCCGCCAATTCTGCTGCCAGAGGACGACAGAGCAGATTTCCCTTCCACCGGGCTGCAACTCCGGGTCCCATCGCTGTCGCCCGTCGTGTGCCCTGCATGCAGAGGGACTTGCTGGGACAGATGCTGCGTCGGCGGGTCCATCCTGGAGGGGGCGGGGCGCTCCCAGGCTGCCGAGCGCTTCGGGGCAGCGAGTGGATGCTGGGAAATGAGCACAGTGGCCGTGGCTCCGAGCTCTGGCCAGCTGCACGGGAGCCGTCTCCCCAGTGCCCTGCTTACTGTTGAAAAGGTTGCTTGTGAAAATTAACACGTGTTCTGGCCGGTTTTGCTCAGCGGTTAGAGCGTCGCCCTGCAGACCGGAGGGTCACAGGTTCGAGTTCCGGTCAAGGGCACGTACCTGGGTTGCAGGTTTGATCCCCGCCCTGGTCCGGGTCATGCGGGAGGCAACCAATCCATGTGTGTCTCTCACGTCAATGTTTCTCTCTCCCTCCCTCCTTCCCACTCTATCTGAAAAATCAATGGAAAAATATCCTCAGGTGAGGATTTTTAAAAAATTAGTACGTGGCTCCATTTGAGACCTTGTTGGCTGTGGTCGCTGGCTTAGTTTTCACAGGCAAAGCTTTGCCTCCGTCAAAATCCAGGCGCATCTAATTTGTGTTTTTGTTCCTTTTTCTTGTTATGACAGCAGCGGTCCGAGAACTCCTTGCCCTTTGCCTTGAGGGTCTGGGGCTGGGCGATCTCAGGGGAAGGCGGGAGATTTAAGACACTGTGAACTGTTTTCTCCGGCCACCTAACTGGTTCTGAGCCTTGACTGAAGCTGGGGCCCGGAGCCCCCGTGTTCGCAGGGATCAGCCGTGTCTGCCCCGCCAGTTTCTCTCCCGGCGTGGTTACTAACTTCGCCGGTGGAAGGGTTTGGGAGCGTGTGACTTCATGCCCACTCCCATGAGCTGCACTGCCTGTGACGTCCTTGTGGGAGAGAGACAGCCGTGGCGGGTGGTGACCATCCAACAAAGTGGCTTTTTTGTTTTTTAATCCTCACCCGAGGATATTTTTCCATTGAATTTTTAGGTAGAGTGGAAGGGAGGGAGGGAGGCGGGGGAGAGAGAGAAACATGGATGTGAGAGAGACACATCAATCCGTTGCCTCCCACACGGCCCCAACCCCCAACCAGGGCTGAGGATCAGACCTGCAACCCAGGTACATGCCCTTGACCAGGAATCAATCCCATGACCCTTCGGTCCACCGGCTGATGCTCTAACCACTGAGAAAACCAGCCAGGGCAACTCGGTGGCTTTTTTACCAACACGTCACGGCACCCAGAGCACTGATTAATGATCCGACAGCAGCCCCAGCTGCCCCCGCCGTGTCTCCATCAGGGACCTAGAGACACGTATGAAGATACTGGGAGTCGTTTCAGAGAGCTGGGAGGACAGCGGATACAATAGATGACAGATTTGGGACACCAGAGGTCCTGGCAGGCGACAACGATCGAGCACAGGCGCGAGCAGCATTTTCGTGTTAAATCTTACAGTGTGTGTCCAAAAAAAATCAATACGTCAAGCGCGAGGGGCCCACCTCGCCGCGTTCGGATGAAGAATGCCCGGGTTTTATCTTCAGCCGGCTGCCTGCTGGGCCTGAGCCAGCCGGGTGGGGGCCACAGGGACACGTGCTGACCAGACCCAGGGAGGCCGCAGCCCACCGGCCGCTCCTGATGGGGGCCCCGACTGGAACCCCGTGCTCCTTGCTGAGCCCGTGTCCCAAGGATGGCACACGCCCAGGAGTCAAGAAGCAGAGTCCTGTTGTTAGGGTCACCCGGTGCGGGGCCGGGCCGCGGGGCACTGCCCTCGGGCTGGCAGGACGGGGCTGCCTGCCAGCAGCCCTGGTTTCTCGTTTCAGATGGCAGAGCAGCTAATGACTTTGGCCTACGACAACGGCATCAACCTCTTCGACACCGCAGAGGTCTACGCAGCGGGCAAGTAGGTGTCCTTGCTCGTGGGGAAATGGTGCAGCCACCGCTCCCGGGGAGGGTCCCCTCTGCCCAGCTTTCCAAACTCCAACCGGCTCCAGGACATGTTTGCACGGGGCGGGAATCACAGAACTTGGACACCGGTCACGTAAACTCCCTACGGTCCACACACCGAGGTGACCCCAGTCCCCCGGGTGCCAACGATGCCGTGCTGGGTGAGGACCGAGATGAAGCTGCCCCACACACCTGGCATTTTCCCGTCTTGCTGGGGCAGCGAGGGCCGCAGGGAATCGGGCCCTGGGCCGAGCAGCAGGCTGTGGCCGGCGCTGCAGGAAGCACTTCCGCCTTGGCAGGCGCTGTCCTGCGCAATTATGCGAAAGCCCTCCTCGCCTGGGCTGCTGGCTTCAGGCTCACAGCCGGGCTGTAATCAAATTATCCGCTTCCCTGCATCAGCTTTCCAAAGTCAGCTTTGCCTGTGAAGTCATTTGCTGGCTCTCTCTCCCCTTCCCTGCGGCCCTGCTGCCCGGCTGGCTGCACCGTGGCCTCCGGGCCAGCACCTGCCCCCGGGCTCCGTAATCGCCTGCAGCCTGCAGCCTGCAGTGGGGTCCGGAGCAGCCTCTACTCAAGTCCTGACCCAGGGTCTGAGGATCTGACAGCCCTGGGCACCCCTACTTTGAACCCCAAGTCTCCCCCAAACCCTGTTGGCGGTTCACTGCCCCTGCTGACCCCACAGCCCCTCCCAACCCCTCCAAGCCAGCAGCCGCTTCCCATCAAAGTGAAATGCTCTCCAGACAGAGGGGCTGCACCGAAGGGTCAGAGGTGGGGACGTCCAGTGCAGAAGCCATGCCCACAGCGCCCTAGCCTGGTCCCGGCCCTGCACCTGTGGTTCTGTGCCCACGAGGGTGTGGGGGGCAGCTCTGTGCACACGTTTCACAGAGCCATCTGTGGCACTTTCTCCACTTCCCCAGTTAAGGGACACCCAGGGTGGGCATGCACACCGGGTCCTGGGCAGCCACCAGGCCTCCTGGAAGCCCCTTGACAGAAGCCGAGGACTCGGGGAGCAGCTTCCCGTGGGTCGTTGTTGCCTCTGGAGCCCACCGCCCTCACCCTGCCCTCCGCTTGCCCGGCTCTGAACCTGCCTACTCACCCCATCTGTGCCTCGGTGCCAGCAGACACCCCACGTGGGAAGCCGGGCACTGTGCCAAGGGACAGGCAGGGGGAAGCGGCAAGGGGCTGGCAGGCAGCTCCAGCAGGTGCTGGGCCAGGCACTGTCCCCCTCGCTAACCAGAGTGCCAGTCACAGAGCTTGCCGAGTCCCCTGCTTCTCACGCTGACTCTCCTTTGGGCGCTTCCCAGAGAGCTGCAGGACTTCTGTGCCCTGCTGGACGGTGCCAGCCGTGCCCAACCCACGGCCACGAGCAACAGGCTTCTGTCAGCTCCGGCTGCAGCTCCTGTAACCCCGGGACTGCGGCTGGCTCTGCTCTCCCCCCTCTCCTGACCCTTTGTCCCGCAAATGAGGAACCAAGGACTAAAGGGAGAGGCCCGGAGCTGAGTGGCTCCCTCTGCGTCCTGACCACAAACAAAGAGCTTTCGGAAAGTCTGCCAAGCAGCTTGCAAATGGGAGCCCATTATTTCTGAGCGGGTGACTCAGCTTCTGGTCGGAGGCAGCGCTGGGTCTGGATCAATAGACCAGCCGCCCTCGCTTGTTTTTACTCGGAAACATTTTGCTACAAGCAAAAAGTTCTTCAGAGTTAAAAATTAAAAAGTCACAAACACAGCACTGCAGGGCCAGGAGGCGCCGGCCCGAGCTTGGTGCAGGGCCCGAGTGACGCCAAGCAGAGCAGGCAGCGGTCAGCAGGGCATCTGTGTCTCCTGTTCGGAGGCGAGAAACCAGAGGAACACACACGCCCACACATGCACACACACCTGTACACGCATGCCCACACGTGCACAAACACACACCTACCCACACATGCACACACACCCGCACACGAACCCCCACGCCCACAAGCGCTCTGCTGGGGAAACCCAGCCCTGGCCCTGAGTACATGTCGGTCGTCTCTGAAAACAGTTGAATAATTGACCTTTTAAAAACATACTTGACTGGCCCTGGCCAGTTTGGCTCAGCGGTTAGAGCGTCGGCCCGTGGACCGGAGAGTCCCGGGTTCGGTTCCCGCTAAGGGCACGTACCTCAGTTGCAGTTTGTCCCCGGCCCCGGTTGGGGTCGTGTGGGTGGCAGCCACTTGATGTGTCTCTCTCACATCGACATTTCTCTCTCTCTCTCTCTCTTCCTCCCTCTTTCCCTCAAGATAAATGCAATAAAAAGAAAATGTCCTCGGGTGAGGATGGAAAAAGAAAACATACTTGACTGGCCCGGGCCAGTTGCTAAGTGGTTAGAGCAGCAGCCTGCAGACCGAAGGGTCTGGTTCGATTATGGTCACAGGCAGGAACCTGGGTTGCAGGTTCGGTCCCCAGCCCTGGTCGGGGTGGTGTAGGAGGCAACCAAACGATGTGTCTCCCTCACATCGAAGTTTCTCTCTCTCCCTCCCTCCCAACTCTATCTAGAAATCAATAGGGAAATATCCTCTGGTGAGGATAAATTAATTACATAAATTAAATAAAAACATACTTGTCTGGAAACTTGGCCCAGGCCCGCTGCCAAGCATCTCCCAGGTGCATCTCCCAGGTGCATCCCCCGTGGGCTAGGAGAACCGGGAGCTGCTGGCCTTGCCTGTCGGGACTTTGGCTCCGTCCATCCCTGGGAGAGCCAGAGCCCCGCTGCTCGGACGAGACCTGCAGGGACACGTGCCAGGGCCACCTCTGCGGGGGGACAGCGGCCGCTCCTCTCCCTGCGTGAGCTGCCCAAGCCACGGTGGGCCTGGCTCTCTGGCCCGGTGACATGTCCCCCGAGGGGGCCAAGTAGCCGACTGTCACAGGGAGGTGGGGTTTGACGCTGCCGCCCTGTCATGAAGTCTCCGTGTCTGGTCTCTTGCAGGGCTGAAGTGGTCCTAGGGAACATCATCAAGAAGAAGGGATGGAGGTAAGGCTCCCTCTGGGTCGTGTCCGGGTGCCCACGGGGAGGGGCCTGGAGGAGCCCGTGGGAGGAAAGGGCTCCATGAGAGGCAGGTGTGCTCCAGGGTCTAGGTGGGTGGGCGGGCCGCCCAGGGTGAGCATCGGCTCGGGTCCCCTTGCCTCCTTCCCTGTGCACCAGGGGTGCCCAGGGTGGGCTTCACCCGCCTTTGTGCCTAAGACCGGAAGTCCCAGGATGTCCCAGAACCGGGCAGCCCCGAGCTGCCTCCCGAGGGCTCGAGGTGCACACTGGGGTGGCGTCCCCAAGGAGCCAGGGGCTGTGGTGAGGTGGGTGGCTTCCACTGAGCCACCAACGGGAGTGCCACAGTCAGTGTCCTCCCAGACAGCCGGCGTCTCTGCTTGAGACGGAAGTCAAGGGGAGGCCTCACCTCCCCACTCTGCCCCCCGCCTCGGACCCAGCTCGTCCACCGGGTTCAGAGGGCCAGGGTTGCCAAGCTGGCTTGTGTTAGGCCACAGAGAGTTGGCATGAGGACTTCCTGACGGCCCCGGATACAGCGGGGTGTCACCAAGGGGGGTGCAGAGTGCTCACCTGGAGAGAGGCCACTGTCCCACCTCCCTGGTCGGGCTGTCCTGAGGCTCAAACAGCCCGAGTCTGGAAAACGTCGCTCAGCCCAGGCCGGACAGTCCCACGCCCATGAAAGTGGCAGCCCCCTAAGACTCCTCTTCCCCTTGGGCCCACCACAGCCTTCGGAGGGCCCCGAAAGCAGAGTCCCACCCCCCGGGGACAGCCCCTGGGCACTGGCTGACTCGGCCGCCCAGAGGCCAGCGCCACGCGCAGGGGCCGACACAGCCTGTGGCCCGAGTGTCTTCTTTCAGGAGACTCAGGAGCTGCTGCGAAGCTGGGCCCCCTCCTGCCCCCACGTGGGTGACTGATCCTCCTCTTGCCCCCACCATACTGTTCCTTTGTGGCTCTAATTGATCCCGAAATAAACAACTCCTGGCTCCCTCATTAAGGGAAATGGACCGTGTTCCCAAGTCCCCTGATTGTGTCTTAGGTGAAGTGGGGTGCCTGGCGGTGAAGTGGGGTGTCTGTGCTTGTGGTTTTGAGGAGCTGTCTCCTGAACAGCCCTGAGGGGCACAGCCACAGGGGTCATTCTCTCCCCCTCCCTTTGGGGAGACCCCTCACTGCCCCCACCTGTCCCCACAACCCATTCTCCCACCCCCCAGCTCTCAGCCACCCCAGTTCAGCATCCCCAAGCCCCCCTCACACCCCAGGTCCTGCCCTCATCCCAACCCCTCCCTCCCTGGACGGGCCCCCCACCTCGCCAGCGTCCCACACAGTTTCTGACACCCTGTCAACGGGATGCTTGGCCCCTTGTGTCCTTCCTCCTTGGCTCGTGCAACCCACCTGAGCCCCTTTGTGGCCCCCAGCCCTGCACTTGACCCTCCCTCAGCCTGCTTTCTACTCTCCGAGCTGTGTCCCCCCATCATCCCAAGACCCACCCCCCCAGTGTGCCTCCTCCCTGGGGCCAGCCCTCAGGCCGCACACCTGACTTAGACTCCGTGTGGGTTAGTTGCGTCGTGGTTGTCTCCTGATGCCCCGAGGAGCCAAGCGCCAGGCTCGACACACCGAGAGCACTGAGCGGTGCCCCGTTTCACACCAGCGCTCCCAGACGAGAAGGGTGTAGGACCCCGTGAGAAAGCTGAGGTCAGGGTGGGAGGACCCCCCAAGGGGCCACATGCAGTAACACCCTCCTTCTCCTCTGTCCACAGACGATCCAGCCTGGTCATCACCACCAAGATCTTCTGGGGAGGAAAGTAGGTGCAGCCACGGGTGCTGTCCTGGGGAGGGTTGTCCTCCTGGACAGGCCGGAGGACAGGCGCCAGGCCCCTGCAGTTTGCTGCCCCGGTGCCAGGCGCGGGTGGGCGGGCACGGTGCAGCCGTCTGCCCTGGCTGAAGGGACATCAAGTTCTAGAAAAGCGGCTTAGGCTGTGTTTCTGTCCTTCAACCCTTGTTTACTTTTTACTTTCACTTCCATGGATTTGTTCTTTTTCCCTGATGACAAAGCTAACATTCCAAGCTTTCCGGAACACAGATAATTCTCGAACTGTCCAAACCCCTCTGCCTCCCCTGGGCCACAGAGCGCGCCTCCCAGCCTCCCGGCGTCTGCCCCACGTGCTCTCTGGGGCCAGCTAAAACCAGCTCCGTGGATAAGTGGGAAACACCCTTGGGTAAAGATTTTTTTTTAAATCAGCTTCATGGGTATTATAAATATGGTTTACTCTTAATCTTTAAAAAAATCCACGCCAAGCTGAAGAACAAATTGAAAAACCGAAGCCACCCTCCATGCCCAGGGAGGCGCCCAGGCCCCCTCCCACCCCTTGAGCACGCCCCTGTAGTCTGGTGGTTTCGTCCCCAAGGTGAAATCAGGCCGCACATGGCTGAGCCCCGGTTTTTGCCTGACATTTGCATCGTAACCACGTTCCCCAAAACCACTCGCAACATCACGCGCCTGGGGGCCTGTTTTTCAGAGCGGAGACCGAGAGGGGCCTGTCCCGGAAACACATCATAGAAGGTGAGGGGGCTGTGGCTCCACCAGGATCCCCCCTGGATGCCAAAATGGGGGTGCACACCCACCCCCTTCCAGTGATACGGCAGGGCCCCAGGCCCGGGGACACCCAGAGCTCTGGTCCTACCCTCTCCGAATCATGAGGGAGGGGCGGGGTGTGGGCAGGGTGGGCTGGTGTCACCCTCCGATGGACAGTGCTCCTCTGGGGAGGACACGGACAGGCCTGGGTTTCGTTCAGTGCCGACCCTGAGTGAGGGATGGGCACAGTGAGGGCACCCGCCTGTGGGGCCCCTGGGAACGGGACAGCAGGGGGGTGGATGTCACACGGGCACAGGGAGAGGGGTCAGCTAGCATGTCTCTCTTGTGCTCTATTTTTACTGTTTTCCGGCCTTTTCTGTCCACGTTCATTTTCACCCACTAACAATCAGATGACTGGGAGGCCTTGTCACCGCCCCTGCCCGTCCCCCAGCCCGACACCCCATTCTGCCGCTCTGTTTGGAACCATCACCGGGTGCCGGTTCACGCCTGGTGTGTCTCAGACGCCCTCGGCCTTGGGGGCAATGGACGCCACATGTTCCTCCCCTCGAGTCGGATAACCTAGCTCTCCCAGTCACCCCACGGGCCACCAGGAAACCAAGGAGGGTCCCCCTTCATTCCCACAGGACGTTTGGCTTTCTACCCTGGCTTCCCACCACCCCGAGTAGCAATGGCCCACAGGTGTCCCTGAACGGCCGGCCTTGTCCCTTCCATCTCTGGCTTGGGTGAGGGCCCAGACAAGTCTGTGAGGTGGTGACTCTCTCTCCCAACCCCTCCCCCAGGTCTGAAGGCCTCCCTGGAGCGGCTGCAGCTCGAGTACGTGGACGTGGTGTTTGCCAACCGCCCGGACCCCAACACGCCCATGGAAGGTAGGTTCTCTAACGGCTGGCTGGGAGGTTCTGACCCCGAGGCTCCGAGGCCCCCATTGGGCACCCAGGCCGGTGGTCAGGAGGCCAGGCCAGGTGGGAGGGGAGGGCCAGGCTCCGCTGCAGACCCCCGCGCCCCCTCCGGGTACACCCCGCACACCTGGATGCACGCCTCACCCACACCCGGTTCCCCACCCGTCCTGGGTTTAGAACTGTGTGGAATGTTCTCTCCTCTCAGCTATTGATACTTTGTAGCTACATGAAGTCCTATGATGACTGTTGCAGCTGCCCCTTTTCAGTCACCTCCGGGAGGCTCCGGCTCTTCGCTCTGTTACTTAGAGGAGAGAAAACGCGCAGGGCTTTGCGAAGCGGTTTTCGTTTTCTTCGGCGCTGTGGACGCTTATTCTTTCTTCCGACTCCCAGGGTCTCCGCCCCTCCCGTCCCCCCCAACTTTCTGCTTCGGGCGCCTTCTCTTTTGCGCTTTCCTGCGTCATGCACTTGGGAGATTAAGTTGTGTTCAGTTATTTTCTTTCTTCGTTTGTTGATATATATACACACCGTGCACCCGTGCGTATATATATGTGCGGGGGGGGGCGGTTATTTTTTAACGAGCCGAGCGTTCTGCAAAAGTGATTTGTGCCTCCCTGCCGTGCCCTATGTCACACCACGCCTCTCCGTGTTCCCACAGCTATAAACTCTGGTCTCTTTAAATCTTTCTTCTATCACCAGGGGACCCATTTAGTTCCTCCAAGTCCAGGACATTCATCATAGAAGGTACACAGTACCCTCGGCCCGACTATTGACTTCTGTCCAAGCTGCATTTTATGAGACAGTGGTTTTATTTACATGACTCTCCCCCACCCCATGACAAACTTCTCCATAAAATGCATCAGGGGAAGGCCGGTGCTCTCCGAGCACATCTTGCAAGTGGAGGAAAAGCCCCGCCCAGGCCACGGTTCACCCTCCCGCCCTCCTGTGCATGTCCCCCCGCCTGGCATCGCTGTGATCCCCGGGGGCTGGCCGGCTGTCTGCCGGGGCCTCTTCGTGATTTGGGGTGCTGTGGTCAGTGCCTGAAACCTTGACCCTGGATGGGCTGGGGGAGGCCAGGTTCCCACCGGAGCAAACACATCGGGGACCCCAGAGCAGGTGCCCTCACGGGTCGCCCGGAAGCAGCCCCAGTGCCAGCCCCCCACGCAGCTCGCAGGCTCCTCCGCACTCCTGGCCGGCCTGGCACCCGAGTCCCCGGGAGGGCTGGGCCACCCGCCCCTCTCACCCCTTGCTGTGTGGCCTGACCTCCCCACTGAAATGGAACATTGTCCCCCTCGAAGAATACCGACAAGAGCCGGGAAACTCGAGACCCGGGCAGCCTCTGGCCACCCCTAAGCTGAGGGCCCCCAGAACCCCCACACGGGCAGGCCGCGGGCTCCCTGGGGACTGGGCTGTGTTCCATGAAGGCAGGGCTCCTGCCTGCCAACTGGCACTGCCACCTGGCACTGCCACCTGACCCCTCCCATGTATTATTTGTGACCCGGCAGCAGCTGCAAGGACTTGGTCCTGCTTCTGTTCGGCCGCCGTCACTATTGAGGTGAAGGACAGCTGTCCCTAACTGTCTCTGTGTCGGGGCCACCGACATCACCCTGGGGCAGAAGGGCAGAGCTCCCGTGGGGGGGCTCCTCCCCCACCTGCCACTGCCTGGGACCTGGGGGAACCCAGGCCCTTTGCCCCGAACCCCAGCCCTCCAGGGCCGGCCGCAGGCTCGCGCTGGCTGGCAGCGTGGCCCGACCCCAGGCGCCGGCGGACCCCTTTGCATGGACGGGCACAGCCGTGTGCGGTGCCCTCGTTAGGACGGAGCCGTGCCGGGACGGGGGTGGGGGTCCCTGGCTTCCCTGTCTGCAGCATGTGGAGCTAAGCCTGGGCTGCAAAGGACCGGCAGTCACGCTGCATGGCAGCACCCCAACACTTTGTAAAGAACCCAACGGGGAGCCAGGCTGCGCCGGGGCTCGGGGTCTGGATGTGGGCAGATATCTTCCTGGGACCCTCAGGCCTCTCCACCCAGACACCATTGTCCTTCACATCAACCGGAGTCGGCAAAGTGGTGGCCCATCGGTGGTCCAGAGGGGGCCCTGGCTCCCCAGCCAGCCAATCCTCCTCCCTGGATGGGCGAAGAGGAGCCCAGTTCCTGACCTTGGGGGGAAGGAGGACAGGGCTTGGCCTGCAGTTGTGGAACCAGGTGTGAATTTTTAGGGGTCCCGGGCGAGCCCGCTGAGACCACCCCCCAGAAGCCCCCGCGACCTTAGCCTTCTACGGAAGGAGGGGCCTCGGCCAAGGGTCGGCGTCATGTCTTGTTTTAGAAACACTAGTTCGTCCACTGCGTCCCACGCTGCCTCGGGCAGTTGGACTCGCAAGCACTGTGTGGGGCCTGGGAGAAATCTGGGGGAGCAGCCCTCACTCCGCAACCCTGAGACATCGGAAACTTGAAAATTTGAGGCCAAGTTCTGTTTTGAAACTTCCAACATCCCGTGAGCTGAAACAGCCTAGGGGGGGATTTATTTCTCAGCACCTTGCTCGAGTCTTAGGAGGAGCCCACTGTGCGGGTGGGGAAGGCCCCTTCTCTCTATTTGAAAGGAAGGCAGGGGTCTCAGTGATTCAGTTCCTGGAACATTGCGACTCTCCGCTGCCCAGTCTTCAGTGTGCTCCAGCGCACGTGGAGACAGTGGCGTTTCTGCTGCAGGCCTTGGGCCTTCCCAGGAGGGTCGCCCGACCCCGCTGCACTGGGATCAGAAGCCACCAGCGTCCTGTGCTGGGGACAGGCTCCAGCCTGGGGCGGGGCAGGGGCCTGGCCCAGGCGGAGCTGCCCACGTCCCTCTAGCTCTCTGGACACAGGGGCTCTCCAGCCTGGGACCCCCGGGCCCCACGTCCTGTCCTATCCCCGCAGATGCCATCGTCCCCTCTCCCTTCAGCTCCCTGGATCCCGTGAGGGTGGCAGACCAGACACGCAAACGTGTTTCCTTCCTGGCGCCTCCTGCCAGTCCGATTGTAGTCTTCCCCGTTACCGGTTCTGCCTGCAGTCAGGTCCCTGGATCCCGTGAGGACGGGAGTCGTCCGAAGTGGCAGACCAGACACGCAAACGTGTTTCCTTCCTGGTGCCTCCTGCCAGTCCGATTGTAGTCTTCCCCGTTACCGGTTCTGCCTGCAGTCAGGTCCCTGGTTCTTCCCCGGACCAGAGAACTGACTGCCCCCTTCTGGGCTCCGGGACCACATCCTTCGTCTCACCTCCCCTCGTCCCGCTAATTGGCCACAGAAACGTCCCCATCTACCCAGAACCATTTTCCAAAGAGTCCATAAGACCTGACACTGTTTGGGGAAGTCGTTTTCAACACCAATTTCTTGGATCGAGGTTCACTTTTTCTGTTTCCCCGGAGACCCCCTGCCACACCCGACCTCAGAGCCAGGAAATACACTGCTCGCAAGACGCCTCGCAGCACCCTGTCCCCGCCCCAGCGCCTCGCCTCTGTCTGCACAGCGTCCCCAGGCTGGGCCCCATGCCCCCAGCTGCCCCCTCACCTGCAGTTCCCCTTCTCTCATGACAGAGACTGTCCGTGCCATGACCCACGTCATCAACCAGGGGATGGCCATGTACTGGGGCACTTCGCGCTGGAGCTCCATGGAGATCATGGTACGTGACCTCGGTGTGCGCGTCACGGCCACAGGCTCCTGCCCCTCTGTGGGGGGAGGTCCCAGGGCTCCGGCAGATTCAGGGCTACTGTCCCGGGGCACAGACAGCTGGCACGTGGCAGTCTTGCAGACAGGAGTCTTGTTAAGACGGGGGCTTGTCTGGCCGACGTGTCTCAGTGGATTGAGCTGGCCCCTTGGACTGAGAGGTCCGGGTTCGATTCCTGGTCAGGGCACAAGTCCAGGTTGTGGGCTCAGTCTCCAGTAGGGGGCGTGCAGGAGGCAGCCAGTCAATGTTTCCCTCTCACATCAATGTTTCTCTCTCTTTCTCTCCCCCTTCCTCTCTCTCAAAAAAATCAATGAAAACATTTTTTTTAAAAAAGACGGGGCTTGACTGCTGAGCCTCCCTCCCCCACCTGCAGGCAAGGACTGCAAGGGTGCCCCCTCCACCCCACGAGGCTGTTTGCAGGGTTAGCGGAGAGCGGGTGTGAGTCCTGAGCAGAGGCCCGGGAGCTCCGGGGACAGCAGTCTCCGCAGAGCTGTCGTGACCTTCCAGGTGCCCTGAGATTTAAGGGCTTTGCGCCCTGGCCAGTGCGGCTCAGCTGGTAGGAGCGTCATCCCATGCACCAAAAAGGTGGTGGGTTCAGTTCCCCGTCAGGGCACATGCCGAGATTGTAGGTTCGATCCCTGGTCGGGGCACGTACCGGAGGCAGCCAATCAATGTTTCTTGTTCACATCGATGTTTCTTTCTGTCGCTCTTTCTCCCCTTCCCCACTCTAAGATCAATAAAAAAAGTATTTTTAATTTAAAAAGAAAAGGCCCTGGCCAGTTTGGCTCAGCGGTTAGAACGTCGGCCTGCAGTCCAGAGAGACCCGGGTTCGGTTCCCGCTAAGGGCACGTACCTCGGTTGCAGTTTGTCCCCGGCCATGGTTGGTCGTGTGGGTGGCAGCCACTCGATGTGTCTCTTTCACGTCGATGTTTCTCTCTCTCTCTCTCTTACTCTCCCTCCCACTCTATCTGAACAAAAAAAATGGGAAAATGTCCTCGGGTGAGGATAAAAAAAAAGAGAGAGAGAGAGAGAAAAGATTTAAGGACTTCATGTGGACTCACTCCCATTGAATCCTCACAGCGCCCTAGGAGGCAAACGCCGCTGTCATCCTGTTTTCCAAACTTGCACACTGAGGCACAGAGAGGTTAAGTAACATGCCCGAGGTCACACAGCTTGTGCTGAGATGAATGCCCAGGCCATGCTCAGAGTCCCGGCTGCCTCAGCGTGTGGGCGGCTGTGGGGACCACGGCTCTCCTTCTCGTAATCCGTGGTGTCCCTCTCCTGCACTTCAGGACAGCGTCCCCGTCACTGTCGTTTCCCTCCAGGGGCGCCGTCCAAGGCCAAGGGCGGCAGATGCGTCTTGCTATTTCTGGGGTATCCTCAGTTCATCATTCACAGCCTGGGCTGGGTCCACATGTGCCTTTGGGGTGCTCCTCCCCCCATGCACACACGTATACACGCACGCACACACGCATGCACACGCATGCACACGCACCCCTGCTCTACGCTGAGCGGGGTGGCCCTGTGTTCCTCAGAGGCAGGCACCTGGGTGGGGGTGGGGGCTGGAGGGCAGAGACCTGGGAACTGTCTTCCCTGTCAGGCTGACACCACCCTTCCCTCTAGTCCCCCCCTGGCCTTAGTCCTTCCCACCCCCTTCCCAGCACTCCGTGCCCCGATGTCCCTGGATTGGGTTTCTCTGACGAGTCCCAGGTTTCTGCTGCATCAAGGAAACGAAGCAGGACTTTCCTTTCGCGTTCAGCACAAGCCTGGCAGCCCCACGTCGTCAGCTTTGGCTGCGGCGCTGATGAGCCCTTGGCCCCCCCTGGAGCTGCCTGGGGCCGCGGCCTCTTCTCCCCGTTTCACAGACAGGAAAGCTGAGCCCCCAGCTGGAGGGGGGAGGGCCTCCCGGGCTGGCAGACAGGGCTTCCCCAGGGGCCTGTCTGCAGACGTCCGCCTGGCTCACGGCCCTCGGAGCTGAGGCCTTCAGCTCCCAGCTCCAGAAGTGGGCCGACCCAGGGCCATCCGCCCGGCCCAGGGCCCTGGAGTGACAATCGTGACAAAAGCAGTGAGCACACAGCACACACGCATGAGCGCCTGCCCGGGCCAGCAAACACCACTGGCTCATTTGACCTCACGACAGATGGGGAAACTGAGGCCCAGGGGGGTGAGCCCTTTGCCCAAGGCCACCTGGCCAGTAATGCCAGAACCCAAGTCTCACTACTGGGTTGTACCTGCTCCTCAATTCCTTCAGCCCCCCCTTTTCCCACCTCATGGCGGGGACCTCACAGGCTCCCAGGAAAGCTGAGAAGGGGGGGGCAGGGGCCCAGTTCTTCCTGGGATTCCTGGGGTCCCCCCTGCTGCCCGGGCAGGGGCCATCCTTCCTGTCTGCGTCCTCAGGAGGCCTACTCGGTGGCCCGGCAGTTCAACCTGATCCCGCCCATCTGCGAGCAGGCCGAGTACCACATGTTCCAGCGCGAGAAGGTGGAGGTGCAGCTGCCTGAGCTCTTCCACAAGATCGGTGGGTGCCCCGCCCCCACCCTGCCCAGCGCTCCCCGCCCCCCCCATCCGGCCCTCTCTCCTACCCCCCGGGGCCCAGGGCTTGACCTCGCCTGGCTTTCCTCTCCCAGGAGTGGGCGCCATGACCTGGTCCCCTCTGGCCTGCGGCATCGTTTCCGGGAAGTACGACAGTGGGGTCCCACCCTACTCCAGAGCCTCCTTGAAGGTAAAGGGGGAGGCGGGCTAGGGGAGGGCACAGGCAGGAGATGGGCATTTTGCAAGGGTGAGGCCCTTTGGCGGACAGCCTCGGGGCTGGGTGCCTTTCCCTGGGCCCCTGCCCGCAGGGTGGTTTGAGTTTTGGGAACTTGGAGCCCCGGCTGGCCTGAGCCCAGGGCCAGAAGACCTGCCCACCCCATGGGACATGCCCAAGTGAATAGGTCCCTTCCCTCCCCTGCACCCCCCGCTTAACATCCTCTTCCATTCACATTCACAGCCTGGGCTGGGTCCACGTGTGCCTTTGGGATGCTCCTCCCGCCGTGCATACACATGCACGCACGCGCACACACACGCACACACACATGCACGCACACATACACACACGCGCACATGCACACACCTGCACGCACACATACACCCGCACGCGCGCACACACATGCACGCGCACACATACACATGCACACACATATGCACGCACATACACACACGTGCACACACGCACACACACCCCTGCTCCAGCTGAGCTCAGGGCCCAGGGCTGCAGAGCTTCTTCAGTTGTCACTCAGAGGTGACTCCCCAGGACGAGCCCCCCACACACATGCCTCTAGAGAGGACTCCCGGAGAGTCTCCAGAAGCAGGGTCTGGGGGTAAGGAGCAGAGAAAGGCAGATCAGCACCAGGCCCCAGGTTCAAGGGTAGATGGCTTGCTCCCCTCATTCCTCCCCAACCCACTGCAAGGTCAGGGAGCCCCTTCCAGGCACTGCCTCCCCAGGAGTGGGGCAGGGAGACTACACCCCTCAGTGCTAGGCCAGAGACAGCAGCCCACCTCCTGGGGACGCCAGGCCTCCTGGGACAGGGAAGGTCAGCAGGTCCACCTCCTTGTCCCGGGTCAGTGGGCCCAGCCTCCGTTCCCCACAGGTACGGGGCTTCAGAGTGCAGTGGGCCCCACCCTTCCCACTGTGCCCACAGCGGGACATGGCCTGGGGCGCAGGGGGCGGTGCTGCCCTGGCCTCGGGTCATCAGCCATCTGCACACAGAGGTCCAGGTGGCCGCCCTCACCTGTGGGCTGTGTTCTCCCCCACCCGCAACCAGGGCTACCAGTGGCTAAAGGACAAGATCCTGAGTGAGGAGGGCCGGCGCCAGCAAGCCAAGCTGAAGGAGCTGCAGGCCATTGCCGAGCGCCTGGGCTGCACCCTCCCGCAGCTGGCCATAGGTAACAGGGCCGGGGCAGGTGCCGGCCATAGGTAACAGGGCCGGGGGATGGGGGCAGGAGCCGGCCATAGGTAACAGGGCCGGGGGACGGGGGCAGGAGAGGCCATAGGTAACAGGGCTGGGGATGGGGGCAGGAGCCGGCCATAGGTAACAGGGCCGGGGGACGGGGGCAGGAGCCGGCCATAGGTAACAGGGCTGGGGATGGGGGCAGGAGCCGGCCATAGGTAACAGGGCTGGGGACGGGGGCAGGAGCCGGCCATAGGTAACAGGGCCGGGGGACGGGGGCAGGTGCCGGCCATAGGTAACAGGGCTGGGGACGGGGGCAGGAGAGGCCATAGGTAACAGGGCTGGGGATGGGGGCAGGAGCCGGCCATAGGTAACAGGGCCGGGGGACGGGGGCAGGAGAGGCCATAGGTAACAGGGCTGGGGATGGGGGCAGGAGCCGGCCATAGGTAAGAGGGCTGGGGACGGGGGCAGGAGCCGGCCATAGGTAACAGGGCTGGGGATGGGGGCAGGAGCCGGCCATAGGTAACAGGGCTGGGGATGGGGGCAGGAGCCGGCCATAGGTAACAGGGCGGGGGATGGGGGCAGGTGCCGGCCATAGGTAACAGGGTCGGGGGACGGGGGCAGGTGCGGGCCATAGGTAACAGGGCGGGGGACGGGGGCAGGTGCCGGCCATAGGTAACAGGGCCGGGGGACGGGGGCAGGTGCCGGCCATAGGTAACAGGGCCGGGAACGGGGGCAGGTGCCGGCCATAGGTAACAGGGCCGGGAACGGGGGCAGGTGCCGGCCATAGGTAACAGGGCGGGGGACGGGGGCAGGAGAGGCCATAGGTAACAGGGCCGGGGGACGGGGGCAGGTGCCGGCCATAGGTAACAGGGCCGGGGGATGGGGGCAGGAGAGGCCATAGGTAACAGGGCCGGGAACGGGGGCAGGTGCCGGCCATAGGTAACAGGGCGGGGGACGGGGGCAGGAGAGGCCATAGGTAACAGGGCCGGGGGACAGGGGCAGGAGAGGCCATAGGTAACAGGGCCGGGGACGGGGGCAGGAGAGGCCATAGGTAACAGGGCGGGGGACAGGGGCAGGAGAGGCCATAGGTAACAGGGCCGGGGACGGGGGCAGGAGAGGCCATAGGTAACAGGGCCGGGGGACGGGGGCAGGTGCCGGCCATAGGTAACAGGGCCGGGGGACGGGGACAGGGTTGGGAGATGTCAGGAATCCCCGATGTCTGGGCCACCCCCTTTACCAGCTAGCCGTGGGTGATAGGGGTCCCACATTCACAGGGAGAGGACAGGAGTCCCCGAGCACTTGGGCCACCTCTGCACATGGTGGAAGTCTGTGCCAGGTCTCCCCAGCACCCTCCACTCAGCACTGCTGAGCACTGGACTTGACAGGTCCCTCCTAGGCACCCTCAGCCCCAGACCCAAGGCTGGGTGTGTCCGGCTCAGGGAGGGGCAGGGCAGAACCAGAAGGGCGCCTGCCGGGGTGCGTCTCCCTCACTCTGTCTTGCTGCCCGCAGCCTGGTGCCTACGGAACGAGGGGGTCAGCTCCGTGCTGCTGGGCGCGTCCAGTGCAGACCAGCTGATGGAGAACATCGGAGCCATACAGGTGAGCGGGCCTGCTGTGCCAGCCCCAGGCCCGGGGCAGAGTTCACGGGCCATCAGTCATCTGTCCCGCAGGCATTTGTTGAGCACCTACTACGTGCCAGGCACTGAGCCAGGCACGAGGGCTCCATCAGCCAGCCACCAAAGAGCCCAGCCCCAGAGTCGCTGGCCCTAAATCTAGCTGAACAGACAGCAAACACCAGGTCGAGAATCAAGGAAATCAGGGTGCATATCAGATACGCACTATGGGGGGGAGGGGCTAGAGCAAGGGCGGGGTGTCTGGCAGGCGAAGGGGCTGCCAGGGGGGCTTGGGGAGGAAGTGACACGTGGGAAAGGCTCGGAGCGTGTGCAGTGGGCCGTGCAGATACGTGCGGGAGGAGCAGCAGGGACAGCGGAGGGGAGCCCGAGGCGGGCGGAGCCCAGCACTGAGCCTCGGGGGCAGGGCAGGCGTGAGGGGCACGAGGGGGGAGCCCCGCTCTGAGCAGTGTCCCTGTCTCTTTGGCTGCTGAGTGGAGGGGAGGCTGGGAGCAGGGAGATGGGCTGGGGAGTGACAAGAGGGGACAAAGGTGACAGCGGGAGGGGGGTGCACCCTGGGTGTTGGAAGGTGGCCTGGCAGGACTGGCTGACAGACTGGACGTGAGGGGCAGCGCGTGGAAGGCACCCTTGGGTTATGTCGCACGGGAGGGTGAGGCAGGGGAGGCTGAAAGCAGTTCGGGGTGTGGAAATCGGGGGTCTGGCCCTGGAGTCTGCGCTGTACGCCTTCCAGAAGGTTCTAGAGCACTCTGGAGTTTGAGGGCAAAGTGCGAAAGCGCAGACTTCCTCTCTGCCCCAAACCTGCCAGAATGAGAAAGCGGCGCGGCCCCCATCTGCGTCGGCCGGTGCCCGGTGCCCTGGGCCAGCGGGCGGGCCTCCGACGGGCTCCTGTCTCGGTTCACAGGTCCTTCCCAAACTGTCGTCCTCCGTCACCCACGAGATCGACAGCATTCTGGGCAACAAGCCCTACAGCAAAAAGGACTACCGGTCCTAGGAGCCCGGCCGCTGGCGCGGACACCTCCCGCCCCACCTCGTCTCCTGCTCGCGGCCACTCGCTTACGCTGTGTCAAAGCCAAGTCCAGAATGTGGTTTGCATCCAAAAGAGAACACGCCAAGATGTCACGGGGGAAACATGTCCAAAGCCGCTGCCACCCACCATCCACTGCTTCGCGGACCCGCGTCATGCCCGGGAGACGGCACTGTCAGGACGGCGGAGCCGCGCCCCGCCTGCAGCCTCTGCTCAGCCTCCAGAAGAACCAGCACGGCCCTCCCTCCTCCGCGGCCCTCAAACCCAGGCCAGGCTGGACCGGACTCTCCTGTGCTGAGAACCCACCTGGTGTTCGGGGCGGGAAGGGGAAACTGGGTCTGGTGGTCCCGTGGCCCCTCCGCAGAGCCCTGGCTGTTGGGCTGGGTCTCGCTCTGCCCAAGGGCCCAGGCACTTTCCAGTAGGCCTGACCCCAGATGCTCCCCACGCCTTTCCCCACCGCCACCTGCCCCGGGGTCTCTGAGGGCCTTCTGTGCTGTCCCTTGACCCCTAGCTCCTCCCAGGCTGACCGGGGTAAGGACTCAGGGAGATTGGCTCTGCAGTTTGGAACCCACAAAAAGTTTGGGGGTCTGATTTCAAGTTCATCGCCCCACTGTCTTGCTCCCTGCACAGTCAATGGTCCAGGCCAGGGCTGCCCGGGCCCAGGGCCCTCCTGGGCACCCCCTGCCCTCCCTGCCAGGCGCCCAGTTCGCTGCCCCTCTGTCCTTGCCCCAGAGGCCCAAGGTCGCGCATGCTTGGCTGGACTGTGGCCGCGCGTGGGAGACGGTGCCTCTGCTCTGCCCAGGTGGCGGCCTTGGAGTCTGCACGGAGAACAGGCTCAGAGCCTTTCAGGGAGGGTCCCCGGGGTCTTCTGTGCTGTGCGCCGAGGGCTGGGGGCCAGTCCACCCAGCGGCAGCCCCCACCGTGCAGGAGGAGACCCCGGGAGCCTCTCTGGAGAGTGGGGTTAAGGTGTTCCATCTTGGGGTGCTAAGTGCCTCTGTGCTCAGAGCTTGTGACCTGGGCAAATGGGCAGCAGTGCCACCCCTGGGACCCCCCACACCCTGTGAAAAGTGAGGATGTCATTTTTTCACCACCCCCCAGCCTGGAGCAGATTGGGGACAGGGAGGAAGGGCAGGACAGACGGACTGTCAGCCCCTTTGCAGCCCAGCCTGGTAGGTCTGCAGCCAGGAGCCCCAGCCCCGTGGTCCTGAGGAGTACCCCGGCCTTCGCCGGCTATGTGGAGGGCAGCCGCCAGGCTCTGCAGATGTGCCCCCCGGCACCCCACCCCTCACACTCGCCCCCGAAGGCAGGCACAGCCTGGCTGCTTCCAGAGAAGCTGCTGTGCCCAGGGGCTGCCCCTGCCGTCTGGGGGCCGCCATCAGTCCTGGCTGCGCTGAGGCCTGGGAAACAGGCCTGAGAAAAGCCTCAAGGGCAAGGGCAGTGGGGGCAGCTTTCTCCACTCCTGCCCTTTGTGCTGGCCTGGGGGCTAACCCTTCCTCCTCCTCGTGGGCCAGGCCCTTGGGGGTCTTCTCCAATCCATCCCCAGCAGGCTCTGCCCCGCAGGCATGGGGAGTGGCAACACCTGCCCCAGCCGGGGTGCCGGCCTGTGGCCACTCCACCACACGCTGGGGGGGTCAGCTCGCCCATCCCTCACTGGGAAGAGTGGCTGGGCCTCCACACAGCCCCCAGACCACCCACTGACAGGGACCAGACCTGCGGCGGGCAGATAGGGACAGCTGCCCCCATGAGCCACACCTGGAGGACTGAGGCCCTGTTGCCACATGTCGGCCAGACAGAGGGAGACAAGGGCCCCCCGAGTTGAGCTCAGCAGAGGCTGAAATGACCAGCAATGGGACCCAGCAACCTCAGCCCTGGATCTGGTTCTGAGTGTCCTGTTCTTCTGCACCCCCTGCAGGGAGGATGGGGCTCTGCTTCCTGGGGGACTGTCCCCCTACTTAGGAGGGAGCAGGAGTGGGGAGAGGGAGTTGGGCAGGAACCCAAGGGCAGCAGAACCTGGGAAGGAAGAGCCGGGCTTGGGTGGCCCCAGAGGGTGGCCGGGCCCCTCGCGGGATGAAGCCAGCCGCCGCCAGCCTCACCCCCCCCTTGACGCACAGTCTGCCCCTCGGGACAGGGCTGGCATCCACTTCCTTGGTGACACAGAGCCCCGCCGTCTCCTCCCACACGGGTCAGAGCCGAGGCCCGGGCGGCCGCGCAGGGCGCCGTCCGCTGTTCTCCGTCTTGTGAATACGCGCTTCTGTCTGCTGACTGTGGCTCCCAGCCTGACCCTCCGTGGGCGAGACGCCATCCGCCTCGCTTTCCCACGACCTCGGCCCAGGCGCCGGCACCCACTCATGGAATGACGAAATAAACCCGCGCGCTGGGTCTGCGGCTCTGCTCCCCTCATTTCTGGGGCGCAGCAGACGGGGGCCCCCAAGCCTGGAGCCAAGGGTGGGTTGGGAGAAATGGGCCCCAGAGAAGAGGCAGAGATTGGGGACCAAGATCCCCATCTCTCCCAAGTGATTCGGGAATGGGGTGTCCCCACCACCCCAACACACTTTCTGGTTGCTGGGAGGCTGCTGTGCTCTTTGGGGACACAGTGGGTCTGAGGGGGTCAGTGTTCCTCTAATGCAATGGGGTGTGTTTAGGGGTGCAGGTGGGAGGGGCAGGCACCACCCATGCACACTCCTTCTTGGGGTGCCCCTCCTTCCCAGCAAGCCCCCCAGCCCTTGCCCCCTTCCTAGATCAGTGAGCGTCCCAGGAAAACACTTCGCTTCAGTCCTTTCCTAAAGGATTTATTAAAACACAAAAAACCAAGACAGACACAGTACAAAGTAAAGGGGGTTGTGATGGTTCTGTGAGCATCTCACAGGCTCAGCTTCCAAAGCTCCAGCCCCACCCCCGGCTGGACCCTCCAGCCAGGACCCTCCAGCTGGTCCCGTGTCCCCAGCTGCGTGGCTGGCCTGGAGCTGGCCCCTCAGCCGGGCCAGATCCCGCCCCCGGGGGAGTCCCCTCATCTCCAGGCCGGGGGCTCAGGCTCCCATCTCCCTGTCAGGGGTTCAGGACACACACACACACCTGACGGGCCCTTTCTGGGTTATCGCACCTAAAAAAATACTTTGTTTTAAAAAAAAAAAAATCTGAAAACTAAGAAAAAAATCCAAAACACAACGCCAATGACTTTGGGCTGATATCCCACAACCTGTAAACTTCGGGAAATACAAGATGGGCTGGAGCCGGGTGGGTGCGGGGCAGCCACAGGGACGGTGGGGAGGCCTAGGTCGGCCAGGCCGACACCCCAGCCTGCATCCTGCCCGAGCCCCTTCCCCTGCCACCACACCCCACGGCCGCCGGCCAGGGTCCCCAGCCCACCCTCTACACGAGCCCCCAGGCCCACAAGAGCCCTGGTACCCGACACCTGGGAACAAGGGCACCAGATGTCACAGGGGTGAGACTTGGCCAGCCCCCAAACCTGGTAGGGGAGCCCCAGAGGACCCCTGATGGAGGATGGAGCTGGCACCTAGACCAGCTGTGGGTATCAGCAGGACCTTGTCACAATTTGTGGAAAACAAAGGAGCTTCTGAAAGTGGCTTGCGGGGCGGGTCTCCTGGCACGGGGTTGCGGGATGAGCCTCCGTGGCAGGTGGGCCCGAGGGGGTGGCCCTCTGGACACGGTCAGTCCTACCCAAACGCCCTCGTCACCTGGGAGCCCAGCAGGTGAAGCTTTTGAAGACCGTGGCCCAAAGCTGCCCCGGCAGGAAGCCGCCGCGGCTCCGGTTAAATAACGTGGTGTCTGGAAGCAAAGCCACAGGCCAGCACTTGGGGGTCCACTTGCCCACCACCCTCATTCTGCCAGCAGCAAAAAGCAAACCCAGCTTGAAGAGGCCAAAGACCATAGGACCCCCTCACCCCACCGCGTTGGGCGGGACATAACTGATAAACCAAGAAGAAAACATTCTTAAGATCCTTTTTCTCCCCCAAAGCAGTTAACAGAAACCCACTCCCCAGCTGTCCACAGCTCCCGTCCTGGGCCTCGGGTGCCGGGCACGGAGGGCGAGCCTTTCCGGGGACCAGCGGCACCTGTGGGTGCCGGGCGCTGGCCTGGTGAGGGGGCCCAGGAGACAGTGGCAAGGCCTGGGAAGGGCATGAGATGGCGGGGACAGGGAGGCTGCCTGGGGAGGGAGGCTGGGAGGGCGGGACCGCAGGCCCCTCCCCCGCTGCCATGTGCCTCCCAGCCTGACCCTCGGGACCGTCCACTGTGACCAGGGAACTGGCAGTGTTCCTGGTGAGGCCGACCACAGGAAGGGGAACATCTCAGGGCCCGGGGACAGGGGCTCCTGGCAGTCACCTGGCCTGTGGCCTGAGCCAGGAGCCCTTGCAGGGAGGCACTGACCAGGGACACTCGTGCAGGGGAGCCGCCGGGTGGAGTGCCTCAGCATTTCTGGGCGGCGGGGCCAGCGCTGCTGCATGTTCCTAGAAACCCAGGCCACCTCCGGGACCCTCCCGGCCCACCCTCCCGGTCCACCCTCCCGCAGCGCCGGCCGGTCTGCCTGGAGACGTCGATCAGGATGGAGTATGGGGTCACTTAAGATGAAAGGGGCCTTGGGGGTCCCGCCCTCCAGGGTTCAGAGAGAGCCATTTACAGATGGGGACTTCTGGGGCTCCGTGAGGGCCGGCCAATCATCCGCTGTCCCCAAGGTGAGCCACCAAATCCTGGCCCCAGTCCTGGCCCAGGGAGCTGAGCCAAAGTCCCTCTGGGCACCTTCACCCCCAAGCCCAGCTTGTCTGTCACTCAAACAGGATTCTTACCCAGGGCATCTCCCCAGGAATAAGGCTCGGACATCCCTTCCAGGCTGAGCATCAGACACAGAGCGGCCCCGGCTTGGCCCACCAGCAGCCCCCACCTGGGGACCGTTACAGGTGCCACCGGCTGGGCGGAGGAGGGCCAGGCCCTGTGTTCCTGCGGGACACAGGCAGGGAGCCTGGGATGTCCGGCAGGGAGCCGGAGCGGCCGTCAGCCCCCTGCCTCCAAGCAGAGCTCTCCCGGGCCATCTGAGACACGCCCAGGGCATCCATGGCTCTGCCCCGGGTGACAAGTGCCTGGATGGAGGCCTCTCCAGACAGAAACAGGGATGAGTCCATGCTCCAGGGGTAGCCTGGTTTCTCCATTTCTGCAGATCATGCGACTGCGAGTACCCAGAGGTGGTGTGACGGCCTCCCCGGGCACAGGGCAGGACCAAGCACTGCTGTGACCTCTGCTAAAACGCCACCAACCACCTGCCCATGACCACGCCTGGCACACGGCCAAGGTGGAGGCTCCACAGCCGCACAGGCCCCCCCCACATCCAGGAGGCACACACCGGGCCCGCCCTGGAGGGCAGCGGCCACAGGCCCTTCGCAGACGCTGACAGAGCCCAGGGACAGACACCTACTGACGGCCCCACCCCCAAGGAGACCACGCAGAGCTGGTGGTCGCCAGCCCTGGCAGGGAGGGGGTAGAATAAAAGCCCCAACCTGGGCTCAGCCAGGTCTCTACCATCGGGCCGGGCAGCTGCCCCAGCCCTGACCCGCCTGGCACTGGGCGGCCCCACGTGGGCAGGGGCAGAGCAGAGGACAGTCGGGCAGTGCAGACGGGACGGGGGCGGAGGCACACAGAGCTCCAGGCAGATGCTGTGGGCAGAGTCCAGGACAACAGCAGGGCTTCCAGGACCTTCTGTGGGGCGGGAGCCGCTGCCAGACAGACGTGTGCTGGTCGGACTGCTCCGTATGCCACTCAACTTTTATCAAGACAAACGGTTCAAGTCTTCAATAGGAAAGTGCAAAAGGTGTACAAATAAATGAAATCTCCTCTAAGAAGTCGTCTGGCAAGGCGGCCCGGCGCGTCTCTGTGGTGTGGCTCGACGCGGTGTGGAACACGTGGGTTGTGATGACGTGGAAGTCCTGGGCCCCGCCCACGTGATGGTATCCCTCGTCCCCTTTCCGTCCCGCGGTGGCAACGGCTCCTACAAAGGCGGTAGCTCTTCTCTCCCGTGGGGGCCAGGCAGGTGGCCCAGCGGGCGTGGCTGCAAGAGGCAGAGCCCGGGGACAGGTGGGTGGTCAGGTCTCCATTTCAGAGAGCACCCCACACCTGTCCCTCCCCACCACTGCCTGTCACAGGCAGCTGCACTCAGAGGGGCGCCCTAGCCAAGACCTCCCAGAGCGCCAGGGCGCGCCCGGAACCAGCAGCCCACTGGGGCAGCCGGTCTGGAAAGCCCTCCCCTGCGCACCTCCACCTCAAGCTGAGTTCTTACAGGACAGACAGGGCTTGGGGGGCAGGGTGAACTGGAATAAGCTGCCTCTGCTGGCCCCACCCCAACCCTGAGCCACCCTCCTGGTCCTGGGCGGGGAGTGGAGCACCCACTACTCAGCAGGGCAGCGGAGACAGGAGAGGAGGGTTCCGGGCAGGGGCGATGGTCCCTGATCAAGGCCATGGACACGCGTGTACACACAGGAGCACCTTTGTGTCCTGCCTTCCCCGGCTCCCAGGAAGCTTCTGGAAGCCTGGGTGGACACACCGGCCGCGACACAGTCCCCAGGGCAGAGGAGGCTGGGGTGGGGGCTCTGGCTCGTGGGCAGTGAGGACCCCACGCTCAGGGGCATGAATCGAGCATGGACCAGGGTTGACTCTGGCCGGGCCTGACCCGCCGAGCTGGGGAGGGGACGAGGGACACTGGGGCATCCAGGAGCATCCTTACCTCAGCTGGGAACGAGCTTTGCAAGAGAGGGAATTCGCGGGGACGGCTAGATATCTGACAGAGAGAGAGAACCAAGGCTTGCCCGGGGCGTGGTGGGCAGGGCCCCGCGGGCGCCCCTGTGCATGCTGCCCGGGAGCAGACGGGCACCTACCAGTCACATAGGGGCCCAGGGGCATCTGGTTGTAGTTGACAATCCCTCCCGGTCCAGGGCCCCGGAAGTTGGGCCCAAAGTTGTTGTTGTACATCTGGGAGGAGCCGAAAGCACCCTGGAGGCAAGGACTCGGGTTTAAAGATCACAGTCCCGCACCGCGGACCCGAGCCCCAAGCCAAGGTGCTCAGGACCTGCGTGAGGGGGACTCGGGCCCGGGCGCTGACCTGCTGGATGGCGGGGTCGCCGGCTCGGTTGGTCAGGCGGCTCAGGATGCTGCGTTCCGACATCTGGAGGCGGGCGGCCACCGGGGGGATGCGGGACAGCATGGAGGGCAGGCGGGTCACGTCCGCCTTCATGTCACTCAGCAGCTCCTCCAGCTGGTTCAAGACTGGGGGACAGAGGCGGGGAGGGAAGGGCTGATGCAGATGCCCAGGCCGCTGCTTCGTTACCAGGGTGTGTCGCTGCACCCCCGGGCCGCGGGCACCAGGGGGCGCTCCTCACAGGGCCCGCAAAGCAGGGACATTCCACCAGGGAGAGGACCCGGGTTCCCCAAAGAGCGTCTCCCCGGGGACCTCGGCTATAGAGAGGAGGGTAGAAACTTCCCTCCAGCCCTCAGCCAGGCTCCCGGCTCCCGGGGAGGCCCGCAGCCCCACCCAAGCGGGGGACAGGGAGGCCCACGGCAGAGCGGCCTCAGGGAGCATCTGCCAGACGGGGGGCCAGCGAGCCCAGGGGGTCCCGTCCGCCCACCAGCTGCAGCTTCCTGGAGACACGGGCAGTGAGGGTCAAAGGTCTGAATCGGGGAACTCTCGGGCAGTGACTTCACCTCCCTGAGTTTCAATGCCTGGTCTTTAACGTGGGCATAAACCTCCCCACTCGCGGACGCACGAGGGTTACAGAGAGAACGTATTAAAAGCATGTCGTCAGGGCTCGAGGGGCTGGATGCTGGGCCGTCTGGGCCCCGTTCTGTCCCCAGCCCCATGCCCCCATCACGCCCTCATCCATGGCCGCCCTCCCCTGGGCGGGGGCAGGCGGGCAGCCTCGGGGAGCAGGCTCCTCACCCTTGTGCAGGACGGCGTTGGCAGGCTTGTTCCCGGCCAGGGACTCCTTGGACAGGTGCTGGTGGCTCTCGGCAAGGCACTCCACCTCGGCCAGGCGCGCGTTGAGGGCCATGGCGGGATGGTTGGGGTCCTGGGTCATGTTGAGGTACGCGGCCCTCCGCAGCTGCTCCTCGATGACCAGTGCCTGCTCCAGCAGCTGGGGGCGGGAGGCAGGGGCGACTGAGCGGTGTCCCTTCGCCACCAGCGCCGCCCCCAGCACCGCCCCAGGCCGAGGCTCTGGGCAGAAAGGAGGGAGGAAGGACACAGTCCCACCCAGCAGCCCATCCTCATCTGATCTTGGGCACCCCTTAGAGTCCTCACCAAGTTGGGTCCTCTGCACCCATCACCCAGGACCGGGACACTCGCCCAGAGGGGCCTGACCCAGGGCAAGGACCCAGCACCGTCAGCTGATGGACTAAATGACGCCCCTTTGCAGACAGCCTGGCCCACGACCAGATAGAAGGGGAGGGGTCGCCGCTCACTGACTCCTCAGCCTGCCCCCCTCACTGCGCCCCTCCGCCCTCGGCCTCTGACCTTGAACCTGCGGGCCAGGAACTTGTTCTTCATCTCCAGGTAGTTGCCCTTGTGTATCTCAGACTTGAAGGGCTCGTTGAGGATCATGTATCTCGGGTCGTTCTGGATGTCCTGCCAGCGGGCGTAGCCGTGCCTGGGTGGCGCCGTTAAGGACAAACCTGGCCAGGGGCGCAGGGTCCCGACTGTGTTCTCAGGGATCGTGGACCTTGGCTGCAGACTGAGCGTGTCGATGACGGGATATGACATCAGCAGGTGCCGAGGCAGGGCGGCCTGCGGAACGTCCCGGGCCGAGCAGGGCCAAGCGGAGTTCGACCCTCGGCACCTGTGGCTGACCTCATCTGGAAATAGGGTCTCTGCAGGTGTGTCTACTGAGTTAGAGGGAGCACTGACCCCGAGACCTGAGTCCTCCTAAGAGGAAATTTGGACAAATACACACAGATACCAGGGAAGATTGGGGGGATGTAGCTGCAAACCAAGGGGTGCCAGGGATTGATGGCTGCCACCAGGGCTGGCGAGAAGCAAGGAAGGAGCCTCCCCTGAAGTCTCCTGAGGGAGCAGGGGACAGGAATGTTATCGTGCCCGGGGTCCCACAGATATGAGAGGCAGAGTCAGGATTTGAACCCAGGCAGCCTGACTCCAACACGTTAGCCTCCTTGACAGGGATCAGTAAACTGTGGCCCACAGCTTGGTTTTGTAAATAAAGTTTTATCGGAACACGGCCACGCTCACTGGTTTGCTCACGTGCGTGGCTCCTTTGGCTGCCACGGCAGAGTAGAGTGGTCACTCTGCAAAGCCTGCGACATTCACGCTCTGGCTCCTGGCAGGGACAGTCAGCCAACTCCTGTCCACCACACACCACCTCTCCTCACCACAGCCCCCACCCCAGCTGTCACGAAGGCCCCTTTGCTGTGTGGCCCTCCCCTTGCCCCTGGGAGCTCTGTGCTCAAATATCACCTTCTCTAACCACCCCAGTGGAAATGCAACCCCCACCCCAAAGCCCCCTTCGCCCCTTCCTGCTCTGCCGGGTTCCGTTGGGCCCACACTTGGCTAAGGCATCGTGCTCACCATCTCCCCTCGTGGGACATGGGGTCCAGGCAGACAGGGCCTGGGGGCCGTTCTGGTCACAACTGCACCCCCCACGCCTCGCACACAGTAGGCGAGCGACAGAGACAGAATCGAGGGTGGAAGCAGCTTCGAGGTGTCACTACTGGGAGGAGGTGAGGTCTGCGCCAGGTAGGCGTTAGGGGCACTTGCTGTGGAGTCAGGTGGGTGGGTCGCGACTTATTAGCTGTGTGTCTCTGGGCAAAGGCCCTGGCCTCTGCTTCCTCCTCTGACAACGGGGACCGTGTAGCGCCGTGTGGAAAGCTGCTGGGAGGGTGCGTGAGCACTGAGGGGAGGGGGAGCTGCTGCCGTGGGCTCCA
Organism: Molossus molossus; assembly: GCF_014108415.1. Classification (NCBI taxonomy): domain Eukaryota; kingdom Metazoa; phylum Chordata; class Mammalia; order Chiroptera; family Molossidae; genus Molossus; species Molossus molossus. The sequence continues at coordinate 101,689,314 of NW_023425347.1, read as the reverse complement.
TCACCATCGTCATCGTCATCAGCACCAGGAAGGGGCCTCGGACCTGGTCAGGAGCACTGCTCTGACTCCTCACCCCGCACACCTCACGTCCCTCCCCGAGGTGCTCAGGGAAACAGGCCAGCGTCCTGCCTGGCCTGGCTTGGAAAAGATACGTCACGATGCCTGCCAGCAGCCAGTAGTCGTGGCGCCGGTGCCAGATGTCGTAGATTTTCCCCGAGGACACAGCAGCGCGTTCTTCATTCTGCCACAGTGTGTGCAGCTCTAGGAAGCCAGCCAAGGAAAACAGAATGAGGTACCCCCAGTCCCTCAGAGCCTAGGAAAGCCTCTCCTCACTGCCTTCCATCCTCCCACCCCTACAGGGGCAGTGTTACTAGAAAAGGCGCCTATCAACCATTCACACTGTAGTATAAAATAGCCATCTGCCCAGGTTCCCAGGACCCACAGTCAGGAAGGCGATGATACCAAGCAGCACAGCTCTCTGCCCACCACCCCACCCCCTACCTGTGAAGCCCCCATCTGCAATGTTGAACATGAATTTGAACTTCCCATTCTTGTCTTCCTTCTTCCCCTCTTCGTCTTCCTCTCTGTCACCATTTTGCTGTGTTTCAATGGGTTCCTTCTCTTCAACTTTGGTGTCCTCTGTGGGAGGACAGACCACATTCACTTATCCATCCACAAGGCACTGCCCAGGGGCCTCTCTCTGCCAAGAACTGGGACCCAAAGCCAGTGGGAAACATGCCCCACCCCCCAGGCTCTCCGCAGACAGGGATTGTAAATGTTCAAGCAGGCAGGGCTGGCTGCCAGCCCCGGTGCCCCTTCCCCACCAAGTCAGGACCACCTGGGAACACGGGGAGGGCCCTGTGAACATGCAGCTCATGTCCAAGAAAGACAGCACCAGCTTAGGGGTGCGATCAGAGGACAACTGTTCTGGAACATTCCGGCACCGAGAGGTACACAAGGCTTCCGGCTAAGACCCGAATGTTCAGGCCAAGCTCTGTGGTCAGCTCTCCTTCCTCCTGCAGGGCTGGCAGGTCCAGGTCCCCACCCCCAGCTCCATCCAGTGCCCAGAACCCAGGGGACAGCACCCAGGAGGCCGCAGAAGCCCCAACAGTGTCCAGACAGTGCCTTGAAGAGACCACAGGACAGAGCGCACGCAAGAGCCCCAAACCTGGTCTGTAATCGCTGCTGTCCCCTCTGCTGTGAATCAAGCTTAGCTCCAGCTTGTCCAGAATTTTCTCCTTCTCGGGAAGCACTTCTTCTGCAAGACAAAGGGTGTTCATAGGATGGGGAGGAGTCCGGGGAGGACAGGAGGACTCTGGGATGGGGGCTTTCCAACCCCGCTTTAGCTGTGCAAGGACCCCAAGCCATCGCTTCCTTGGGAGTGGCAGGTGCCATCAGGGAGAACTCTGGGAGGCAGGGGCGGGCGGGCATGGACCGCACCCACCCCCATCGCCTACCTCTTCCCTCGCCCCCCATTCCAGCAGCACCCCTCCCCGCAAACTCCTCCAGGCACAGTCTCAAAATCCTCCCCCCCAATGACAACCAAAGTTCTGGCAAAAGTCAGAAAACAATGATCCAGCCGCCAGAGCGAGAAACAGGAAGAGAACCCACAGGGAAAGACGAGACCGAAGGAAGGGGGAACTGGAACAAGCCAGATGAACCTTCTAGACATAACAGACAGCTACAAAGTAACACTGAACACCCCCCCTGCAGATTTCTAAGACACCCAGGCCCGGAGGACAAGCCTCACCCAGTCCTCAGGACTGCGGACGCTCTGGATTCGGTCCTGTGAGCGGGTCACACCATGGGACACGGATGACCTTGAGAGAGGGAGGTCATCCAGGTGGCCCTGACCTCATCACACCAGCCTTTTAAAATCAGAGTTTTCTCTGACTGGTCACAGAAAAGGACGTCAGAGCCCTGGCCAGTGTGGGTCAGGGGTTAGAGCGTTGGCCCGCGCACGGAAGGGTCACAAGTGCACTTCCTGTTCAAGGGAATGTACCTGGGTTGCAGGTTCGATCCCTGGCCCTGGTCAGGGCACGTGTGGGAGACAACCAACGGTCCCTTCTCACATCGATGTTTCCTTCTCTCTCTCTCTCTCTCTCCCTCCCTCCCATCCTCCCTCCCTCCCTCCTTCCTTTCCACTCTGTCTAAAAACCAATGGAAAAAAACATATCCTCAGGTGAGGATTAACAAAAAAACAAAAAGAGATACACTTCCATTTATTGCTGATTGCCTGTCTCCCCTCTAAAACACAAATTCCATGCGAAGGCTTTGCTCTTTGAGCTAATTGTGTGACCCCCGTCCCTAGGGCAGCACCCCACACACAGCCTTCCATATAAAGGGTGGGCAAGGTAGGCGTACAGTTGTTCGAATGGGTAGACACACGGGTCATGATGATTACAATAGCTTTATAAACTCTGTACCTCGCGTACTCAACACCTGTAAGCCTACTTTTGCCCACCTCTGTACACGTGTTGGATGAATGAATGAAACAATAAGCCATAGGAATGCCAGGGAGGAAATTAACATAATGGGAGCGAAGATAATATTCAGAGAGAGACTGGCTGGAAATGTGCCTATAATCAATGAAGGACATAACATTTAGCTTTCAGAATCACACTTATCGAAAGCAAGATACATAGAGATGTCATTGTAGTGAAAGTGCACATCACCAAAGACAAACGGAACATCTTAAAGTGGTCTTGCGATGTGAGAAAAGATGCAGATTTCCTATCAAAGCAGTAATTACCCAAAGAGCAGTCTTTCTGAGACGCACAACGGAAGCCGGAATACAAAGGGAACAACACTTTTAAAGTGGTGAGGGAAAACCCTACCCCACCTTGAATTTCGCTGACCATCATTCAAAAGTAAAAGAGAGGGGGAAACACACTGAGAGAAAATTTGCCATTCGCAGAAATTTGCTGAAAGTGCTATTAAAGAGTCCACTTTGGGAAGAAGGACATCAAACGAAGCAACAAGGAACAACTAAGCAAACACGACAGGGCTAAGAATGTGGGAAGCTCGAAACCAGGATTAAAGGTTTGGAAATAAGCATACTAACAGATCTGGGGAATTACAACAAGTTAAAACTAAAACACTGGCAAGAGTACCTGGCCAATGGAAAGAGAGTGCGTTAGAGCTAAAGGTGTCTACAGTCCTAATAGTATAGAAAAATCAGAAGTACAGAGTAGCATTGACTACAAACTTGCCAAAGGAACTGAAGGGGGACAGGTAACTATAAAGAAAAATTGATCGCCCTGGCCAGTTTGGCTCCGTGGTTAGAGCGTCGGCCCATGTACCATAGAGTGGAGAGCTCGATCCCGGTGAAGAGCGTGTACCTGGACTGTGCTTCAGTCCCCAGCCCTGGTTGGGGTTGTGTGGGAGGCAGCCAATTGATTTGTCTCTCTCACATCGATGTTTCCCTCTCTCTCTCCCTCCCTCCCTTCCACCCTATCTGAAAATAAATGGAAAAATATCCTCAGGTGAAGATTAAAAAAAAAAAAAAAACAGAAAAGAAAGAAAAATTGATCCATCCAAGAGATGGCAGAGAAGAAGAAATAAAGGAGAAAGGGGCAAGAGTAATATAAAGCACAAAATAACAGAAATTCATCCAAATATTTAGCTATTACAATAAATGTAAAGAAATTAAACTTGCCAGCTAAAAGGTAGAGATTCCATGGTGAGATTTAAAATAACAAATCCTGCCCTGGCCAGTTTGGCTCAGCGGGTAGAGCGCTGGCCTGTGGACCAATGAGTCCAGGTTTGATTCCGGCCAAGGGCATGTGCCTCAGTTGCGGTTCGTCCCCGGCCCTGGTCAGGTTGTGTGAGAGGCAGCCCGTCAATGTGGCTCTATCACATCAATGTTTCTCTCTGTCTCTCTCTCTCTCTCCCCCTCCCCTCTACTCTATCTAATAATAAGTAGAAAAATATCATCAGGTGAGGAGTAAAAAAAAAAAAGGAAAATAAATCCTGATATACACTGTTTATAAGAGACATACCTAAAACATTATTTAAAGTAAAGGAATAGAAGAAAATACTTGCAAATTATATCTCTGATAAGGTACATGTATATATAAAGAACTCTTATAAGTCAATAATAAAGACAAACAGTCCAATTTTAAAATGGGCAAATGATCTGAAATGCATTTTCCCAACAAAGATATTCAAAGGCCAATAAGCACGTGAAAAGATACTCAACAATGTTATGCATACGGGAAATACAAACCAAAACCACATCCGGCTGGCGTGGCTCAGTGGTTGAGCGTCCACCCACACACCAAGAGGTTGCCGGTTCGAGTCCCAGTCAGGGTACATGCCCGGGTTGTGGGCCCGATCCCCAGTAGGGGGCGTGCAGGAGGCAGCCAATTGATGTTCTCTCTCATCAATGTTTCTCTCTCTCTCTCCCTCTCCCTTCCTCTCTCTCTAAAAACCAATAAAGAAAAATAAAATTTTAAAAAAAAGAAACAAACAATAGCATACACCCTTGTGTTTTTAGACCGCAAGGCAAGATGAGTTTGAAATCACAAACAAAAAGGAAGCATGTGAACCCCCAAACCCTGAAGAGCGAAAGACCAGAGTCCAGCCCTCCCCTGGGGTCCAAGGCCCTAGGACGGAGCAAGCACAGTCCGCCTTAAGCCAGGGGCAGCTGGCATGAGGCGCAGCCCGGCACCCTTCTCTAACCTGGGGCGGACGAGGCCAGAGCCTGCGCCGGGGTGGGGGGCTGAGGGAAGCCGGCACCTTTCGGGAGCTGCTCCGGGGAGGGCTGGGCCTTCTCCGCCTCCTCCAGCCGCTCATCTCGGGCCCTCTCCTTGCCGTCTGAGCTGTCATGTTTGTCCTCGCCCTCCGCTCTGTCCAGGGCAGCTGGCAGGGCCTAGAAAGGACAGGCTAGGGCTTCAACAGGAGTGGAGGGCAAGGAACGGGCACTGAGCGCGTACCCACCCTCCGGGCTCCCAACCTGCCCCTCTTAACCCAGAGGCCCAAACTTGGGCAAGGCCTGAGAAGGCCCCCAGACCCACCTCCCTCCCCTCACATCTACCAGGGGCCCAGGCACCAGCATCGCCCATACCTGGATTTCTGGAGGCTTCTTTGGCTTCTGCACCCCCAGCTCTTTCTCATCCATGTAGCCCAGTGGGGTTTCCATTTTGTCTGAAAGATCAAGGGAGGAGGTGAGGGATGCAGGTCCGGGCGGGGGCAGGGATGCCACAGAGCACAGCCAGGGTCTGGCCGTTAGGAGGCTCCACCTGGACCAGGTACCCCCAGGAGAAGGGCGGGACCCCAGGTGAGCCAGAGTGCTCACGGGGTAAGTGGTGTGCTAATGTCCACAGGGCCAGGAAGCAGACCCAGGGGTGTCTACCTCCGGGTCACGTGGGGAGACACCTCAGGTCTGCCCCAGGCCTGAGAGGTCCCAGTGAGAGAAGACATTTTGCCCAAAAAATACACGGATCACCAAAAAGACACTCGGAGAGAAATACTGTAACCCGATTAGAGATGGGCAAGGGATCTGAAAAGACCTTTCTCCAGAGGAGTTGTACAAAGGGCCCTAAGCACCTAAGAGGCTCACTGTCGTCACCCCCAGGGGAATGCAAATCCAAGCCACAGTGAGAACGAAGTCCCACCCCCCAGGATGGCACAAGAGAAAAGTCAGATAACACTGGTGAGGACATGGGGAAACACCGCTGGCGAGGCAGCAGAATGGAGGTCACCATGAACAGTGTGGCGGTTCCTCAAAGCGTTAGACCCTGTGACCCGGAGATCCCTGTCTTAGCTGTGTACCCGAGAGACATGAACACACACACCCACATAAAAACTGGAGCACAAATGTTCACAGTAACACTGTTCACGAGAGCCAGAGAGAAGAAACAGCCCCAGATGCACCCGCTGATGAATGGATAAACAGAATGTGGTCTATCCACGCTGTGGAATATTACACAGCCGTGAAAAAGAATGAAATGGATAGACCCTGAAGACATTATGCTGAGTCAAGGAGCCAGGCATCAGGGCCACATGTTGTCTGACTCCATTTACGAGAAAGGTCCAGAACAGACAAACCCGTAGGCACAGAACCAGTGGCTGCCAGGGGCTGGGGATATTGGGGAGAAATGGGGAATGATGGCTAATGGGTACATGTTTGTTTTGGGGGCGATACAATGTTCTGGGATTAGAGTGATGGTGGCCCTCCCTGGGAATATCCTGGAAACTAACGAATAGTTCCCTTGTAAAGAATGAATGTCATGGTACGTGAATCACATCTCAAAGCTGCCATCAGAGAGAAAAGCTCTCAGGAAAGCAGCTCCTTCAGGCAGAAGCGTTGGGGGAAGGGAGGCCATTCTCTGCGGGGTGCGCGGAGGACTTGGGGGCCTCTTCAGGCCTCGTCACCTCCCATGACCCGGGTCCCCGCCCCCACGCATCCGAGCGCGCACCTGGCGGGCCCAGCGGGGCGGGCAGGAGGTGAGCAGGGCTGGCGGGCACTGGAGTGTTGGGATCCGAGGAGATGACCTCACCCGGCTTCTTGCCCTCGGACCCCTCGGGGATCAAGTCCGGGGTGCTGTACTTCCCGTTGACGTGCTCAAACTCCTGAACCTGGGTCCGAGGGGAGGGGAGGAGGGAGGAAGGTGGTCACAGTTCAGATATAAGGGCCTCAGGGCTGCAGTGCCACTGGGGGCGCCCCAGGCTTAGGATAAAGGCCACCTCTGCCCAAGGTTGGCCACGTCAGACACACTTCTGGCCCCAAATGCCCATGCCAAGCCCCACGCCAACCCCAGTCTCCCTGTGTCCTCTGTCCTCTGCCACTCTGGCCTCCAGCACCCCCAAACCACCACCAGAGAGGCATTCTGGGCCAGTCCCTCTGGCCTGGCTCAGACCCCAAGCAGCTGTGTGGCCCTGAGCTAGGTACGTGCCCTCTGCCCATTGAACCCCAGGACCGTGTCGGGACCACGGGCAGCCACCAGGAAGGCCCACGGAAGGCTGACTCACCCACCTTCTTCCTAACTAGCGACATGACGCCGATGCGCGTGAGCACGTGCTGCCTCGAGAGGCCCTCCCGGGGCACACCGTCCGCGAAGGTCTCCGCACCGTCAGCCCCCGGCTCACACAGGTGCCGCATGAAGAGGGACACATAGGCTCTGGGGTGGGGGGGACTGGGGCTCAGGGAGTGGGGGGCCAGCAACGACCCTCTGTGAGGGCTGGCAGGACCCCCGGGGAGACCTCCTGGCTGGAATCACCATCCCTCACCGGCTCAGGGCCCCAGGGAAGGGCAGAGGGGGCTCCCCTGGCAGGGGAACCTCTGAGGACGGCCCTCGCCCTGGATAAGCCAGATCTTTCTCCGGAGACGTGGCTGCGCAGCGTTGTCTGCAAATCAGCCCAGCCCAGCCCCCCAAAGACCAAATGGCGGGGATTCCCCAAGCCTGGCAGGAGCAGAGACGCTGCCTCGCCCCGCCGGAGCCTGCCCACTGCCAGCTGGACGGCCGCGGCCTGGGCCACCACGCAGCCCCTTTACCTAAACTCCTTCTCGCTCTTTCCGCGAAGGTCCCGCACCAGCCAGTGGGAGTTGAAGGCGTCCTGGGGGGGCATGCCCCAGCGCATGATGGCGTTCAGAAAGGCCTTCCTCTGCCGGGCATTGAAGCCCAGCACCTGGGAGGGCGCGGAGCAGGGCGGGGAGCAGAGATCTCAGGGGTGGACAGGAAAGGTGTGGGGGGAGGGGCAGGCAGAAGACAGGCGCCTCCAGCCGGGGCAGGACACAGAGGGTGGGACCCAGCCCCCCTCTACCTGCTGTGACCGCAGCCCTCCCCTCCCACCTGTCCTCCACACCCCATCTTCTGAGAGGGGACACAATGAATCGGGGGGAGGGGAGCTGAGAATGTGGGGATAAAACCGGGCCCCACCTCAATGTTGCCTCCAACACGGGCAAGAAGAGGTGGCAGGGGCTTGTCCCTGTCGCTCTTCAGCTGCCTCCTGGACTGTCGCCGACCACCTGGGAGCAGGTGACCACCACCTTTCAGCAGGATCCCGGGCATCCTGAGCCCCCTCTCCGCAACTCACCCAGGACTGGGACCCCAAAGGTGCCCTTGAGCCTGCCCTGACATCCCCAGAGTACCCCAGCTGGCCATCGGCCCCCAGCACACCGCCTTGGCCCAGCCCAGGTGGCCAGCGCTGACTCACTCTGCCCTTCCGGCCTCTCCTCGAAGTCTTCATCCTCATCCTCAGAGCCGATGGAATATTCAGACTGGTTGTCCGAAAGCTCGTCCTGCCACTCTGGGGACCCGGCGGAGGGGCACAGGGTGAGGCCCCCATCCTCGGGGCCACACCGCGGCCCTAAAGCCCAGCCCGGTAACTGACCATGAAAACCTGTGAGCTCACCTCGTAACCCCAGCTAACCGACACTGTTTCCTAAGCTGTGGGCCCATTAGTGGCCGCATTTCACAGATGGGGCAGCTGAGGCTTCCCCAAGGTCACACCCTGGCAGCGAAGTCTCTGGACCACTACCTCCCCTAACCCCAAACGCCCAACACCCCACACCTGCTCCCACACCCCTTCTCCAGAAGCCTTTCAGCTCAGGCCCTTCTGCAGGGCACCTGCTCCCTGGCCCCCAGGGCTTCCCGCCGCCGGATGCCCTCTGCACCCAGTAGCACCCTGCCACCGAGGCCCGAGGCCCAGAGCGCTGCGCGCACTCCCGACCGGACACGCACCCTGGTCCTCCTGGGACGTGTCGTTGTAGTTGACCTGCTTGCGGATCCGCTTCCCCTTGCCCAGGTTGCGGGCGAGGTCCTCCTGCTGCTGCTCGTAGTGATGCCGAAGCAGCTTCTCCCAGTAGTCGGGGTCCACGTTCTCCTCCTGCTTGATGATCTCCCGCTCCACCTCCTCCTGGAGACAGCACCAGGGCCCCGTGAGGGCAGAGCCGGCAGTGCGAGGCCAGCAGACCAGGAGACGGGGCTCGGTCAGCGGGCGCCCGCTGGTGGGCACCTCTGCCCAGGGGGGGCCTCATGCTGCCTCCCACCCTCATATTTAGGGGCTCAAGGATGAAATGAAGCCTGCCTACTCCAGGAAGCCTTCCCTGATGTGCCCAGCTTCCTGACCCCCGTCACGGTCACCATCGCTCATCCATCATTCATTCATTCATGCCCCCCAAGTATGTCCTGGCCGTGTGCAGCGTGGAACAGCCCCAACCTGTCCTCAGGGGGCTCCCGGTTTCAAACTGGCCTGTGGAAGGGCAATCAGCACCCACGTGGAGGGTGCTGGGAGCTGAGGAGAGACTCAGGAGTTGGCCTTTGGGGACAGTAGAGAATTACTGGGTGGATAGGTGTGGCGGGCATGTCCTAGAAGATGGGGGGTGCTGGTGCGGGCCCTGCTGGGCAGGACTGGGAGGAGCCTGAGCACCAGACCCCCTGCCCTACAAGGGCTGCTTGCAGGAGGATCCCAGGTCTGCTGCAGTGGGGGAAGGGGGGGGCGTGGGGATGGACGGGGGCGGGGCCGCAGGGTGGGGGCGGGGCTGCGGGTGGGGCGGGGCCTCAGACTCACCACGCCGTCCTCCTCGCGCACCACGTACTGGGCCACCTTGAAGGAGCTCAGGTACTCGTTCATGTTCTGCAGCTCCGTGTCGTCCGTGGCGTCCTGGTTCCGGTCCAGCAGCTTGGAGATGGCCGCATCGTCATAGTGGATCACACTGCTGTCCTCCACATCCTTGTTGTCACCTGGGAGGAGACAGGGTGCAGAGTCTGGGGGCAGACAGGGTGCCCAGGTCCAGTGCAGGGCCCCACGGGACAGACCCCCGACCCTGGTCTTCCCCGTCCCCGCCTGGGGCTGCCGCGGGGACGCATGGTGACCAGAGGGCGACCCTGAACTGCAGCAGCCCCGCTGCCAGCCCAGGGGCAGTCCGCGGGCACAAAAGCGGGGGCAGGGGGACCCAACAAAACGCCAAACAGATGAAGCATGGTGGGGGGGACCCCCTCTTCTCCAGGAGCAGCCATGCACCGCACAGGAGGAGCAGGGGGGCTGGGCCAGGTTGCCCCCTACCTGGTGGGGTGCTGCCATGCTTTTTCTTGGCGCTGGCGGCCAGGGCGCCCCCTTTGGAGGACTGGACATCGGGGATGGGTGTGATGGGCCTCTGGCCCTGAGACATCATACCTGTAGGGCAGAGGTTGAGGGATTGCAGGCCTCGGGGACAGGGCTCAGGGACACCACCCTGGGGTAGGGAGTGGGGAACAGACGAGAGAGAGGCTGGGGGCTGGGGCAGGCCCTGGGAGGGGTGTGTCTCAAGCAGCACCCCCCATCACCCTGGACACCCACCCTCCACGTCATCCTTGAAGAGCTCCTCTGTGCCAAACTTGAGGATGTCGTCCAACTCCTGCTTGGTCATGGAGCCTGACTTGGAGCCCAGGCCGGGCCGCACGACCAGGTGGGTGAGCATCATCTTGCGCTTGGCCACCTGCGTGATGCGCTCCTCCACCGACGCCCGCGTCACAAAGCGGTAGATCATCACCTTCTTGTTCTGCCCGATGCGGTGGGCACGGCTGAAGGCCTGGGGGCGACCTGGAGCTCAACCAAGGGCTGGGCCCACGGCCAGCACCACATGGGGCAGGGCATGCAAGTGTGCTCACCGGCGTGTTCTGCGTGGGGGGCTGAGGGACTCTGCATGGAGGTGTGCGTACCCCGGGGTCACTGTGGTCACTCCCTGACTTTATGTAGTCTCCCGGGGGCCTGGGGGCCTGTGCAGGTGGAACTCAGCGTGACTGCAGGCATGCAGGGGTGTGTACAGGTGCAGCACGGACAGTGTAAGGATGTAAGGAACCACGGGAGGCTCTGATGAGGGTCACAGGGAGAGTCAAGCCGCACCTCCCTGGGAGGGAGCCAGTAACAGGATCACGGGGTGCACGACCACCCTGTGAGGACAGCAAGGCCCGGAGGCCACCCAGTGTGCTGCGAGCTGAGGCTCTGTGCATCGGGTCCCTGAGTGATGTGACCCAGTGTAATCATCTCTGTGGGTGGCTGCGCAGGTGTACACACCTGAGCATGAGCACAAGCTTGCGTGTGTACCTGAGAGCATACGTGTTCAGTGTGTGTGTGCAACGTGTGTCCCTGCCCAAGTGAGGTGGCCAGGGGACATTAGGATGTGTCTCTGCCCCTAACCTTCCAACTTTCCCATCCTTTCTCATCATCTGCATTTGCCTCTCCTCCATCTCTTCCTCCCCCAGCCTCCAGCAGGCTTGGTCCCCCACTTTGTTCTCCTGTCCCATCCCAAACTGGCCCCTTTGGGATTCAGAACTGACTCCCTCCTCCGCCCTCTCTGGCCCTGGTCCTGAGGGTGATGGGACAGCCCAGGGGTTGGCAGCCATATAGATTGCTGTGTGTCCTTGGACACGTCCCCTGCCCTCTCTGGGCCTGTTTCTTCCATTGTACAATGAGGAGCCGGAGGGGTGGGCAAAGCCTCCACTCACCTCCCAAGGCCCCTATTGGGGCTGAGACTCCGTGGGGCTGGCCCAGGAGGCCGTGAAGCCCTGAGACACTGAGGGGGTTGGAGGAAGGGAGCAAAACTAGGGGCAGGGAGGGGCCCAGAAGGACTCAGTGGCCACAGACCTGGATGTCATTGTGCGGATTCCAGTCGGAGTCGTAGATGATAACCGTGTCTGCGGTGGCCAGGTTGATGCCCAGGCCACCTGCCCGGGTGGAGAGGAGAAAGCAAAACTGCTGGGCCCCCGGGGCTGAAAGAGAGGTGGGTGCCAGGCAGGTGAGGGGGGGCAGGGACAGGCAGAGGACAGACGGGGCTGGCACGGTGACTCCATTACAGGAGAGCCACATCTCACGCAGTGAGGCCGGGGGGCCCAGAGTGGGGACAGAGCAGCCCGCCTGCGCCCCGTGAGCCCCAGCTGCGCTCTGAGCCCTGCCCCAGCAGGAGCCAGAATGAGGAGGAATCCGCTTTCTCAGCCCAGATGAGCAAAGACCAAACTGCAGGCAGCCAGCGAACACAGGCAGAGCCCCTGACAAGGCCCAGAGCACGTCATCCATGATGCTCTGCGGGCACCAGGACCGCTCGGGGTCACAGCGCCAGGGCCCAGGCTTCCCCACAGCTATCCTGACAGGTTCTCAGGCCCATCGGGGCCCTTCGATAAGGGGCCTAAAACTGACCACAGCACCCACGGGAGCTGTAAACAGGTCCCCGATGTGGCCGATGCTCAGCCACCCCTCTACCACAAGTGGCCACACCTGCATGTTCTGTGTTCGCTCTCCGGCTGACGTGAGTGGGCAACAGGAATGGCTGCTGGGGTGTTCGGGCAGCGGGGCCCCAGCCCTGTTCTGAGTGTGGAAGCCGGGAAGCAGCCAGACCCCAGGAAAACAGAGCCCGTGGCTGCTTGCTGCAGACCCGCTGCCAACGACGCCTGCCGGGTTCAGCTGGTGCTTCCCCACTCCACACGACCCTTGCTCCTGCCTCCCGCCCTCATCTCCTCCCCAGGGCGGGGCAAGCAGACCGACACGTGTGGGTATGTGGCCCCGCCCTGCCCTTGTCCCTGTACCCATCCTTTACCGGGTATCAGTGTTAGAAGCCCACAGGTGCCAGCCAGCCCCTGGGCAACTGCTCCATATAGTAACAAAGGTGGTACTCTCCTCCCCCTCTGCCTTTCTCCTTGTCTGCTTCTCAGCTCTGAACAGGTGTTACCTAGCCGGCCCCCAGAAGTTTCCATGGGATGAACTCCTTTTAGCGTAAAACTAAGGGGCAGCTGTTAAAATCTCAGGACTGTCACTTTCCTGGGGTCCCAATCAAGAACTCTGGGTGTGCCCTGGCCGGTGTGGCTCAGTGGTTAGAGTGCCAGCCCACACACCGGAAGGTCGCAGGTTCGATTCCTGGTCAAAGGCAAGTACCTGGGTTGCAGGTTTGAGCTCCGGTCAGGGCGAGTGTGGGAGGCAACTGATCAATGTGTCGCTCTCTCTTTCTCTCTCCCCCCTCCCTCCTCCCTTCCACTCTCTCTAAAAATCAATGGAAAAAATTTCCTCGAGGACTAAAAAAAAACTGTTTCAAGAACCCTGGGTGAGCCCTGGCCAATGCGGCTGATAGTTGGGCGTGGTCCCTTGCACCAGGAAGTTGCAGGTTCGATCCCCAGTGAGGGGCAGACATGGCAGCCGATCCATGTTAAGCTCTCACATCGATGTTTTTCTCTAAACATCAAGGAAACCATTCTAAATAAAAGAACCCTGGGTGAGGTGGGGGTACCATTGAATCTGTCGATCGCCTCTTGCCGGAGGCCCCCGGTGATGCCGCCATCAATCCGCTCGTACTTGTAACCCTCATACTCCAGGAAGTCCTCCAGGAGGTCCAGCATCTTGGTCATCTGTAGGGAACATGATTTGCCTAAGGGGCTATGGCAAAACAAGAAACCGCATGGGACTGGGGGCAGGGACCTAACAACAGCTGGAGGACGGAGCAGCCTGCCAAGTGGAGAGACAGGTGGGCCCCTGCCAGACATGACATGGGCTCTCTGGAGAAGAACGCAGCCTCCAACCTGGACGCCCAGGAGCCACTCACTCTGCCAGCCCCACAGCCTCCCTGCTCTCGCCTCTCAGAATAAAGCCCCAGCTCCTTACCCTGGCATTCAGGCTGGCAGGACTTGGTGTCCCCTCCATTTGGGCTTCATTTCCCAGTGCTTCCTTCGTAGCCCCCAGACATCCCAAAGGACCGGGACCCTCTGCCTGCAACGCCCACCCCCTTACTGCCTAGAGAACTCAAACAGCATGTCCTCTGTGATGTCTTCCCTGATTTCACTCCTCACTATAAGAATAGAAAGTCAGTCCCTTCTGAGCTCCCATAATCCTATGTATTTCCCTTCATTCTTGAGAGATAGTTTAGCTGGAAATAAAATTACTGTAGCCGTTTCTCCTGCAGTGTGTCGAACGTTTCATAATGGTCTCCTGCCACCTACTGATGATGAGGCGGCCAAGGGCAGTGACTGTCACTCCTTTGTAGGTACTAGGTCTGGCATGCTGCAGCTTCCCTCAGATGTGCCTGGGGGGGGGGGGTATTTATTTATATTTATATTTCTGTCCCATGGTACTCCAGGGTGCACTTCAGAACTGAGTGCTCACATCTCTCCCAGGTCTGCAAATTCTCACTAAATCCAGCTTCCCCATTTTCTCTCTTTCTTCTGCAACTCGTGTGAGATGACTGTGGGAGCCTCTCTGGTGTCCTCCATGCTCCTTGTCATTTTCATCCGCTCTCAAAGCTGCACTCAGGGAATGCCTCAGTGCAGGCTCCCATCGACCTGTCTTCTCCGCAGCAGTGCTGCAAGTGTAACCAGGGTGTGGAAATGTGTCCTTGCAGTCCCCTGCAGGTCCTTTTGCCAAGCGATCGCTCTGATTTCACTTCTTCCTGCGTGGGCTTCATTGATTTATTCCTGATTTATGGGAACTATTCTGTTGCTTTGGAGGATCCTAAGGCTTTTTATAAAGTCTTTTCCAGGTTTTTCTATTATTCTTTTCATTTGGATTCTACTTACTGTTTTGTGAGATGTCTGGGCGTTCGGTTTTGCCGTGAGTTTCGGAATTGGGCTTGTAGGCTCATCTGGGGTGGGAGGGTTCTGTCTTTCCCTCGGCACACTCCTAGGGGGTGTGCCATCCCCCTACTTGGTCCCGCGAGGCCTCGGCCCAGAATCACATCTTATGTCGGCAGAGAGGTTGGCACAACTTGGATCCCATGTGCAGGCCAGCCCACGGTCCCAGCCTCAATCAGCTTTCCCCAGACTCCTCGGCCTTCAGCCGGCGGCAGCACCTGTGTCCAGGTGACTCGTGCACAGAGGCGCCCCCTCCCAGCCTGCGGCTTGGAGCAATGGCTCAGTCCCACCACAGGGAGCGTTGTAGGACCCGATAGGACCATCACTGTGACTTCCTCACAGAGCTGACCGCAGGATTGGATAACTGTCTTCTGCCTCCGCTCCCATAAAGACTAGGAGTGTCTTGAGGACAGGGGCACCCCCCATGCCTAGCACAGAGCCTGACGTGTGACAGAGGCTGACCGCCTACCTCTCACCGCCCAGAATGCAGTGCTGCACATGTAACTTTCGAATGGAGCTGGAGGGAGGGCGCCAGAGCCGCACCACCCGGGGGATCCTCCCGAGCCGACCCAGGGCCCAGGCTGCAGGATGAGGGGTGGGGTGTTCGGAGCGCCTGGATACACAGACAGGCTCCACACTGCTTCGGGAGCACACCAGAAGGGGCGGAGGTCTTTACAGCCAAGGTGTCCTGAGCGCCTTGAGCTTGGCACCCAGCCAGCTCTCCTTGGCCGGGTCATGCCAGGGCACAGAGGAGTAACCTGACATGCAACCCACATGGAGACAGTCGGCCCTGAGGGGCTGCCAGCAGGTTGTGCCCTCAGCTAACAGATGCCTAAGACCCTTTGGGAGGGCGGGGGGGGGCAGCCACCAGGACACCCACCTGGGAGAAAATGAGCACACGGTGCCCTTCATCCCGCAGTTTCTTGAGCATCTTCTGGAGCAGCATGAGCTTCCCCGAAGACTTGACCAAGGAGCTTCCATCATAGGAGCCGTTGGGCAAGACGGGGGCCTCCTACGGACACAGCAGAAGGTGGGGCGTTGGGGGGCCAGGCGTAGGAGCAGATGTGCCCGGGCCACGTGTGCCCAGTGCTATGGTCCCAGGCGAGGCTCCGACTTGCCAGCCCTGCCCTGTCCCCCTGCTGCTGACACTCCACCAAGGCCACAGACGTCCGTGAACGACAAAGGACACAGAGCATTCAGATGCGCTGGCCTTCCAGCAGGGCTGTGGCCTGGCCCCTGGGGTTACCGTGGGCACATCCAGACAAGGCCGAGCCCCGAGCGCCAGCCGGGCAGTGTCAATCAGAAGGCCTCTGCCACCCAGGAATGAGCAGTCATACCACCCATACATGGTCTCCCCCAATCTCTGCACTGGCCTTTGCATTGGGAGCGGGGGGCAAACTGTGGAGGGTTCTCCTCTGAACCAGAACCAGAACCAGAGCCCGAACGGCAGCCACAGCAAGGACGGCGGCCAGCGTTTCTGAGAACGGACATGTCGGGCTCTCATCTGGTCCTCACCCCCGTGTAGGTGCTGTTATTGTCCCGTTTCATTTTTATTTTTACTCTTGTCAACCCTCACCCGAGGATATGTTTTTAGTTATCTTCAGATAGAGTGGGAGGGAGGGAAAAAGAGGGAGAGAGAGTAACATCAACATGCGAAGGACACATCGACAGGTCGCCTCCCGCATGACCCCACCCAGGGCTGGGGACCAAACCACAACCAAGGTATGTCGTGCCCTTCACCCGAATAAAACCCGCGACTCACTGGTCCGCGGGCTGCCACTCTAACCTCTGAGCCAAACCAGCCAGGGCATATTGTCCCATTTTACAGAGGAAAAACTGAGATTCGGAGAGGACCATCGACCTTGCTGAGCCCACAGGGCTGGAGCTGGGTGTGACCCAGGGGTGGTCCAGTCTCCCCAGGCTGCTTATCAGAATCAGCTGGGCCGCCCCTCGGTGACTGAGTGTAGTCGGGTCAGCCGTCAGAACCCTGGCCTGGGGGGACCTTGGTGACCCAATGCTCCCCATTACTGTTTGGGTCACAGGAAGGCCAAGGGAAGGAAAGGGCCTGAGCAAGCAGATGGAGGCTGGTTTTCAGAAACTTCTGGCACCATGGAAGCCTGCATCGCCTCCAGGTCCTCGAAGTCGAGAAGCACCACGGTGCCATGGACACATACCTTGACGGCCCCCAGGCTCCCCCCACTGCCGCCCACAGGCTCCTCCCACTGCAGCCACGGGCACCTCCCACTGCAGCCACGAGCTCCTCCCACTGCAGCCACGGGCACCTCCCACTGCAGCCACGGGCACCTCCCACGGCAGCCACGGGCTCCTCCCACTGCAGCCACAGTCTTTCCCCACTGCAGCCACGGGCACCTCCCACAGCAGCCACGGGCTCCCTCCTCCCACTGCAGCCACAGGCACCTCCCACGGCAGCCACGGGCCACGGGCTCCTCCCATGGCAGCCACGGGCTCCCCTCCTCCCACTGCAGCCACAGGCACCTACCACAGCAGCCACAGGGAAGAGGTAGGGATGGTTGCAACACTTCTTCAGGTCCATCATGATGTTGAGCAGCGACACCTGGTTCCCGCCCCCCTTGGAGTTCAGCGCCTCGAAGTTCCGTGTGAGGATGAACTTGTAGTACTTCCTGCAGCAGGGCACCGGGGAGAGGTGGCTGGGCATACCCAGCAATACCAGCCTCCGCCAGGGCTGGGGCCGGGGCCAAGCACCCATTTACGGAGAGACCAGGGGACCCTGAGAGGTGACCCCACAGGCCTGGAGTCACCCAGCGAGCTGCTGGGGGACACTGGGAACTCAGGCAGCCCAGAGCCTGGACACTGAAGTTGGAAAAGAGGCCTCTGGAAGGAAGCGTGGGGGGAAGGGGTGCCGAGGCCTCTGGGACGCTGCAGAGTCCTCCCGCCCACCCGGGAAGGCTAGATGGGGCCCCTTGGGGAGGGGTGGCTGAAGGCCAAGCCCAGGGAAAACGGGGCAGTGTTCCAGGGCGGGTCCCCCACAGGCCGAGCCCCCACTCACTTCTGCATCTGACTCAGCTCCACGCGGACAATCAGCTCAGTCTTGGCCGGCATGTTCTTGAACACGTCAGCCTTGAGCCGCCTCAGCATGTGCGGCCCCAGCAGGTCGTGCAGCTTCTTGATCTGGTCTTCTTTGGAGATGTCGGCAAACTCCTCCAGGAAGCCCTCCAGGTTGCTGCAAGGGAGCTGGGATGAGAGCCAGAAGCAAGAGGCAGGAGCAGGCCACGGCCCGCCTGCAGGGGGAGTCAGGATTGGGGTGAGGCAGCGAGCCGGCCCCCAGCCAGAGGGTCATAGGGCAGGCTGGCTGGTGGGCCCTGGAGCACTGGTCCTGCCCGAGGTGTCCTTGTGCCTGCGTCACCCCACACACCACAGCCCTCACCACACAGGACACCTTCCTCCACCCTGAACCCCCATTCTGAGCGGGAAAATGGGGACAGGTGAAGACAAGGAGACAGAGGAAGGAGAGTCCACTGATTGGTCCTGTTCTCGTCCCCCCTCCACTGCCGCCCAGCCTTCTCCCTCCATCACTGTCACCCACGGGGTCATTTTTGGTCTTTGAGCCTGGCCTATGGGAGCAGGGACAGGACCCAGGGGGTCTTCTGGGGAAGAGCCACGGAAAAGTCAGGATTGTTCCCAAGCAGTGGGCTGGCGCCCCCTCCACGCAGGCCATCTGAAGTGGGCACTGCTCACGCGCCCACTCCACCGAGGACAAGCCCAGGCCCGCCGCCCGGCCACGCCCGCTCACTTGAACCTCTCTGGAGTCAGGAAGTTGAGCAGGTGGAACAGCTCCTCCAGGTTGTTCTGAAGAGGGGTCCCCGTCAGCAGCAGCTTGTAGTCGATCTTGTAGCTGTTCAGGACCCTGAAGAACTGAGGGAGGAGGGGCCGTCAGGGGCGCGGCGGCCCCACAGGGCGCCCGGGCAGGTCGCACCCCTACCTTGGACTGGTTGTTCTTCAGCCGGTGGGCCTCGTCCACCACGAGGCAGGCCCACTCGATGGAGCCCAGGATGGCCTGGTCGATGGTGATGAGCTCGTAGGAGGTGAGCAGGACGTGGAATTTGATCTGCACTTCTTTCTGGAGGGAAGAGGAGCGCGTGGGGGCGGAGCTGGGACAAGCGGGGCACAGTCTCCAGAGGCAGAGGGGAGAGAGGAACTGCGAGACCCCGGGGAGTCACTGGCCGCCAGGCAGAGGGATGGGCGGAGGCCCAGAGCACCAACGGCACCCAGGACGGCCTGCTCGCGACGCTCAGAACCGGCTGCGTGGGGAGGCTGCGTGGGGAGGCTGCGCGGGGAGCCCGCACCTCGTTCCTCGCTCAGGCCCATCTCGTCCTCACGAGCCATCCCAGTTCCCGTTATATCCCCACCTACAGTGCACAGGGTCTCAGGCTGGATGCCTTTGCCCAGGTCCCCGTGGCCAACAAATGGCCGAGCTAGGATGTGAACAGTGAAGGGGACCCTGCACTTGGGGCTTAGAGCTATGCCGTTGCCAACTTGAAATTCTTTTTTTTTAATCCTCACCCGAGGATATTTTTCTGTTTATCTTCAGATAGAGTGGAAGGGAGGGAGGAAGAGAGAAATATCGATGTGAGAGGGACACATCGACTGGTTGCCTCCTGCACGGCCCAACCAGGGCCAGGGAAAAACCGCACCTGAGGTACGTGCCCTTGACCAGAATCGAACCTGCGACTCTTTGGTCCACAGGCCAAGGCTCTGACCACTGAGCTAAACAGCCAGGGACCAATTTGAAATTCTTAATAATTTTATTGCTAAATTTGTTTTGTAAGAGAAGGCCTATGGGACAATGGACACTTCTCCATTGGGGGCTTGGAGCCCAGGCTCAGGTGAGGTCCCACCCCACCCCACCCCCGCCCCAGACAGGTCTCAGCCCCCTGCTCCCTCCCCTGCCCAGCAGACACTGCCACCTTCCATCCCCAGCAAGGGCTGGGCACGGGCATGGAGGGCACTCACCCACGAGTACCCCCAAACCGAGAAAATGTAACATTAAACAGCAAATAGAAACACCACGCCGGTCAAGAGAGACACAGGGATGGGACAGCGCTGTCTCCCACGTTTTCATTCTCACTGGGCCTCGTGCAGGATGCAGCCCGTCCTGGCCAACCCAGCTGGCCCTCCGGGCGACCCGAGGGAGGGGTTGGGCAGAGGGAAGCCTGGCACACAGGCTCTGCCTACAGGTGGCGCCTGGGTTTGCTTCCGGCCCTGCCCTTCCTAGCTAGACCTTGGGCAGGTTAATTCTCTTCCCTGCACCTTGGTCTCCTCACCCGTGAAAGGGAACGGTGGGAGGAATGCTGTGGGCATGAACAGAGCTGTGGGGACGAACAAAACATTGCACGGAGAAATGCCACACGCAGAGGCCTGGACAAATGTCTGCACGCCTGTGTCCACAGTATATTCACCATCGCCAAACGGCGGAAGAAGCGGCCCAGGTGTGCACGGGCCGAGGAATGAACCACCAGCATTTGGTCCGTTCACCTGGTGGAGTGTTCTTGAAAAGGACGGAGGTGCTGATGCTTGCCACGACGTGGAACCTTAAGGACGCTGCGCTAAATTAAACCAGCCAGCCATAAAGGACAAATAAATGCTATGTGGCTCCACTCATAGGAGGTCCCTGGAGGGTGGCTGCCAAAGGCTGGGGGGACTGGTGTGGAGTGGGGCGGAGCTTCCGTTTTGCGAGATAAAAGGGCCCTGGAGATGGATGGTGGTGCTGGCAGCACAACGTGTGTGGACTTCGTGCCCTGGAACTGTACACTTCAAAACAGTGAAGATGGGCCCGGCCCGTGTGGCTCAGTGGTTGAGCGTCGACCCTGCACCAAGAGGTTGCCGGTTCAATTCCTGGTCAGGGCACATGCCCGGGTTGTGGGCCTGATCCCCAGTGGGGGGCATGCAGGAGGCGGCCAGTCGATGTTCTCTTTCATCGATGTTTCTCTCTCTCTCTCTCCCTTCCTCTCTCTCTAAAATCAATAAAGAAAAACATTTTTAAATGAAAAATAGTGAAGATGGTAAATTTTATGTTTATGTGTGCTTTACCACAATTTTCAACCATAAGTAAAAAAGCTGAGTCTGCAGAGTGTCCAGCCCACCACGGGGACCCAGTGTGAGCTTGGGCGAAGTGCCTTCTGTGGCTAGCTGGCCCACCTGTCTGCAGCCACCTCTGGGGTCCCTGAATCACCCGCTCATTCAACAAAAAGTCACTGAGCCTCTCCTGGGCCGTGACTGTTCCGAGCCGATGGAGAAGCCGAGGGAGACTCGGAGCCCGGGAGCTGACCTGCCCCCCGGCAGCCCCCACTAGGGTGAGCACTGTGGACGAGGGCCCGCCACAGGCCAGGAGCGGTCCCGAGTGCCCCTCGAAGTGCGGTCCGGGGACCAGAGCGTCTCCATCACCTGGGGCTGGGTCAGAAGCAGCCTCGGGCTGCACCCAGACTGCCGGTCAGCACCTGCCCTTCGGCACCACCCTGGCGACCTGCCCTGGGCTCACTTGCGCTCGGCCCTCCGCCCTTCTGTGCCAGGCTCTGGGACCTCCGCTTTGCTGGGAAGACGCCCAGGCACCGAGCGACTCGCCAGAGGTCACAGCTGGTGTACGGAACCTCAGAATGGCCCCCTTTTTTGGAGGTAGGGTCTTTGCAGGTGTAATTAGTTAAGAAAAGGTCACACTAGAATAGGATGGGCCCTAAATCCAATGAGTGGTGTCTTTTTTGTTGTTAATCCTCACCTGAGGACATTTTTCCATTGATTTTCTTAGTGAGTGGAAGGGGGGGGGGAGAGAAATAGTGATGTGAGAGAGACCATCAACTAGTTGCCTCCCATATGCACCCCAACTGGGGCCAGGGAAAGAACCTGCAACCCAGGTACATGCCCTTGACCAGGAATCGAACCCGAGACCCTTCGGTGCACAGGCCAACACTCTAACCGCTGAGCCACACCGACCAGGGTGACGAATGGTGTCTTTATGAGACACAGACACAGAGGGGAGACAGCCAGGTGACAGTTCAGACAGAGGCTGGAGGGATGGCCTACAGTCCCCAGAAGCGGGCAGCGACCCTCTCCTGGCGTCCTCGGGGACAGCGTGCCCTGCTGACACACTGAAGTCCGACCTCTGGCCTCCAGAGTCACCAGTGCAGAGAGACCCCGAGTGGAGGGACCCCCAAAGGACCGCAGAGCCCTTGTGGCCGCCAGGCAGACCAGTGGCCTCTCCAGCGCCCTCCCAGGGGTGAGGGGCGCTCACCTTCATGCGGAACACCTTCTTCCCACTGCGAATGGCGTTGTCCTCGAAGGAGAACTCGTTCTCCCGGATCACGGAGCGGCTCTCCTTGTCCCCCGTGTAGGTGACCACGTAGAAGTCGGGTGCCCACATCTCAAACTCGCGCTCCCAGTTGATGATGGTGGACAGGGGCGCACTGACCAGGTACGGCCCCTTGGAATGCCCCTGGAGAGAGCCGGCCGCGGTGAGGCTGCCTGCCCACAGCCGGCGCCGCCCCCCCCGCCCCCCCACACGGCCCACACCTCCTTGTACAGGGAGTAGAGGAAGACTATGGTCTGCACCGTCTTGCCCAGACCCATCTCGTCAGCCAGGATGGTGTCGGTGCCCTGCGCCCAAGAGAAGCGCAGCCAGTTGAGGCCCTCCAGCTGGTACGGGTGCAGCGTGCCGCCCGTGGAGTCGATGTACCACGGCTGCTTGTCAAACTTGACCGTGGGCTGCGGGGGAGGCAGAGGTGCAGAGACACCCTGAGTCCGGGGCCACCAGAGCCCACCCTCCCGTGGGCACACAGCTCCCTCTCCTCGTTCCTGCTCATCAGCCTTCAGGTCTCCGCTGAAGTGCCTCTTCCTCCAGGAAGCCCTCACTCCCACCCTGGTCACGTTCCCAACGCCATGGCAGCCCCATACTTTCCTATCTGGACAGCCTCCCCGTTGTTAGACCCCTGACACTGAGCACAGGCTGGTCACTACACTGGTCCTCAACACGGCTTCCTCCGAGTCCCATACAGTCCCGGGACACGGGGCACCGAGGCGACATTTGATTGATGCCTATGCCTAGACTGCTTCTACTTCACCCTTCTTGCTTCTTTTATCCTGCAGTTCAAGGCCACCTCCCCCATGAAGTCCTCCCGATATACCAGACCCACTCACCTTCCCTGGCATCCCACAGTCCCAAGCTGAACCCCCCTGTTCTGTGTGCACCCACTATGGGCCCCTAGAAGACGGACAGTTCTTGAAACGGGCTAGGGCCCCTTTCTCCCCAGGGCCAGGCGCTGGCAGACCCCTCAGAGAGGTCTGCTAGACGAATACAGGTCAGCCATCCCCCTCCTGATGAACAGAGCTCCAGGGTCCCTCCCGGGAACAGATAAGAATGGTCTGTAATGGACCGTGGTGCTCCTGAAGTCAGCGACACTTTCTGATTTAAATGCTTGGACTTAGCAATGAAAGTTCATGAGCTGAGGAGAGACCGTCCCCCCGTCTGTGCACAGGTAACCCACATGTCAACATGCACAGGGAGCCAAGGCCTCGGTCCTCCCCACAGTCACCCCTCTACATGAGGCAGGGGCCCTAGACCCCAGAGGGTGAGCTCTCTCCTGCAAGGAGGGGCTGGGTCTTGTCACCCTTGTCCCCTGGGGTGCCTGGCATGAGTGGTCTGAACGGCAGGACCCCGGCATACCCCCTACTGCATGGGTAAGGCCCATGTGCCCAGGCCGCGGGGACCAAAGTAGA
The DNA here is from genome assembly GCF_014108415.1 of Molossus molossus. Lineage (NCBI taxonomy): Eukaryota > Metazoa > Chordata > Mammalia > Chiroptera > Molossidae > Molossus > Molossus molossus. The sequence continues at coordinate 101,666,035 of NW_023425347.1, read as the reverse complement.
GTCCCGTGGACAACATGCCCTCCTCTGAGGCTGAGCCTGGGGTGGCAGCTCTGGTGACACCCCCCTGCTGCCCATTCCTCACTCACATCCACAATGGGCGTGTCCGGTGGCTTCTCCTGCTTATCGTCCTTCAGCTTCTTGCCCTTCTTGACCAGCCTCTTGGGCAGCCTGGCGTCCTCGCCCAGCATCAGCTCCCTGGGGAGAGGGCGGGATGCGGGTGAGCCAGGCTCGGGCCAGCAGGAGGCGAGTCCAGGAGGGGCCCAGGCCCCGGCCCACCTGTGGCCCCAGTAGGCTTGTTTCAGGTTGTCATAGTAGGGGATGTCGATGTCATCGATCTCCCAGGTGCACTGGTCGTAGGACAGGTCTTTCCACTTGATCAGGTAGTGCACGTCCCCCTTTTTGTCGAAGCTGCAACACAGTAGACGGGGGGGGGGGGGGCAGATGGGTCACTGGAGGTGCAGGGAGAGTCCGGGGTGCCAGCCCCCTTCCCCAGCTGCAGGCCGGGGAGAGGGAGGAGGAGGCGTGGCGGAGAGGAGCCGAACCCTTCCCGCCTGCTGCACCGACGGCGGCGGTCCGGGGTCTGGACACAACTCTCCAGTTGTTAGGTCGGACGGTTCTCTCCCTGGACCAGAGGCCTTTCTTTTCTAACTTAAAAGTCAAAGACCTGCCCTGGCTGCTTTGGCTCGGCAGCTGCAGGGGTGGGGCACGTCCGGCCCGTGGGCCCTGTGAGGCCCACAAAGTCCATACCAGCTCGTATCTCACACCTCACCAGACTAGCCTGACCAATAGAGCAGGCTCGTTTTTAAGTTGGTAATGTTGGGGGGGCTCGTGAATGATGTTATAAATATCCAAATGGCCCTTGGCAGAGAAAAGGTTCCCCACCTCTCTAACTTAGAGCATCGGCCTGTGGACAAGCCAAAGAGTCTCGGGTTCGGTTCCCGGTCAAGGGCACATACCTTGGTTGCAGGTTCAATCCTAGGCCCCAGTCAGGGTTGTGCGGGAGGCAACTAATGGATGTGTCTTTCTCATATCGATATTTCTCCCCCCCCCCCACTCTATATAAAGAAACAATGGAGCCCTGGCTGGTTTTCTCAGTGGTTAGAGCGTCGGCCTGAGGTCCAGAGAGACCCGGGTTTGGTTCCTGCTGGGGGCACGTGCCTCGGTTACAGTTTGTCCCCGGCCCTGGTTGGTTGTGTGGGTGCCACCCACTCGATGTGTCTCTCTCACGTCGATGTTTTTCTCTCTCTCTCTTCCTCCTTCTCTCCCTCCCTTTCTCCCTCCTGCTCTATCTGAAGATAAATGCAAAAACGTCCTTGGGTGAGGATAAAAAATAAAATTAAAAAATATCCTTGGGTGAGGATTTTTTTTAAAAGGCAAAGACCCAGCGCGGTGCCCATCCCAGTCCGAGGCCATCTCCACGAAGTAGACAGGCTGTGATTCCTGCAGGCGGAGTGCCCTCTTCTGGAGGCCCCGGGCACAGGGGCCCGAGGGCCAGGCCAGCAGCACAGCGGAGGGCCGGACACTGCAGCCTGATTCTGGCCCCAAGCTGGGCTCAGAGCCCCCCACCCAATCTGAGTTGATCGGGACCTGAGCTGCCTGGGAGCAGGGAGCTGTGGCTCCCTACATGGCGGTGGCGTCCTGGGGACCACTAAGAGGAAGTCCAATCCCTGGTCACCATAGAAACCGATGGATTTTCTCAACACGTAGTTGGTTCTTCCCCAAACCTCGTTCAGGTAAAAAAAAAAAAAAAAAAATGGGGGGAGGTTCACCTGCCCTGCTTTGGAGATAGTGAGAAAAACTGCCATTTACATTTTTAGCATGAAATGTAATAAAGGTAAATAACTGTGGGTCAGCCCAGTGAGGGGCCTGAGTTCCCATAAGAACGGACCCCTTTTTAAGGGTCATTTTCAGTGAGGGCCGGGAATGGGAAAGAGGGTGTTTCATAGCCAAGGTGGACGGCTTTGAACACTCTCCTGCCCTCTCCAGCAAGCTCCCTTCGCCCTCACAAGTGTGTGTGTGGGGGGGTACTCTCATGATCCCATTTCACATGACTCAGAGGCTCAGAGCCCAGAAAATAGGGAGCCAGGATTGAAATCGGAGCAGCTGGCTCAGGTGCTTAACCTTTGCTCCACCCAGCTGCTGTCTCAGGATGCCTGTGGTCGCTGGATCCTAAGTCCCTCCAAGGCAGAGCCCGTGTGTGCAGACAGGGTGTGGCAAGCCCAGGCTCCGAGCCTGCAACCATGCAGCAGGGCCCCAGGGCCTTACGGGGTGCCTACCTGTTGCCCATTGCTAGTTCTCAAGCACCTGAGCTCCCACCACCCAGAAAACCAAAGTCAGACTCAACAGAGTTGTCACAGAGGTGCCGGTGTTCAGAACAGTGGCCAAGGAAGCAAGTCCTGCCATCAGAAAGCACTGGGTTCAAATCCCAGCTCCACTGCCTCTTGGCTGTGTGATTTTGGGCAAGTGACTTAACCCTGCTGGGCCTGCTCTCACATCCATAAAACAGAGGCAGAAATAAAACGCCCACCTCTTAGGGTAGACAGCGCTGGGTGGTGCTGTTGTAAACGAGGGACCAATGCGTACATGCCCCACACACCAGGCTCACCTTGGTCCCTGGGACCCTCCAACAGGCATCACACGCTAAGTTCAGCAGGAGCCCAGGAGCACAAGGATGCTGAACCCCTGAGCACCCCACTCTGTGCAAGTCTCACAGGCTGTTCATTATGTGTTAAATTGACCTTTATATTTATCACCTTGGAACTGTTCTCCCGCAAGTGTGACGTGTGCCCATGCGCATGACAGTCCTCCAGCTGGACAGGCAAATCACCCACAGTTGGGGCCCTCGGCCTCTTCCCCTGCCCCACTGCACACAGACGGGCCCTGCGCTCGTTCTCCTGTGCCAAGGAGCAGTGTCCTGGCCACGGGCGCCCCCTCCAGCAGGCCCAGGGCCGCACAGCCGGCACACACCTGTGGTTCAGGATGCGGTGGATCATCATCCACTCGGGCTTGATGCCATAGCGGTAGAAGCGCTCCTCCATCTTGGCATAGAGAGGGTCCTTACTCTTCCTCTTTTCGCTCTTGCCATCCTCATCGCCAGAGCCGTAGTCAAAAGGCGGTGGTTCGTCCATGTCGTTCTTTCTTTGGTAGTTGCGATACATCACCGTGTGGTACAGCTCCAGCTGCCCCGGGAGGTGGCAGAGGTCACCAGGGGGAGTGCGCTGTGGCCCCCTTGTCTCCTTGACCCGGCCTCCCCTTTCCCTAGCCAGGGTCCCAGACGGGACCTTCAGCCTCCCCTCCCCAACACTCAGGGAGCTGAGCGTTAGCCCAGCCACAGCGGCCCAGGCACTCACCTGTAGCTCCTTCACCCAGGAACAGTGCCAGTAGGAGAGCCCAGCCCACTTGACAAAGAACTCTCTCTCCGGGATGCCCTCCAGAGGCTTGGGTGGAGGGATGCTGGGCTCCACGTCGGGCCCTGGCAGCCCCACCATGAAGGGGGCGGGGGGCTCTGTCCACCTCCAGTGTAGGATCCTCTGGACTTTGCCCTTCAGTGGGGGACACTGTGGACAGAGGAGGGTCCCCAAGTTCAGGGCTTAGCTGCAGAAGCCCACCCTGAGGCTCCTGTGACAGCAGGCAGGGGAGCTGCACTGCTCCCCGAGTCAGAAAGCACGACTCCACACACGGACCTGTCCCAGGAGCCCAGGTGAGCTGTGTGCATAGGAGATGGGCCATGTGGGTCTGTGTGCACACACGCACACACACACGCACACACACAGCAGAGCCCAGATGCACACAGGGAGAGCTGGCCACAGCATAGCCCAGGACCCAGGGGTGGGCCTGGGGGACAACTCAGAGCATGGGGGCATTTGGGGGCACCGGTGGGGGCTCTCTCCTCTCTCCGGCACCAGAGGCCTCCTACCCTCTCGCCACCCCTGGCCCTGGGACAGGAGCCAGTCCTGAGTGAGTCTGAGTGGACAGTTCTGAGGTTGTGTGGCCTCAGGCAAGTCACTTTACCTCCTGACCCTCAGTTTTCTCACCCAAAAATGGGAATAACAAACAGCCTAGAACCTGGAAACGCAGTAAGACTGAAGGACAGGCCCTGGCTGTGGTGGGTGGTTAGGGTTATCACCACACCTGTCTCTTCATAAGGACTCTGTCCTCAGATTCCATGAGAAACCTGCATGAGTCTTAAGATGGGGGCGAGGTGGTGGGCAGGACTCCGGTGGGTGGGGACCTGCGATGGGCGGGGCTTCGGCTTAAGCATGGGGCTGTGGGGGCGGGGCCCCGAGAGGGCGTGGCCTTGTTGGGTGGAGCTTAAATGCCGTGGGTGGGGCCTTTGGCGGGCGGGGCGGGGCTGGTGTGGGGGCGGGGCTTGCGTGGGGGTGTGGCCTGAGCCGGCCTTTCGGCGCAGGGCCTCCCGGGAGGGGACGCTGGCCGTGTGGGCGGGGCCTGGCCGGCGGGGCGGGGCGTTCCGCGCGGGGCGGGCGGTAACACTCACAGTACAGCGCGGGCAGAGCCATTCACCGTTTGGGATCTCGGGCAGCGGCGGGTTGAGGCAGTGCAGGTGGTAGGAGGAGGGGCAGGCGTCGCAGCAGAGCAGCTCGCCGCCGTCCTTGCACACTCGGCAGAACTCCATGTGGTCGTCCTCCTCCTCGCAGCCGCCCTCCTCCTCCTCCTCCGGGTCGTCCTTCGGCTCCCACTGGATCCCCTCCTTCTCCTTGAGGAAGGGGTACAGGTGGAGGCATCCTGGGCCGAGACACCCCCCACCTGCGTGGGACCCCCGCCTCCCACGCAGCACCGCCCCACGTTGTCCCGAGCTGACCGGCGCAGGCTGCACGGCCGGGGCCGCCCAGGGCTTACACAGTGAGGGCAGCTCCACTCGCCCGCAGGCGCCTTCTCCAGCTCGGGGTCCAGGCACACCAGGTGGTAGGCCCGGGGACAGGTGTCACACAGGATGATCTCCCCGCCCTGCTGGCAGACCTCGCAGTAGTCCTGGTGGTCTGTCTCGTAGCCGTCGCCATCTTCAACTGAAAGGGGGCAGAGGCGTCCCTGCAGCCTTCGTCCCCTTCCCAATGCCCAGCCAGTCCCCACCCTTAGCCGCACTGGCACAGAATCGTGCTTGATAGACGCTGGAAGAATGAATGGATGGTGCTGAGGGTAATGGCTGAGGAAGTAAAGGGGTAAAGAGATGGGTAGAAGATGGATAAAAGGAAAGAAGGAAGGGAGGGAAGAAGGAAAATGGATATAAAAATGGATGGATAAAAGAAATGGAGGAAAGGAGGGACGAGAGATAGGAGAGTAGGGGGATGGGGATGAGGGGTGGATGGTTGAATGAGTGGACTGTGGATGAGGTTATGGAGCCCTTTCTTGCCCTGGCCGGTTTGGCTCAGCGGTTAGAGCATCGGCCTGCGGACCAGAGAGTCCTGGGATCGGTTCCGCTAAGGGCACGTACCTCACTTGCAGTTTGTCCCCAGCCCCGGTTGGGGTCATGTGGGTGGCAACCACTCGATGTCTCTCTCTCTCTCTCTCTCTCTCTCTCTCTCTCTCTTCCTCTCTCCCTCCCACTCGATCTGAAGATAAATGCAAAAATGTCCTCGGGTGAGGATAAAAAAAAAGAAAAAGAAGAAGCCCTTTCTTCTCCAGTGCCCCCTTTGCTAGTGCAAAGGCCCTGGGGTGGCTCACACACAGATCCTGAATTTAGCCTCCCTGGGACAGGACCCCTTCTCCTGCCATAGACACCAGGGTGGTTGAGGAACTGCCTAGCTGAGGCCAGAAGAGTCCGAGGCATGAGGACACCTCCCCTGCTTCCAAAGGGGGCCTCTGTACCCCCCACACCCACATGGCGGCCATGGGAACCCTGCAGACAGAAAGTCATACTCCTCTTCTTCTTGCGCCTCCTCTTGCTCTTCTTCCCCAGGGCTGCAGAACACTCGGAGCGCATGGAGGAGCTGTGGATGCTGGCACTGTCGAAGTCCGACTCCTCCCGCTCGTCCTCCTCGCTCTGCGGGGGCAGGGGAGGGCCTGTGAGCCCAGAGCCTACCCTGGGGCTCGGCCTGAGGGGTCACTGGCCTGGGCAGAGGGGGTGGGGCACCGCGGAGGCTCTGGAGCTGCAGGGTTCCTGCAGTTCATCTAGTTTCTGTATCCAGCTAGAAACCCCCAGGGCCCAGCCTAGTGTCCTACCACCCTTCCTAAGCCCAGCTCCCCAGCCCTCTGAGAGTCCCCACATTTTCCACCTCAATACCTTTCCCCAGGCCATGCCCTCCACCTTGCCAAACTCCTACACATCCCTCAGGGACACCTCCCCAAGGAGCCTTCCCAGATCTCTCCTTAACTGAACCTGTGCACAGCCTGCGTGCCAGACCTGGCCTGTCCCATCTGCCTGTCGCTGGCTCTCGCCAGTGCACATGCCCAACCCCTTCCAGACTGTGAGCCTCTGGAGCAGGGCCCACATGGCTGAGCAGAGACTAGCACATTAGGAGGTGCTGTTCCGGGGGCTCCAGGCTGGGCCTCGCCTGCTGCTCCTTCCCTCCAGAGCAGCTCAACTCAAGATGTCTCTGTTCCTCTACCAAGGACAGAGAAATGGCTTCCATTTCTGCCCCCTACAGGGGTGGGGCAAGGTGGGGGTACAAGTGTCCCCACCAGGGAGAAGGGAGGGCCCAGGGCATCCCCTATAAAGAAGGACAAAGTGCTCCTGGGGTAGGTTCCCTTACAGTCAGTCTAACCTGATGCAGAGGGGCCCCGAAAGGACAAGGGGGCCCAGCCTGATGCTGCCCACATGCCAGCTTCCTGGGGAGCAGCTTCCCAGCAGACCTGGGCATCCAGGCCTCATCAGGACTCTGACGGGCCAGCTGACCTCCCACCTGCTGCCCGACTGGGGTGGCAGCTCAGGGCAGCGGGACCAGGACCGAGCCCCCAGCTCAGCAGGGTGGGCTCCACACTCAGAGTCCAAGCTGCGGGACCTTGGGAAGGATCTAGTCTGAACCCCTCACTAGTCAGGTTGGGAAACTGAGGCCCAGCAGGCCTGAGTGTAGAATGGGAAAAGAGTGGGGGAGAGAGGAGGACCTACCCCAGGTCACTTCAGGAGAATGAACTGACAACCCTGCTTTGTAGTCACTCCAACCTCTGTACACACGTGCAAAATGCATATCAGAGCTATTCACATGCACACCCTCAGACACTCCCAAGTACACGTGGGCTCACTGTGTCACACCCACAGACACCTGCACACTCACACATGCTCACTCAACTCTGGCATTCCCAAGTACACATGAGCTTGCTGTGTCACACCCACACAGCTCACCCCCTCTCATACTCAGTCACACATGCTCACACACATACACGCTCACATGCTCACACACACACTTGCACGCACGCACCCTCACACACACTCGCATGCACACACCCTCACACACACTCGCAGGTGCACACCCTCATACATGCTCGCACACATGCTCTCACGTTCACACACACTCACATGCACACACCCTCACACATGCACACGCACACACACTCACATGCACACACGCTCGCATGCACACACCCTCCCATGCTCGCACGCACACACCCTCACACACGCTCACATGCACACACTCGCACAATGCTCTCGCACACTTGCACGCACACACCCTAATACATACTCGTATGCACACACTCTCACACTCACACATGTTCTGCATGCACACGTTCTTGCACACTCGCACATACACACCCTCACACGCTCGCATGCACCCCACACGCTCTCACACACACACCCTCACACGCTGGCACGCACACGTTCTTGCACACTCGCACGCACACACCCTCACACGCTCGCACGCACGCACACTCACCGAGGAGCCTTTCTTTCTCTTGTTGCTGAACCCTCCGAAGCGGAACTTGAACCCAGCCACCTTTTTCCCCTTGCCCTTCTTCTTGGCATCCTTGGAGCCTTTGACCTTCTTCCTCACGCCAGGCCCTGAAAAGTCGCGGAATGAGCGGCATGGTGCGTTCAGCCCTCACAGTAGCAGCACAAGAAAAGGGTCATTTTGCCGCGACCCTTTCCAGATGAGAAGACCGAGGCTCAGCAAGGTGACGCCCTGCTCACAGTTCACAGTGTGGCAGGAGGGGCGCCAGGGAATAACCTGCACCAGGCTCAGCCCTGGCAGCATGATGCCCCTCTCCCTCCAACAGCAGAAACACTGGCCGTTCAGGAACAGCCTTGACCTGTCCCCTCTTCCCAGAAAAGAGCTGTCCCCGGTGGAGCCATAGCCAACAGGACCACCGAGGGCCCACCCACCTGTGGCCCACACCTGGGCCCTGGAGGGGTGTCCTAGGGCAGGAAGCTGCCAGCCTCTGGGTCATCCCCACACACAGGCAACACGAGCCCCCCTCAAGGTGGCCCTCACCTCTGCCAGTCCCCCCAGTGCTGGCTCCTGGGTAGTCAGCAGGCTGGAGGCTGTTTTTATGGAGTTGCCCACAGAACAGTGAGCCCCCTGGGGAGTAGCGAGCCCCCAGCAGCCCCTCCCACTGGCCTCCCCTGGGACCTCCTCTCTTGCATCACTTGCAGGGAGATGGGAGGGGCCCGGCTGTAACCTGGGGCCGCCAGGAAAATCTATCAGTTTCCAGGCCCTGAATAGGCAGCCCAGGGAATCCACAGCCCGAGAGGAAGTGAGAAAGCAGTGAGGAGCCCAGGACGGAGGCCAGCAGGGAGCCAAGCAGGACAGGCTCTGACCCATGTCACTGTGCCCTCCGGGCCCCGCAGGGCCCTGGCAGAGGGGCACATTGTCCCAGAAGGCAAAGCTCCTTGGGGCTGAAGCAAGGAGCCCTCAGCCTCTCCAGCCCCCAATAGAATCCAGTCGGGGCACCCAGAAAAGCTGAGCAGCTGGATCCATGTGCCCACCTGCAGTGGGGCCTGACACCCTCCACCCGGGGCGGAGGGTCCCTCCCTGGGGATGTCGAGTCACAGAGAGCCTCTGCTGTCCCTGTTATCCCCACCTAGACACCCCACTGAGGCCAACTTGTATCTGGACCTCCTTCCAGGACTCCCGGACGCCAGCCCTGACCACATCCATGCATATCTGTTACCCCAAGGACCCCGGTGCTCAGGCAAGAGGGGTCACAGGCTGACCTTGAACCCCTTCTCCCTGCTAATGGCACAGCCTCAAACTCAATAGACCCTGACTCTCAGCAGCCTGGGCCGCCCAAGTAGGAGGGGGCCAGGGCTAAACGCCCAAAGCTCTGAGCACCATCTTCCCCTTCTCCCCAGCCCAATGCCCTGCAATACCAGCCAAGGCCACATGGGTCAAGGTCAGCCAAGGCACAGGATCCTCAGACACCGCCCCAGCTGCCCGCTGTCCGAGGCCACAGGGTCTGGAATGGCTCCTGCCAGCAGGCTGGGTGCCCACCCAGCCCCAGCCTTACCTTTGCCCTCTTTGGTCTTGGCTTTGCGGATGGGCACAGGCTGGGGTGCCTGCTGGGGGCTGACCGCCAGCGGAGGGGCGATGGTGACCGTCTCCACAGCCGCAGCCACTGCCGCCGCAGCTGCCGCCGCCGAGCTGCCCTTGAAGGGGTTGTTGGCGCTGAATTCCCGCCACTTGGCACCCAGGACAGTCATCATTTTGGACATGGGGATCTTCGGGTTCTTCTTGGCAATGAGGGGCCTGTGTGGGGAGAGGCGGAGGGAGAGGGAAGAGCCATGAGGGGATGAGAACCCCGTGACCCCGGCAGGGCACGCCCCTTCTCCTCCCCATACTCCAGCTCCATACTCCAGGTTGGGAAAACTGGGCAGAAATGGGGGGCAGGGGAGAAGACAAAGTTTGAGACAGCAGTCCACTCCCCAAATGCTCGAGTCCCCGTTTAAGGTTGTTGGCAATCTAATTGGGTTTCTAGAACCTGCAAGAACCTGGGGGGCCAGAGAGAGGGGCTTGCCATGGGCACTGCTGTCTTCCAGAGCTGAGAGGGGCCACAAGACCCCGGGATGGACTGGGGCCCCATCCCCAGGTGCAGGGCCCGCGAGGGAGGTGACTGTCTGCCACAGTGAAAGGAAGGGTCCCAGCAGCTCTGCCCACCCCCCACCCGGGAGCTGGGCTCTGCCCCCCTGACCACCGTGGACACCCAGCATGGCGCCGGGCCCGGCCACCTGAGGAACTGGCTGAAGGCCTTGTAGTTGGTCAGCGTGTGGTAGTCGGCCTCTGAGAACAGATAGTCCACGTCGTCCAGGCCCCACTCGGCCATGAGCTGCCCCGAGGACTTGGGCTCCTACGGACACGCAGGCGAGAGGTGAGATCGGAGGTGGGTCCTTCCAACCTGCACCCCACCCCCAGGGCCCCCAGCCAGGCCTCGGAGCAGGGGGAAGGGGAGGCCTCGTGCCTGCAACTTAACCAGAACAGTTTCCAGCCTGAAGCATCCAGCCCCCACCCCCTTGATTGGGGGACTGGCTCAGGTGCCCGTTTATAAAGGGGTGCAGGGGAAACTGCTTGGGGGTTCATGGAGCTTGGGGAGAGACCGTGTGTGCCCAGGGCAGGGATAGCAGGACTCTCTCTCTGGGAGGAATACACTCGGGGTGCTGGGACACAACAGTGACCTGCAGATGGCCCTGGGCAGGCAGCAGGCTAAAGGGCTGCCTAGGGCATGTTGGGGAAAATGAGGCCTCCCCAGGATGTCCCCTGGTACAGTCATGCACGGATCCCATGAAAGGACAGGTTGCCGCCAGTTTCCAGAGCCAGCAAGGTGTGCCCTGGCCAGGGTAGGGGCAGAGGACAACCCCAAGAGGGTCCCTCAGTTACTATGTCCCGTTCCGGATGGGGCACTGAGGCCAGGGAGGTATGTGACTTCCCCAGGAAACACAGTGAGCTCATGAGACAGCCACCCAGGTGTCAAATCATCAGGCCACCGGGGCTGGTTGGGGTGGATGCTGGCTATGAGCTTGCATCCACCCCAACCAGCCCGAATCCTGGCTCTGCCACATATTGGCAGTGGGAGGTGGACAAGCTACTTCACCTCCATACCTCAGTTTCCCCACCTGCAAAACAGGGATCACAGCGCCTGCCTCACAGGAGGGAACAAGTCAGCGTAGATGCAGATGCTTGGACAGGGCCTGATTTCTAGCTTGTTCCAGGCAGCCCCGCCCCAGCCCCACCCACTGCCCCAGGCAGCCAATCAGCACGTGCCACGCCCAGGCTCAGTCCCTGGACACAGGCCCTGTCAGCCCCCTGCTGGATGGGGCAGTGAATGGCCAAGAAGCCCAGAGCTGCCGCTACTTCCATTCTCCTTCGTGCCCAGAGCGTCCCGGCCCCCGGTTCTCTGCGACATTTCAGAGAGGAACCCCTCCGGGGCCCAACCGGTCCCCACCCCACACAGCCCTTCCGGGAGGCACACAGGCCTTGGCTCCCCCAGGACGCAGGCAGCAGTGAGCCGGCTGAGGACAGTTACAGGATAACCCAGGTCACGCCTGTCAGTTCATCGTTCAAAGTTGCCAGCCCTCGGCTGGCCTCAGTCACACACGACCCACAGCACACCCCCAGAGGCCTGAAGTCCCTCTGGGGGCCAGGACATCACGGGGGCTTCCTAACGCCAGAAGTTGACAGGCACCATTTCTGCCTCACCCAGCAGCCGCTGTACTAACATTTACGGAGCATTGAGCTATAAATCCAGGCCAGTCCGAACTGCGCCTGGGAAGCTGGTCCCGGTGGCCCTGGGAGACTCAAGGTCCTCTGCCCCGTGCCTGACAGCTGGGCCCAGCACTGTCCTCGAGCCTTACCCTCGGCCCCTCACCCCCAGGAGCTCCCCGGGTGTGGCCTTGGACACCTCACTCCCCAGGTCGGGGAAGATGCTTCTCCCAGGGGTGCAGGCCGTCCGTGCCGCGTCCCTGACGGGCTCACTCTGAGCCCCACCTGGGCAGTATTTCAGACCTGTGCCCAGCTGCAAGTTCCCCTCTACTCTAAGCAGAACCGTCCGGCCGCTACCCACTGGCAAAGGCTCCATTTGCTGACTCATTTTCCCAAATTGCTCCAAGCGACACAGAACTGGAGCTCAGACCATCCCTCTCTTCGGAAGGAGCTGCGCGCTAGGATCTAGGATCTCAGACAAGACACCGGAGAGGCTAACTTCCTCCTCGAACTCCTCGACCTCCTGCGTCCTCATTTCAAACGTGTCTGAGACGCGTGGCTACAGCCTTTCTCGCAAACGTACCCAGCCTCCACAGGCGTGCACACGCACCCACTCGCGCACAGACCCATCCCCCGAACCACCACCCGTGGGAGACGATGCTCGGGCCCTGTCCTCAGGGGCTCCGGGCAGGAAGGCAGAGACGCCCAGCAGGAGGCTCTGCCATGCAGGCAGGTAAGCCCTGCGGAGCCGGGGCCCTCCAGCCGGCCTCGGGGTTACCTTCAGGCACCCATCATCATTGGCATCCTCGTCGTCACCCTTCCTTTTTCGCTTGGCTTTCTTCTCCTTCTTGTCCTTGAGTTTCTTCTTCTTCTTTTTGTTAGGGGAGTAGTCGCTGCCCTCACTCTCCGACTTCTCTTCCAGATCCTCTTCGTTTTCCGACAGCTCATCGTGGCTCCCCTACGAGACAAGGGGCACAGTGAGGGCCGCAGGGGCCCAAAGGAACCTGGAGTCCGGGGCAGCAGCCTCCCGGCCGTCAGCTGGCCGTGCTCTCCGGAGTGTCCAGCGGCTCACAGCGCAGCACCCAAGCCCGGCCAGAGGGGCTGCCCCGAGCCAGCACGGTCACGGATCTCGGCCGGATCTCACCCTGACGCCCGGCCACCAGCACCCAAGTCGGGCTCCCCCTCCCTGGGCCAGTCAGCACAGCCTGCAGTGAGGCTCGGGCTCAGCTCCCATCAGAACCAGGCTTCTGTGGACTTTGGAGTTTTAACGAGTCTTGTGTGATGGTGCCTGGACCCAAGAACTCAAAGCAGAGGACATGATACCGGGAGCCAGAGAGCCAAGTGCACAGCCTCAGGAGCGCTGGCTCCGCCCAGGGAGCACCTCCCTCTGGGCTACTGTACCCGCCGGGGAGTCCGGCGCACCTGGACAGCACGCAGCCCCGCTTTCCCTGCCTGTGGGCTCCCCAGAGCTGCCGGGCACCAGGCCACCTTCCCCGCACCCCTCCCTGGCTGCAGCTCTCAAGCTTGGCTTCCGTGGCTTCGTTGCCCCTTCCATGCAGGCATGAAATGGCCATTTATATGGAGATCAGGGCGTTTGCAGCCAGAGCATCCCCACTAGAAGGCACGGCCCCAGAAAGCTGTTTGCTCTCAGCCCCTCCACACAGATGCAAGTGGACTGGCAAGCCCCTGCCCAGCCCCTCCTGGCTGGGTCTGCAAGGGGGGGGGGGCTGGGCGCTGATGCCCTGGGGACCAGCACGGACTTGTTATCTTTCTGCTGGCTGTTTGCTGTTCTCAAGGTGAGCAAAATGAGGCATGGACGAGATGGAGAAGAACCAGAGAGGTGGAAAATGAGCTCAGGGCCTGGCTGGTGTGGCTCAGTGGTTGAGCATCGACCCATGCACCAAGAGGTCGCCAGTTCGATTCCCAGTCAGGGCACATGTCCCCTAGGTTGTGGGCCCAATCCCCAGTGGGGGGCATGCAGGAGGCGGCCAATCGATGCTCTCTCTCATCGATGTTTCTCTCTCTCTCTCTCCCTCTCCCTTCCTCTCTAAATATCAATAAAGAAAAAAACTGTTTTCAGTGAGCTCAGAAACACCAAGGGGGAGACAGGCATAGTGGAGGAAGGAGAGAAGGGGAAGGAGGGAGGAGGACAGGGAAGGGAGGGAGGGAGGAGAGGGGAGAAGGAAAGGGAGCAGGTGGGAGAAGGGAGGAGAAGGAGGGTGCTGGGGAGAGTGGGGTCTTCTGGAGAATCCTGGGAGGCCCCCGCTGGTCTCTGCCCTTTGCAGGGAACTCCTGTAAGGAGTTGCGAGACTTTTCCCAGGAGGGAAGCTCTCCCTGACATGCAGCTGGGAAAGGGCCCTCCCACAGGCTCCCCACACTTCCCGGACTCTCTCAAGTGCTCAGCCCACTGTCTCCCAGCTCCACGCTCTCTGTCCCCAAACCTTTGGTGCCCATTCAGGACTGAGTCAGAGTACTGGCTGGCGCTTGGCCAGCCTCGACGCCTTTCCTGAAGCCTGGGGTTTGCCAAATACGGATGGCCATGCTGGGCGCCAGGGGCAGTGCAGGTCCTGGCTGCTGAGCCTGCCTGGGCAGGACAGCCTCATCGGTGGCTCCTGCTCCCAGGGCTAGTGGCCACAATTACCAGCTGGGCCTTGGTCCTCCAGGGAAGTGGGGGTCAGACAGGGATGCCCATCCCCCAAGGGTGCAGAGTTTGGCCAGCTTAAAGAGGTCACCCTTCGAGAGCCCTAAGAGACAGGCTCCATTCCAGCCCTCACCCCAGCAAAGGTAAGGACGGGAGGAAGAGGCCACAGACTTCAGCACCATGGACAGAGGCCATGGGACCCACAGAGGTTGGGCCGCAGGGCTGGCCCTCAGCTGCCCTGGGACAGACCAGGGATAAGACAAGACAACCCAGGGTGGGTCCTGGGGCTCCCTGGGGGGCGGGGGGCTGCAGACAGAGAATGCCTTGAAGCTCCAACCCTTGCTAGCCTGGGAACGGGGCACGTCACTGCAGCACCCTGACCTCAGCTTCCTCGCCTGAGAAACGGGGACGCCACTCGCGTGGTCGTGGGACAAAGGAGATCATGTAAGAGAGAGGCTCGAACATTCTGAAGTGGGAGCACCCCACGTACCCACAACGACAACCCCAACTCTGCTTGGAAGCCAAAGATGCAGCCAGGACGACAAGCTGGAGGACATAGCCAGCCTCGAGGCCCCCGTTTCTGGGGATCAGGAAGGAGCCTGCAGCTACAGTGCAGATGGCTCGAAGCTGACGGGTTGCTGTGGCCACACCTGGGGGAGTGGGCCCGAGCCTCTGACGGGAAGCAGGCTCTGCCACGTCTCACGCATCCCACGTGCAGAAGGGGCAAGGAGTGGTCAGCAAAGCCCCAGTGCGAGCCCAGAGGGAGCCGGGGGAGGGAGGGAGCCGGAGGGAGGAGCAGGCCTAGCAGAAGGCCCATGGGCACCGCCAGCAGGGCTGGCCCAGCATTCACTCCAGGGCCACCTGGGAGAGCAGGAGGGCAACGACCTCCTCGAGGAAGGGGAGCTGGAGCTTCGGCGGGGCCCCTCGTTTCAGGGAAGGGGGAGACAGCTCCCTCTGCTGTCACCCACACTGGGAAAGCCTGGTCAGAGAGCAGGCTCCGACTCCCCAGTTCCCGGACCCTCTCTCCGCCCCACCTTCTCCTTCAACCTAACTGTACCAACAGCTCATCCAAGCCCTCCTGCCTCCCCGGGGCTGGCGGAAGCTGGGGTGCCGGGCAGGTGCTGGAGGCTGGGTTTCCGCCGGCACAGTGTCTGTCCAGAGCACACCTCTGCACCCAACTCTGCACCTGCCTAGATCTCCCCAAATCTTTTCTTGCAGCGAAGGGGCAGGGGAAGGGCAGTGACCCGTGGGACCTGGGGGGATGCCGCCTCAGCCAGAGGCAAGAAGGGGAGCAATATCGGAGAAGCAGGGTGAGTTCTCTATCTTGAAACTGGTGAAGGGGGGCTGCAGGCCAAGCCATGTTCAGGGGAGAAGCAGCAGGCACGGAACTATAACGCCCTGACCAACCTCAGCCCTGAGTTACACCGTGGACTCTGAAAGTCAGGGTCACAGTCGGGGCTGGGACCTGATGCTATCCTTTGGGTGAAGGCAGCCTTGGGCCGGACTATGGGGAATGTACTTGGTGTAGAAGAATTTTAGGGCATTGGAGCCCCCCACAGAATCTATCTGCAAAGCTGCCTTAATCACCCCGGTTGTGCGAGCCAGCAGCTGGAGGCAGGCAGGAGGGGTCTGGGCCCTGCGCCCCAAGCCCACAGAGGACAGAGCACGCCCCGGGGCAGGCCTGGGGACTCCGAGTGAGCAGTCCCTTCCTCCTCCATGCTCTGCAGATGTTTCTGGATCCAGGCCGCCCCTCTCCCCCTCCCCCTTCCCTCCATGCCCAGCGCCTGGCACACACCAGCCATGTACACGCGAAAGGAAGGACTCGGACAGCGGGTCATTCCCGATCTGGGGTCCTTCAAGATTGAGAGGGAAGAAGAAAGAAGCAAATATGAGCTTCCCCATTCACGACTGTTATAAACAGTTATAATTTAGCACTGAATAATTGGTTGCTATGGTAACCGCTGCAGTACAGGTTGAAATCATTTCTCCCTCCTGCGCTGGGTTTGACAAGGAGCTTCATCTACATACGCTCAGGTTCTGGCCCGAGTCCGGTTATTTTATGTAAATCAGAAACCGAGGCTTGCTTCTTGCTCCCCTCTCCCCACACACACACAGAGGAAACGAGACTACTGTTCGTCCAGCTGCGCCCCCACCCCTGCCTCCGCCCACAGCCCGACCGGGCCACCTGGCTGGAGATGGAGAGGAGCAAAGGTCGCAATTCCCTTCCCCTGGTCCTGAGGACACAGGTCTGTAGGTGGGCAGGGGTGGGGTGGGGAGGCGGGACACAGCCCCCGGGATCCTGGCCCCTGACCACAGATGCTCCAGACCCTCTACGACCTGCCAGGCCAAGCCAGGCTCTGGGGGTACAGGTGAGGAGCGGCAGTGGCCCAAGGCTGGTCTTCACCCCCGCTGCCGGGTGTCTGCAGCCCTCCAGGCGGCCCTGCCCCCACCCCTGTTGAGAACAGAACTGCATCTCAGAAGAGGGCGGAAGGAGAGAGTGTGAGAAGAGAGGGGAGGGAGAGAGGAGGAGAGGGAGAGGGAGGGGAGGGACATGAGGAGCGGGAAGAAACTGAAGGAAGTGGGAAGAGGGCAGGGGACCCGGAGCCGGCCAGGGACGCACCGCAGAGGCCCAGCGAGGCTGCCTGCAGAACACGCAGAAGAACCAGAGCCAGGGAGACAGGCGCAGGCACGTGCTTGGTGGGTGGAGACGGGCAGGAGCTCTGAGCGATCAAGGCGCTGGGCATGCAGGAGGCAGACCAGCCCCACCCCCGCACGGCCGCACCCCTGCACCTCGACAGTCCACCACTGTCCAAACCTGCCCACCTCCCACCGCGGTCCTGGCCGGGCCGTGAGGAGGGTCCTGCTGTGCCCTGTCCCTGCCTGGGGCTGGGGACGGAGGCAGGGACACCCACAGGCCCATGGCACTCCTAGGGTTCCTTCATTTGCGTTTGGGAACTGGGGAGACCCCGCCTGAAGACCAGATGGCATCCTCTGTGCTGACCTGGCCTCTGCCCAGTCCCATAAAAGAAGCTGCTAGAGAGAAAAGGCTCAGGGGGAGCTGGCAGAGGCGTGGGAAGCCCCTGCCCTCGGCCACTGGGCCCCGGGACCCTAGATCCCACCACCCCAGCATACACGGGGTCTTGAGGACGAGGACAGCGGTGGCATAACATTGCCACGTCCACCAGGAAGCCAGGCCCTGCACTCCAGGGCCCGCCAGCCATCCTCTGCCCACAGGGACCGACCTGCAGGGCCAGGTGTCATCGGAGGAAGGACGGAACAGAAATTCAGAGCCCCAGCTCCATCCCACGATCCTCAGTGTCTCCCTCAATGGGGGACGGTACACGTGAGAAACGCTGACCACCACCCTCATGGGACAGCAAGGAGGCTGGGTGCCCCTGGGCTGGTTCCGGCCTGAGGAGCCGCCCCAGGCTCTCAGCTCCCGGCGGGCAGCCCCAGGCTGACCACCAGGGGGCCCAGGGCACGGTCTGGGGCAGGCCTTGCCCCCCAGGCACATCCAGGCCAACACCGCAGTGCCCAGGTGCCTCCAGCCCCCCCACAGCTCCTCTCCCATGGAGGTGCCCTGTGTCACACCTGCTTCACCCCAAAACCAGCCAGGGAGGTGGACAGGTGAGGACCCCTTGCACAGGGAACAGTGGCTTCAGGGGCACACCTTCGCCTGTCCCCCTTCACGGCCCTGTCCTCAGAGGTCTCTCCTTCCAGAGATGCCACGTGGCTCAGGGGACAAGCAAGGGGCCCCCTTGGCCTCCGTCACTCACACCAGCCCCCTCCAGGACAGCTGCACCCTCAGCCTGGGAGGGCCCCACTTCACCGAGTCAGGGGGCCAGAGTCCCAGGGCCCCCAAGGACACTGCACTCACCCACCACCTCTGCCGGGCCTCTGCCCTGCAAAGCTGGCCTGGGTGGGCTGCCCGGGGGAGGCGGGCTTGGGAGGACCGGCCAGGGGACAGCGCGGGGCAGAACCGACAGCCCTGCGCCAGACGCCAGCGGGGTCACGTGTCACCCTGGGCAATGTCCTCTCTGAGCCTCCACACTCCACTGGCTGGTCTGTGAAGTGGGGTGCACACCACCCCAGCCCCACGGGGCCGCCTGGAGGACCGGGGAGGACGCCCAAGAGGAGGTGGCCGGCTAGCACGCGGTGACAGAGGCGCTGGCCCGTGGTCCTGCTACCGTCCCTGCCCTTCCGAGGGGAAGGGCTGTTAGGAACCGGCTGGCCTCAGCTTCCCCACCTGGGCAGTGGTGACAGCCCTCCCGCCCCACAGCTCCAAGGTTGACCTGAGAAAGTGAGTCTGCGTGGACACATTCTGGAAATGACACCACGAGGCTCACACACGTCACTCCTGAGGGACCCGGTCCCACGCCGGGGCCGGTGATCCTTCCTCCCCTTTCTCATTTTCAACAGGGTTCCGACTGAACAGGTTGGAAGCAGCAAACACAGGGACAGAGGCTATCAGGGACGGGAGGCAGCGCCCCACAGTGCAGGCAGGAGCGGGGTCCTCCGGTGAAGGCGTCTGGGGACGCAGTGTGGTCACGGCCCAGGACAGCCACGCGGGAGGAGAAACCCCCCTTGAACATCCTGCTCAGAAGACAGGGCACTTCGAGGGGTCTCAGGGAGGTGTCCGCTCACAGCTCAGCACTGCGTCCCCCACTCGAACCCGTGTCGGCAGCCCCAGCCCTGACGCCCCGCCCCAGGCCCGCGCACCTCCTTCTTCTTCCGCTTCCCTTTGGACCTGTTCTCCTTGAGCTTCTTGGATTTCTTCTTCTTGGGAAGGCTCACGGGCTCCTCGGGGAAAAAGTCCTCGAAGGCTTCAAGGCCACCATCTTCCTCTGGAGGAAACAGAGGGGGTTACTCTGCCACTTCCTCTGGGAGACCCCGAGACACAGCAGGGGGCGCTGGGGCAGCCAGCCCCTCCCCCACCACGCTGCCAGGTCACAGGCCGGGGGCCGCACCCCGCCCTCCGCCCCAGACAGTGCCCGGCAGCCCCTCCCCACCCCAGGCCCCGCGGACCCAGTGAGCAGAAGCCCAGCTCTGGGGCTGTCGCATCACCTCACGGGACCCCTCCTTCCTCATCAGTACCATAGGGCGTGGTACCACCCCACACCCCTGCAGGACATGCCCAGGAAGCAGTGTGCTGACCAAAGGGAGTGGCCGGGAAGCCTGGTGGGCATGGCTCCTGGGGAGAAAGCGGCTGTGGGATCACACAGCCCTCCAGCGGCCCGTCCCCGCCCGCCACAGGCCCCCTGGAAGGTCGGAGCAGGCTGGGGTACAGGGCAATGGGAACCACAGCTCACCTCTCCCGGACCAGGGAGCTGGACAGCAAGCACTGGGGATCTGGATGGGAGCCCAGCAAGGAGGGTGCCAGGACCCTCTCAGTGAGGAATCGAAGACCACACCGCTCTCCCCTCAACACACCTACACAGGTACACACACCCCTGTCACACCCACACAGGTACACACCATCACACCAACAAACACACACACCTCTGTCACACCCACACAGGTACACACCATCACACCAACAAACACACACACCCCTGTCACACCCACACAGGTACACACACCCGTCACACCAAAAAAAACACACACAAGTCACACCCACACAGGTACACACACCCCTGTCACACCCACACAGGTACACACCATCACACCAACAAAAACACACACACAGTCACACCCACACAGGTACACACACCCCCGTCACACCCACACAGGTACACACCATCACACCAACAAAAACACACACACAGTCACACCCACACAGGTACACACACCCCTGTCACACCCACACAGGTACACAGTGTCCCCTCACTCCCCACGTGCACCCAGGGGACAAAGACAGCCAACCTGGGTGTGGGGACACAACAGGGGGTCTCACTCAGCCTGAGGACTGCCATCAGGGGATCTGAGGAGGGAGGCGTCCCAGGACCACTGGCAGACTTTACGTGGGAAAGGGGCAGGGCGCTGGGGGAACCAGGGTTAGAGACAGGGCCCCCCACACCCACCCCACCCAGGCACCTTCTATGCTCGAGTTGTTGCCACATCAGACCCACAGCCCACAGGTGCTGGGGCACACGTGTGCACACTCAGGGCACACCAGCATCTGGCCCCCCCCGTCCTCCACATGGGTCCCCCCCACACCAGCCTGGGGTACCCTGCCCCGCCTAGTGCCCAAGTAGAGGGGAAAGGCCCCACCCCGGGGCTCATGGCCCCCATGACACAGTCTGGGAGCAGCTGGAGGGCACTTGTGACTCTGGTGGCCCAGGGGATGCCCCCCCACACCCGAGACCCACACATCCTGCTCCTACCAGGAAAAGGGACTGTACACTGTCTGGGCACCCCTTTGCACTGGGACCCCCCCCAGGGGCCTCCCCACCCAGGCACAAGTGTCCTCCCTGTCTTGTACAGTGCCCGCCCCGGGAGCCCCAGCCCAGCCCTGTCCCCATCCTGCAGGGCAGGCGACTGAGAGAGGCAGACTCCAGGCAGGACAGGGAGCTGCCCCAGAGGCGGCGGCCTGAGCGTGGCCTGGGTGCCAGCCATCCCTGGGGGGCCAGCTCGGTGGCCCTGACCAGCAGACAAGGGCACTGCTGAGGACAGGACCACATGGAAGGCCCAGCTGCTGTGGCCTGGGCCTGGCGCGCCCCCCGAAGTCGGGCTGATGTGGTCAGGCCTTGCGAGGGGCAGGCCAAGGCTGCACGGGGGTCCAGCCGGTCCCGGAGCCTGATGTGGGAGGGGCAGAGATCTGGGGGGCCAGATGGAAATGAGCATGGGGACCCCCAGAGTCATCCTGGAGTGGAGAGGCCTGAGGGGCAGGGATGGGGCTGGCTGGGAGCCAGGTTGGGGTTGGGGTGCCTGTCCACACCTGCCCCCTCCCCCCACCGCCTCCGCCTCCCCACACTGCAGGGAGACCGCCTGGGCAGAGCCGCCCGCCTCGGGCAGTGCCCAGCACGTTATGTAACAGGCTCAGGCTGATGTCATCGGGAGGGGGCCTCTCCCTCCGCCTCCTGCCACCTCCCCATGTCCCTGTCCCCTCCGCTGGGCAGTCCCCCAGACTGGGAAGGCCAGCCCAGCACACGGCCACTGACTGACCTGCAGAGCAGACAAGGCGAGGCCAGGGGGCTGCAGGAGGCTCAGAAGGGAGCCTGTGCCGCGTGCTGGGGGGAGGAGGCACACTCCAGCCGTGACCCACACCCAGGACATGCCTCCGAGGATAAGGCCCTAAACTCTCTGCCCAGGCAGCCCGCCCCCACTCCTGAGGACCTCCCGGCCCAGGACCACCTGCCTGCTTGGACCTCTGCTCCAGGAATGGTCCAGGGCTGCACAGGGGGAGAGACCCCACCCTGCCCACCCGCCTGAGACTCTCCCTCTCCTCTAGCGCCCTGTGTGGCCTGAGGACATCCCTGGGCTGACCTGCTGTGACACGGCCGCCCCATGACTCCCACTCAGAGTGTCCTCACTGCTGCCCCGCCCCACCGCCTTCTGCAGGGCCTGAGCTTTCTAAACCCAGACCTGGGGAGTCATCCGAGCAGCCCTTCCCCTGCCCGTACCCCTCCTGAGCCCCGGCCCTGCGCCCCTCCTCAGGGCATAGAGCCAGTGGTAAGCTGAGGTCCCACTCACCAGGGTGAGGGTCCCGAGGAGAAGAGGCCTCAGGACTCCTTGTCCTGCTAGCTCCCGGCTGCCCACAGCCTGCCGGGCAGTGCCCTCCACACCAGCCCTGCCTCTCCAGCCCAAGGCTCCATTGATCCACAGGCTATAATTAGGACCCATTAGCCTTGTTATCTCCCACCTGCTGGGCTCCCAGGTCGGAGCAGGCCTGGGGGGGGCTGGGGGAGGACAGACAGGGGGACTAGCGAGGACAGAGTGTACCGTGCTGGTTCCTAAGCTCACCCCCAGCCCCTTGCAGCTCCCTGCGGGCTGCAGCCCGGATGAGCTGAACTAGGCCTGCGCAGGGCGACGCGTCAGAACCTGGGAAGTCTCTACACACCCTGCGCTGGGCAAAGCAGGCAGCCCGCTGCATTTCTGTCAGCTGTGCGGTGACCTGGGAGATGCACTACTGTGATTCCCATGTGCAGATGGGGAAACTGAGGCCCGCCAGGCCTCCTCCCTGGCCCACATGTTCTACAGCCGGCAGGCTGACAGAGCCAGCCGGTCCCCACCCCTGCCCCTGCCCCCCATTCTTGGCAGCAGACCCCTCCCCCCCCGAGCTCAGACTTTCCCACATCTAAGCAGCATTCAAACCTAAACAGCCAAGCTTGGGTGGCACCCTGGGGACATTGAGGTGACTCATATGGAAGCACATATGGGGTCCCTTGGTCGCATGGGGCTAGTCCACAGTCCCCACGCTCACCACCCCGCAGGTTACGGTCTGGCCAGCTCCTGCCACCCCCCCCAGGGGCCGCAGCAGAGCCCAGCCCAGAGCGGAGAGCACAGCCCCCAGGGGCTCTGCAAACGCAAGGTCATCAGAGCAAGTGAACGTGTTTGCAGAGAGAGAAGTTAGGGCATCTGACTTCGGTGGTGAAGGGCCTTGGGGTTGCCAAGCGCTCCATCGCTGGACCCAGAAAGGCCAGCAAATCTGCCAGGGATGGGGACCCAGCTCGATGCCCACCTCTCCGGGCCTGCAGAGAGGGACCCCTTCCGGTCCCCCCTCAACCGGCACTGAGCAGGGTACAAGAGCACCTGGTGACCAGAAGGGAGGGACAGGGAAGCACAGGCTTCACCCCACAAGCCCTCCCCAGCGGGGTCGCCCACACATGTCTTCATCCTTCAAATGTGCCTCATTCTGCCTTTCCCCCAGGTGATGAAAAAGTTGGAACTGGGAATGAAAGTTGCGATGCAAGGCCCAGTAGGTGCCCGGCAATGGCAGGCAACACCCAGGGAGGCCCCAAGACACTAAGACAGCAGGTAGCCAAGGGGTGGGTGGCAGAGGTGGAGGGTCTCTGGTTCAGGCACTGCTGGGCCAGGGGTTTTCAGGGCTACCCCAGGGTGCCCAACACTAAGGTTCCCATGAGTCCTTGGGGAGTCTCCGCCCCGCAGGCCCTCTGCTGACAATGGGGGGAAGGGAGATACTCCCGACAAGAGAGGATTAATAATTTATTTATGACATTTAACAAAACCCAGACATCACCTCATTGGCATCTCATCAAAGAAAGTGGCAGACCTGGGCACTCAGGGCAGGCAGGTGGGGGTGGTGATGGGGACGGCGAGGCTTTTGCCCTCAGGGACTGGGAGAAGGGGAGACATGATGGGGAGAAGTGCAGCCCAGGGCAGTCAGAGAGAGGCCCCCATGCAAGCCCGGAGCCCTGGCGGGGAGGGGGAGGAGAGAGAGGCAAAGGAGAGGGGGTGACATGCCAGGAGGGCCAGGGAGAGAGGGACAGCAGCCACTGACAGGGCAGACAGACTGGCAGAGTTGGAGACAGACAGGGTTAGACAAGGGGACAGCAAGAGAGACAGGGAGAGGGAAATACGGACAGGGCCAAAGAGATAAGGTGGGAAGTTCCAAAAGTTTTACCTACAAAAGCCCCAGAAAGACACGACACTGTATTCAGTACCTTGCTCAGATAAGACAGGAAATCTACATTGCATAGGTGGATGGACGGATAGATACAGCATGGGTAGGATGCATGGTGAGTGGATGGTGAGTGGGTTGGATGAATGATGGATAGATGGATGGAGAGTGAGTAGGATGCATGGATGGATGGACGATGGATGGATGGATGGATGGATGGACAGATGGACAATGGATGGATGGAGAGTGAGTGGGTAGGATGCATGGATGGATGGACGATGGATAGATGGATGGATGGATGGATGAATGGTGAGTGGGTAGAATGCATGGATGGATGGTGGGTGGGTGGATGGTGGGTGGATAGATGGATGGGTGGATGGGTGGATGAGTGGATGGTGATGGGTAGGATGCATGGATGAATGGTGGGCAGATGGTGGGTGGATGGATGTGGATAAAGGATGGGTAGAATGGATTTGGATGGAGACTGGGTAGGATAGATGGACGGCTGATGAGTGGACAGTTGGTTGGTTTTATGGTTGGATGGGTAGATGTTTGGGTGGGAGGGTGGATACATGGGTGGGTAGATTAATAGATGGGAGGGTGATGGAATGAATTGATGAAATGATAGATAGATAGATAGATAGATAGATAGATAGATAGATAGATATAGATAGATAGATCTTAGTCTCTATCAATTTAGAGTAAGGTAAGTATTCCACAGGCCAAGCCACTGGGCAAACTGGGCTCGTCACGTTGCCTCCCTCCTCCCAGCAAAGAGTATTAAATACCATCAGGCACTTGGGGACCCCTCCAAACCCACATTTCCCCAGTGGGAAGAGGGAGCAAGCTAAGAAGGTACGACCTTGGGAATCACC
This sequence comes from Molossus molossus, assembly GCF_014108415.1. Lineage (NCBI taxonomy): Eukaryota > Metazoa > Chordata > Mammalia > Chiroptera > Molossidae > Molossus > Molossus molossus. Next base: position 101,641,417 of record NW_023425347.1, on the reverse strand, counting down.
GCCCCTTGGCTCCAGGAAGCCTAAGATGTTCACGTGACTGGGGCCAGTCCTGTGGGCTTGGGGGACATAGTCCCCGTGTCTCTGGGGACAGAGTGGTCGTACTGCCTGGCCAGGGGAGACGCTCCCCTCTCTGGCTGAGTGTGGCTGGGAAAGGGCTGGGGCACCAGGCAGGGAACTGCCAAGGAAAAGGCCTGGGTGCCGAGTCCTCCCTCACCCCGCCCTCCCTCCTGCCCCACCATGGGTCTCGCCCTCCCAGTCCCCAGCCCAGGCTCGCATGGCCCTCAGCTTACTGGGTGAAGGCGCAAGTCTCGGAAGCATTTCCTTGGGGAAGGCAGGTCAGCCGCCCCCCTTGGATGGTGCTAATTTTAATAGTCACAGTTTATTGGGAACCTATTATGTGCCGGGCACTGTGACCTAAATGTCCCACGGGCACTATCTCACCGGTCCTCATAGTAACCCTCTGTGAGGTAGTTGGCCTGCACCCCATTCTCCAGGTGGGCGCGCTCAGGCAGAGGCTGGGGAACTTGCCCGGTCAGGCAGCTCTGACTCCGCCCCTGCCAAACCCCCAGGAGAACTGCCTCTGCCAGAGAGCTGGCTGGGCAAAGCCCGTGTGGGAACCAAGAATCCTGCCGGGGGAGGCGGGGGAGGCTCAGTGAAAAGAAAGTGGGTTTGACCAGTAACAAGTCAAACTGTTGCAGATTCAAAATTCTCGTGACAGCTCCCAACTCACTAGCTCCTCCTGCCACCAACGGGTATTGGAACCCACTGGCTCCAGGTCCACGCGGGTCACGGCCATGGGCTCAGGCCGAGAGCGGCAGGGTGTCTGCAATAGGCGAGGGGGCCAGCTGGTGCCACCACAGGAAAAACTGAGGCCCTGGTTGAGGCTGTCATAGTGCCCAGGAGCCGGGGGTGACCCAGGGACTCCCAGCCCTCAGATATTAAGACCACAACCATCTCTTAAGCATCCATGGTGCCAGGTGCAGGGCACAGCTGTGACCAAGGAAGCCCCACTCCAGGGGAGACCATCGGCACCCAAGCTGGTGATGCCATCCCAGGGAGTGGGCAGTGCCGCCAAGGAAATAAAGCGTCTGGGTCTGAGAGCAATGGCTGGGGCCACACTCGAGCTGGGAGGTCAGGGAGGCCTCCGGGTGGTGACACTGAGCTGGACCTAAATGACGAGGAGGAGGCAGTGGTGAGCAGAGGAAAGAGCAGTCAGGCAGAGGTCACAGCCAGTGCTCAAGGGCAAGATGGAATGGGGGGGGGGGGTCCAGAAGCAGCAGAAAGACCACATGGCTGCAGAAGGGGAACAGGGGCGGTGGGGGGAGAGGGTAGGAGAGCAGGGCTGCTCAAGCCATCCAAGCCATAGGGTCTGGGGTCTCATTTAGGTTACAAAGGTGACCCTGGCTGCTGAGCAGAGGAGGCTCTGGGGTGGGCCAGCAGGAGGGGACAGCGGCTTGACCCAGGGACGTGGAGAGAAGCTGGGAGCTTGGGAAGGCTCGGGACAAGCTCTGGAGTGGCACATGTGGTCCCGCTGATGGATGGGGCTGCTGCAGTCCCCAGCCACAGGGGCCAAAGAAGACCTCTCCTCTGCAGGGCTTGAAGGAGTTCCTAGGGTCTCTGGGGACAACCCCCCACCCCTGCAGCAATGGGCACAAGCAGGAGGGACAGGAGACTAGGTAGCGGGTGGTAACTCTGACTGAGCCCCTTCAGAGGGAGTTGGGTGTCCAACAGCCTCCCCGCGCTAGGCACCTTGATACAACCAGGGAGAGGCAGAGTCTTCAGGACAAGGGCACAGGGGACCCCACCAGGGTGTCGGTGAAGTTCCAAGAATAAACCTGTTAATGCAAGTTCAGCTGTCCACTGTCCCCATCAGTGCCACAAAGGGCCACGCCCAGAGCACCACAGGGAACCAAGGCTCACCAAGGACCAGCCTCCTGGGTAGGAAGCAGCCATGTTTTCTGTGACTGTGCTGGGCCTCTGTGTCCCTCCCAGGAAATGGGCCTGATCCCTGGACCCAGGCCCCCGCCCATGTGGGCCACCTCGCCCCACCCCTCGCACCCCAGCAGGTCTTTGCCAAGCCGGCCAGACTGAACGATGGAGTGAGGTCAGGCTCGGGCGGGGGCCCCAGTCACTGCGTTAAAGCAAGCAAACAAGTGGGGAGCGGAGGCAGCCCCTAGTAGGCATGGCCACCTGATGGGAACCCTCCCTACAGAGCATCCTGGGCAGTGCGGCCTGCTGGCCCCTCCTCACCTCCTACACACGGGAGTTGGGTATCAATGTGTGGAATATTCTGTCCCCTGGGAAAGGCACTCCTGGGGCCTGACAGCACTCTGCTGGGCCAGGGAGAGCCCCTGGACCCCGCCATGGGTCTCTCTGGAACAGGCCATGGACGTGGTGCCGGACACTAAGAAGTATCAGAGTCCCCAGAAGGGAGGGAGGGAGGCTGGTTGACCGGGTGAGGCCCTGCCCAGCTGTGCCAAGCGGGGAACCGTCCCAAACAAATGGTGAGCAGTGAACTCAAGAATGATCCTGCGAGGTTACACACACCAGCCATGTTTATGCTGAATTCTGAGAGGGATGGCCAGGGCAGGGGCGTGGCCTGGCCAGCGGGCGGTAGCCAAGGCAGGGTGGGCTGGGAACACCCCGCCTGCAAAGTGCTTGGGAGCAGGGGTCGCAATGCCCAGCGCCTGGGTACGGGGAGGAGGAGTTCGAATCCACAAGCCCCGGCCCGGGCCCTCGTGGGCCCTGAAGGCAGCTGCCCCATCCAGAGAGCCCGCAGGGTCTCCAAGAGGGGCCCGTCTGAGCCCCACTCCCGGCCCCACCCAGCCCGCCCTGGAGCCAAGAGGGGCCAGCCCCCGGGAGGCCAGAGGCGGAGGGGTGGCGTAGGGGTGGAGAGAGAGAGAGAGAGAGAGAGAGAGAGAGAGAGAAGGGTGAGCGGCTCCGGGAGCCAAGCGCGACTCCCGCCCCCTTCAAGGGCACGCGGGCTGACCCCGGCGGCGCCGCGCCCCCTCCTCGCCCGGAGTGCCCAGCGCAGCCCCGCGCCACCGCCCGCGCCACCCTCCGCCTGCGCCTGGCCCGTGCGCGGCCCGGGTGGCCCCGATTGCACCCGCCCTTGGCCGCCCCGCCGCGCCCCGGCGCTCGCCCAGCCCCGCGCCCTTGGCCGCGCGGCGCCAGCAGGGCGGGAGCGCAGCCTGAAGCCCGGGCACCCCCACCCGCGCGCCGCCCGCGCCGCCCACGCTGCCCGGCCCTGGGGCCCCGCCGGTCCTCGAGCCCCTGGCCTCCCCGGCCCCAGGCGCAGCCGGTGCCCTGCTCACCTGACATCTCGTCCTCGTTCTCCATCTCGTCCGCGAACAGCCGCGGCAGCTCCTCCTCGGTGCCCAGCGGGCCCCGCATGCCCGGCGTGGGGGGGAGGGGAGGTGGGCGCCCCCCCTCCCGCCGGGCGCGGTGCCAGCCTTAACCCGTGCGCTACCGGACTGGTGAGCGCGGCGGGCGAGGCGGCCTCGGCGAGAAGATGGCGGCCGCCTGCCCCCCCAACCCCCCAAACCTCCACCCTCCCGTCTCGACCCCCTTCCTCTAGGCCGCCTTCACTCAGCTCCCGCAAAGCCCGGGCCGCTCCGCCCACCTAGCCCCGCAGCCCGAGTCCGCAGCCGGCCGAGGGTGGCGGTGGCAGCGCCCGCGGCAGGGCTGCACGGCGGGGGGGCGGCACACATGCCCGGATTGTGACGTCCAGTCTGGTTGCTGTGGCAACCCCATCCCATCGTTCCGGCAGCACGACTAGTTAACAGCAGCGAACAAGTTGGGGACTAGTCCTGAGCCTCCGGGTGCAAGGTGGGGACAGAGCGCTCCGGCAGGGGGAGCCGTCGAGGTGCCGTGCACCCGGGACCCGACGGCCGGGCGGGCATCGGGGCCTCGGGCGAGCGGGGCCCAGTGGGAGGCTGGGAAACGCCGCCAGCGTGCACCCCGGACAGGGGCCGCCGTCCCCGCCTGGGAATGCACTGGGCTCCGGGTTCCCAAGGGCACGAGGGCAGGGTCCCCGGGACCGCGCGTTCCGCTCACACGCACCGGGGCCTTCGCCTCTCCGCACCTGCCTCGGCTCCACACGCTTCTAACCCCCTTTCCGGAGAGGATTAGAAGAAAAATGTGCCCCGCACGTGGAGCTGGGCCTCCCCATTGACTGAGGGTCTGATCCCTTCAGAAAAATCCGTGCAGGCTGGCTCCTCCCTCGCCCCATCGCGCCCCGCTCCCACCAGCTCCCACCGCCCACGCGCCCTCTTGCCAACAGCCCCTCCAGGCTGGACCCAGCCCTCTGGGGGTGGTGTGGATCAGCGATCCCTGTGCCCAAAGCTCCATTTCAGAAGCCACACGTGTGGCGGGGCGGGAAGGAAGCCACCAGCCCTCGGTTGTTAAAGGTGAAGATGGAGGTCAGAGCTCTCGGGAGCAAGACTGGAATTTTAAATCAGCGCCGCCAGTCCCAGCTGCGCGAGTCTTAAAGCAACTCTGAGAAGGCACACGTTTCAGTGGCCGGCAGCATGGCCAGCTCTCTCCTCTAGAATGGGCAGTAAGGGGAGGGCACCCTCACCTCCCCGCCTCCAGCCAGAAACGTTTGGGGGAACCCACAGGAGCCGCATGTCGCCGCCAGGGACCTGCAGGGTCCGCCTGACTTGGGAAGTCAAAAGCAGAAGGAGAGGAGGCCTCTGTAGCACCAACCGCTCTGGTCTTGGTTGAGCACCTGAACCCCATCCATGTCACACTGACAGCAGGAGGGCTGGCCTTTGGGGAGTCAGGAGAGTTGTGCCTGCCCTAGGCACCTTTTGGGGAGGTGGCCACAACCCAAGCCACGGTGAGTCCAAGCTGTGTCCAAGCTGTGACCAGATGCAATGGATGGCCGGGAAAGATGTGTGGCCAGTTTTTCCTCCCCCCTCCCACTCAGATGAACTGCCAGCAAGCCCCAAGCACAAGCTCTCCCTGGGCAAGGCCAGGTTTGCGCGCCTCCTGGATCACAGTGCGGGGTGCTGGGACTCCCTTCTCCTCGCTTGCTCTTGGGCCACACTGGAGATGCGTGGGCCCCTGCAGGCTGCCTGCCAGGGCACAAGGCAAGGCGGCCGGGAGGCAGGCGAAGGAAGCAGGGGGCTTCTGGCGGTCCGAGGCAGCATTTCACTTCACCGGGAAGAGGGACCCAATCACTGACGCTCTAGCAGGCCTGCATTTTCCCCGACAAAGCTGCCTTGCTCTTTCCAGGAAAATACCCTGAGGACCTCCAAACATGCCCACCTCTGTCACCAGCCCCTCAGCGCCCGCCAGCTTGCAGGATGAGCTCGAGACACTTGTACAGCTTCCTTGTCCCACTTTGGAGAAACTGAGGGACAGTATTTCCCATCACCAGAAAGCCCCCCCCCACACACACACACCCCTTGGCTCCAACCCCCAGGACCAGGCTAAGTGAAGACAACGGTCAAGAGAGAACAATTCCAGCTGCTCCAGCTGCCCCAGCTGCTCCAGCTGCTCCAGCTGCCCCCAGTTCAAGCTGATGCTCCACTCACCAGCCTCTCCCCAGCCTGTTCTTGCCCACAGCGGCGGCCACGTAACTAACGTTCCTTCAGTGACCAAAAGCAGAACAACACGTGGAGTGGTGGGAACAAATGGATTTTTGACTACAAATCTTCAGTGATAGTTAATTTTTTTTTTTAATTCTCTTAATATATCTCGAGGATATATTGATTTTCAGATAGAGTTGTGGGGAGGGAGAGAAAGAGAAACATCAATGTGAGAGAGAGACATCGATTGGTTGCCTCCCACACCACCCTGACCAGGGTCAGGGATCGAACTGAAACCAAGGCATGTTCCCTTAATCAGAATTGAACCCAAGACTCTTTGGTCCGCAGGCCAATGATCTAATTGCTGAGCCAAACCAGCCCGGGCTCCAGTGATACTTAAAAGACAGCTCTTGGCCCTGGCTGGTTTGGCTCAGCAGTTAAGAGCATCGGCCTGCACAACCAGGGATTCCTGGGTTTGATTCCAGCCAAGGGCACGTACCTTCATTGCAGTTCGTCCCCAGTCCCGATTGGGGTTGTGCGGATGGCAACCAATCGATGTGTCTCACATTGATGTTTCTCTCTCTCTCTCTCTCTCTCTCTCTCTCTCTCTCTCTCTCTCTCTCACCTTCCCACTCCCTCTGAAGATAAATGTAAAAATATCCTCAGATGAGGATTAAAAAAAATGAAAGACAACTCTTGCCCAGCCAGTGTGGCTCAGTGGTTGAGCGTTGACCCATGCACCAAGAGATCGCTGGTTCGATTCCTGGTCAGGGAACATGTCCAGGTTGTGGGCCTGATCCCCAGTGGGGGGGTTGCAGGGGGCAGCCAATCGATGTTCTCTCTCATTGATGTTTCTCTCTCTCCCTTCCTCTCTCTAAAATCAATAAAGAAAAATATTTTTTAAATAAATAAAGCATAGCTCTTGTTATTGTTCGACTATAAATGTGCATTTTAATAACAGCAGGTCAAAAAAGCCTGATGTTAAAAGCAATCCCCCCCAAAGTGAAAATTCAATCAATTCTGCAATTCCAAGAGCAAGGAATTAAGTAATTAAGGTCACAGTTGCAGGAGATAAGAGTCTCCTGTTTGCATTTCCCAGAGCTTGTAATTACACCTCAGTGAAAATTCAAATTCAAAGTATTTTTTAAAAAATATATTGAGCCCTGTCCGGTTTGCTCAGTGGTTAGAGTCAGCCCATGCACGGAAGGGTCACAGGTTCGATTTCCAGTTAAGGGCACATACCTGGTTTGCAGGTTCAACCCCCAACCTGATGGGGCGGGTGCAGGAGGCAACCAACTGATCTCTCTCACATCGATGTTTCTTTGTCTCTCTGCCGCCCCTCCCTTCCACTCTATCTAAGAGTCAATGAAGCCCTGGCCGGTTTGGCTCAGCAGTTAGAACGATGGCCCACAGACCAGAGTCCTGGGTTCAGTTCCCGCTAAGGGCACGTACGTCGGTTGCAGTCTGTCCCCCGCCGCAGTTGAGGTCGTGTGGGTGGCAACCACTCGATGTCTCTCTCACATCAATGTTTCTCTCTTCCTCCCTCTCTCCCTCCTGCTCTTTCTGAAGATAAATGCAAAAATGTCCTCAGGTGAGGATTAAAAAAAAAGTCAATGGAAAAATATCTAGTGAGGATTAACCACACACACACACACACACACACACACACACAAGTTATAAAAGCACCAATGAAAAAATGTTTTCCTGCCCTGGCCGGTTTGGCTCAGCGGTTAGCGCGTCAGCCTGTGGTCCAGAGAGACCTGGGTTCAGTTCCCGCTAAGGGCACGTACCTCGGTTGCAGTTTGTCCCCGGCCCTGGTTGGGTCGCGAGGGTGGCAACCACTCGATGTGTCCCTTTTACATTGATGATTCTCTCTCTCCCTCCTGCTCTATCTGAACAAAATATGGAAAAATGTCCTCGGGTGAGGGAAAAAAAAAGAAAGAAAAAATGTTTTCCCAAGCCCAGAGCTGCATCCGTTAACAACCCCAGCACAAACCCTCCTCAGTCCCCGAAGTCCTCCTCCAGGCAGGCGCCCTCCCGTCCTCGAGGACAGTTCCTTTGGCGGCAGGTCCCATCACGGCCCCACCGGGCCCCGGAGGGCAGTGAAGCGCGTCCCTACGCCCCCGCAGCAGCCACGCAGGTCCCGCTGACCGGCAGAGCAGCGAGGCTGTCCCTGGCAGGACGGCAGTCTCCCGAAACGAAGGGTGGGCGCCCCACGGATAAGGCCTCACCTGCTCTGGAAGCCCGTTTCCCTAGAGGGAGGCGGAGGGGCTCGGCCCCGAGCCTGCGGAAGCCCTTGCACCCGCCTGCAGGGAGCTGGGCGGCACAGCCTTGGCTGTCGCCGCTCGGCCTCAAACAGCCTGGGAGAGGCCTCCGAGCCGGAATGACAAACCCCCGACCAGGTGTCTTCCGTAATGACCTTCCAGACACACGGCACCACCACAGCCGGTTACCCCAAAGAACAGAGGCTATTTGCCACGATTCAGCGGACCCCTCCGGTGAGACCCCACCAAGGCTCCCCAAGGCGGCTTCGGAGCCCAGCCAGCCTTGCGTTGTCCAGGGTCACCAAGGGTGATGCTGCCAAATCTGGGCCAGCACACGGCTGTTCCTCCAAAACTCAGTAAGTTGGGGGGTGGGGGGTGTCACAGGAGGACCACAGCAGACGGAAATGGACGTGGTCTGCTCTCCTGAGGTCATCAGAGCCTCACTGGGGTCCTGCTCATGTTCTAAGGAATCAAGTGTCCCCTAAAAAGGCTGAGATCTAAATACCCCAGAACAGTGTGATTTTGACCAGTTGTCCGAAATCGAACTTGACAGGCTCACCCCAGCCCCATGTCTCCGACTCGACCCCAGAACCGGGGCTGCGCACCAACACGCCGTGAGCACCCCGCAGGAGGGAAGAGCACCCCCGACTGTAAAGTCACAGGAGATCGCTGGGGCTTCCGAAAGGATATGACCAACACTAAACCTCAGAGCGAGATGGTGTTGAACAGCGAGGCAGATTGCTGGCGACCACTCAGCTGAGAACAAGGCTGTTCCTACTTCGCTTCCTCCACAATCCTAACTCTCAGCTGGAAGCGCCCCATGACCCAACCTGCTCCTGTGCCCGGGGCATTGCAGACCAGACAGGTGACGCGCGAGGCCGGAGATGCAAGGGAACCGGGCTGCAGCGTGGCCCAGGCTCCCGCTGCACCTCCTCCCTCAGAAAAAGCCCCTTATTTGCAAGGACCCGAGGAAATCCGTTCTGGACCCTGGAGCTCGGCTGTGGTCAGCTGCCAAACCTCCCAAGGCACAGTGGCACGACTGGGTGAAGAAAAGGGGAACGAGGAACATTTTCTTCTCAAGCAGAATGAAGACCAAGGTCACTGTCAACACAGCAATTCATCGGTGAACAAAACTTTTGCTTCTAAACAAACTGACGTGCCAATCCTTCATAAAAAAAAAAAAAAAAAGTCTTGCACAGTGACAGTAGCCATGTGTTAGCCACTTTAATATAAAATGTAATCAAAACTCAATTACAAGAGTTCAAAAAGGCATAGAAAAACCAATGTTTCAATTTTATTACAAATTTTAAAATCTGGGAGCAGTTTATTTTTTTTTAAAGAAACTTATATGCTAATTTCAGCCCAGGGTTAATATTTTACAACCAAACTAAGAATCGCTACAGGGGAACATCAATGCAACAAAGTAAAGTTTGCAAACCCAAGTCATGAACTTACTGACAGTTACTAAGCGTGGGGAGGGCAGAGCCCGAGCGACTGAGGCCCCAGTGGAGTGGGAAAGGAACCCTGCCTTCTGGGGGGCGGAGCAAGCGCAAACAATTCTGCTTCGGGAAATTTGCATAGAAATAGAAAAGGCTGGAGCCTTCACCACAGGTGAAATTGCGAAGCCTCGAGGGTTCACAGCAAGCCAAGCAGCAGGAAGGTGCCACCGGAGCAGGCAGGACTCCAACGTCCAATCCCCGCTCCGCTCCGCAACTAGCAGAGCACAGGCATTTCAGGTGTGGAAATTAGCTGTAGGCAAGCTCCGGAAAAACATGGATTTATGCGCCGCCCTTTAAGACAATGCAGGCATTTCTGCAGCATTGCTCAGATTCTAGAAGGGCACTGTAAGGCACCAGGGTCTCTTTCCAGTCACTCGGGACACTGGTTTTTCAGCAACGATGACATCTTTACAGCCTCAATCTTCCAGAGCTCTAGCCTCTGCACACATGCCATGAGACACCACGTTATCTTCTACCTCAACATCAGGTAGGATCAAGACTGTTTGGTCCTGCGCAGTGTCAGTCTATGGAATGACCTCTGACATGAAATCCAGCCATGGTCTAAGTGGCATGGAAGTGGCTATCCCCTGGGCATCTCAACATTTCTTTCAGCCTGAACCGTGTCTGCCAATCATTTGCTCTCAGTGCCCATCCCCCACACTCCCACCCACGAAGAGACTCAGCTCTGGGCAGCAAAGAATTCCCACCCAGGACCTGCAGATGCTGACATCTGGAAGCTCTACTCTTCCTCATCTCCAGCTCCCCCTGCTGGAGGCCAAAGTAACAGTGTTGCAAAGACTTAGAGAAACAAGTATTTACAAATTCATTTTTGTGCACTTTAAATGTAAAACCTGGACTTTGAGTCGCTCTCCAAACCCTTTCCCGGGATGCAGCAACGCCAAAGGACCAGTTTATTTCTAGGGAAGAAAACAGATTAACATACACAATAATTATGGGCACTGAGAGCAATTTGTAATAAAAAGAGACAAGACAAGTGCCCCAGAACCCTGCCTCGTGCGGACGCCCTTTTCCCACAAGGGGAGCTGACAGAGCCCCTGGCTTTGCCCTCACCGACTAAGGAGCCCCACGTTTGTTGTGCTCCTGAATCTGCGAGAAGCGGCAGATGAAACTGTCACCTTTCCAAGTGAAACAGTGGAGCTCACATCTCCACACCCTTACCCCCCGCTTGGTGCCAAACCCCGTCAGTTCCCTTAGGAGACTTCCTCTTCTGTTTTGGTATGACTACCAGAGAACCGAAATTGAAGCAAGCAGGAAAAAGTCTAATTACAAAGTGCCTGGCATGCCGAGTGTAGCCCTATGCTTTCCAATTTTCTGTCCAAACCACACTGCAGAGATACAAGGAAAACCACCGATTCGGTTCCCAATTTTATTCAAGAACTCATAAAAAATATGTCAGACAAATGAGCTTTAATCCTCGTCCTCCTCCTCCTCTTCATCCTGGTTTATCTGGAAGTAACGCAATTCGTAACTCTCTTTGCTGTTGGCGACTACACGCAACCAGTCACGTAGGTTATTCTTCTTCAAATATTTTTTGGTGAGATATTTCAAGTACCTGCAGAGAGAGAACATTTGAGAACTCCTCTGGATATACTTGCATTTGGAAACACTTTTATGAAACGCTTGCATTCAGTCATTCCAGTGCAAAGTGTCTTCCCACCTTTCAAAAATGGCAAAGACACCAGGACAGTGGTCTCACAAGAATAAAGAGCCAATTTCATCTAAACTAGCAATAAAAGTGAGAACTGGTAAGCTGTAAGAGTTGCCCATGAAACAACAGCAAACACCTGTAACATGACCTTTCGTGACTCCTGGAGAAAGATGGCATGGCTGACTGGCAGGGAGCACACACCGCAGCACCTTGCACTGAGAAAGCTCCCAAGGAGCTCCAAGTACCCGCCTCATGTCACCCTCAGTGAGCCAGACCTCCACTGCAGGCTGTCCAGGTTACGGCACTGTTTCTCAGGGCTGTGTTATATACACGGTCTCTTCTGCTCTGCGACACTCACTACGCAACGCGCCGAACAGGCTGCTACCCGCCACCCTGGCTCCAGGTCTGCGAGAGCATGCTTCTCCCCCGTCTGCTCCAGAAGCCCTGGGGTCTATCTACCCCGGCACCTCCCCCAGGCCAGAGAAGGAACAGACTGCCAAGCAAAGAAACCTTTCCAAACCGCAGTTTCTCCCTCTGTAAAACAGGACCCATGAACCTGGCATCTCTTCAGACTGTTAGGAGGCCTAAGTGAGACACACAAACTGGCATATTCACAACAACCCAAATGTTAAAGGAACAAATCACATCTCCACGAAACGAATACTGTCAACAGTGTTACTTACGCCGACAAAGCAATCTTCACCAAGATGTGAAGCTCTCAGTTCAATCCTACCCACTTTTCCCTACATAAAAATAAATCAGTTTGGTTGTTCCATCTAAAAAGAATTCCTTTTCCTTTATTATTTTCACCACAATGCATTCGGGTGGTTTGAAAAATATCATACTAGGGCCCGGCTGCTGTGGCTCAGTGGTTGAGCGTCAAACCCATTCACCAAGAGGTCGTCAGTTCGATTCCTGGTCAGGGCACATGCCCAGGTTGTGGGCCCAATCCCCAGTGGGCGGCATGCAGGAGGCAGCCAATCGATGTCCTCTCTCATCGATGTGTCTCTCTCTCCCTTCCTCTCTCTCTAAAATCAATAAAGAAAAAAATTTTTTTTTTTTAAAGAAAATGTTCATACTAGACCCTGGCTGGTTGCTCAATGCTTAGAGCATCAGCCCGCAGACCAGAGTCACGGGTTCGATTTTGGCCAAGGGCACGTACCTTGGTTGCAGTTCGGTCCCGGCCCTGGTTGGGGTCGTGCGGAAGGCAACCAATCAATGTGTATCTCTCACACTGATGTCTCCCTCTCCCCTACTCTATCTGAAGATAAGTGGAAAATATCATCAGGTGAGGCTTTTAAAAGAAGATTTTTTTAAAATGAAAATGCTCACAGTAGGGTGCTGGGGAGGAGCTACAGGAACAGCTAGCTGCAGAAGTCAAGAGACAAGCAAGAGGCAGGTTCCAACTAGCAGCACCTTGATCGGTCAAAGAAAAGAAAACGTCTGGCAACAAGACAGGACAACCCGAGCAGGTCACAGCTCCTTTCTCTGGCCACTGGGCAAAGACCAGGAAATGTGTGAAACTGCGAGTGAGCTGCGCTGGGGGCACTGTCAGGCCGGGTCGGTCAAGGCAGAGACAGTGCACAGGAATCACAGAAGCTTCCCGAGGGCTCTGCGAAAGCCCAGCAAGTTAGACGCCGTGTACACCCTGGAGCCTCCCTGCAGCGGCAAAGGTCCCTTTGTCCAGCTGCCTTCTGCACAAATAACTCCGCCAGGTGAACAGGAGTCCTTCTCTTACACATTTAAGTAATCTCCTGATCACTTAAAAACAAAGGCAAAGGCTTAACGATAGCCCATTTGTCCTCACACACCTTCGAATTTCCCACTATTTGATAGTTTGATAAAAAGCCCCTAAGAATACGCCAGGTTCAGGTTCTGGGCTAGGAGCTATGCACGAACACGTCCGATTCTTAGCGACTTGTAAAGTGCTTTAACTTCATCCTCAGAACAAAAACCATATAATAAAGCAGGACAAGAGAAATGACATCTCCAACTCAGAAAATGGACCCACAGGAATTAGAGTGGCTTCAGTCTAAAATGAAATGTCCGAGTATTTGTACAATTATAGTAACACTTACAGGTAAAAAAAAAAAAATGGATTTAAAAATGAAAGCTCTGCCCTGGCTGGGTTGGCTCAGCAGTTAGAGTGTCCGCCCGTGGACCAATGAGTCGCCAGTTCAGTTCCGGTCAAGGGCACGTACCTTGGTTGCAGTTCTTCCCGGCCCTGGTCAGGGTCGTGCGGGAGGCAACAAGTGTCCTCTCACAGTTGTTTCTCTCTCTCTCTAAAAATCAGTTAAAAAAAAAAAATGCCCTGGCCAGTTTGCCTCAGCAGTTAAGAGTGTTGGCCCGTGGACCAATGAGACCCAGGTTCAATTCCGGCCAAGGGCACATACCTCGGTTGCGGTTCATCCCTGGCTCTGGTCAGGGTCACGCAGGAGGCAACCAGTCAATGTGTCTTTCTCGCATCTGTCTCTCTCTCTCTCCACCCCCTCTTCTTCCCTCCCTCCCTCCTACTCTAAGGATAAATGGAAAAATATCCTCGGGTGAGAGAGAGAGAGAGAGAGAGAGAGAGAGAGAGAGATATTAGATAGATAAATAAATAAATAGAGAAAGCTCTTCACTGTGGCCTAGAGGCAGAGGAGCAAAGTCTTTATCTTCTACAATGCAATCTAAGCAAGTCTGCCCATCTTACTGCTGATAACACTTTAGCCTTTGAAAAACGAGCTTTTTAAAACTACCAAAAGTTGACTACATTAACTGCAGTAACAGCCCCCATTCATTCACAGCCGCCTTGCACTGGGCACTGCTCCATCACAGACCAGGCACACCACGACCGAGACAGCGACACTCCTGCCCTGGTGAGGCGGGACTCGCGGCTGGGACAGGCGAGCGGCACTCCTCTCTCCATACCTTTTGGAAAAAGGCACCTCAGACGTTACTGTGATCTTACTCTTGCTTCTTTCAATGGTTACAACCCCTCCGCCGAGATTCCCAGCTTTTCCGTTCACTTTGATTCTCTCCTGAAGAAACTGCTCCTGTAAAAACCATCAAATCGACCAATTAGTGAAGTGACAAGTTCATCCATTCAGCGGCAGAACATTTTATTTTTCATACTATTTACACTGGGCATAGTTTTTTAAATGTTCAATCTTTTATTTTTTTTAACTTTTTTTTCTTTATTGATTTTAAAGAGAAGAAGGGAGAGGGAGAGATAGAAACATCGATGAGAGAGAACATCAACTGGCCACCTCCTGCATGCCCCACACTGGGGATCGGGCCCACAACCTGAGCATGTGCCCTCATAAGGAATCGAACCAACGATCTCTTGGTGCAGGGTCTATGCTCAACCACTGAGCCACACTGGCTGGGCAAATGTTCAATCTTTTACAAAAAAGACAGCAAATCTTTAGCTATGAATATAAGCTCTAAAATCTAAGAATAGCAACTAGAAAATCGTGCTATTGCCCTGGCCAGTGTGGCTCCATTGGCTGGAGCATCGTCCTATACACCAAAAAGGTGGCGGGTTGAATTCCCAGCCAGGGCACATACCTAGGTTGCAGGTTGATCCGTGGTCAAGTGCATGGAAGGAGGCAACCAACTGATGTTTGGCATGGATGCTTCTTTCTCTTTCTCTCTCCCGTTTCCTCTCTCCAAAATCAATTTTTTTGAAATAAAGTGGCACTATTAAACTTGATTTAAAAATCTAATATGAAAACAAAATCCCAACACACTTGACTGTTCCACACAAGGTCAAATGCGTCTCTACATGGAAGGCTTTGGCTCATGGGTCAAAAGTAAAGAGCAGATGGGAAACTCAGGGCCAAACCGCTACAGGCTCAGCACAGGCAACCCCACCGCAGGCAACTTCTGAGCCGAGGGAGCACGGAGCGCTGTTCTCAGCGCAGTCAGTTCCGTTCTCTCCAACCTGGTGAAGGGAGAGGAAACAGTGACCGAAACAATCATGGTCTGCTCCGGGGCCATGTGCGTGGCATGGGCAGGGCAGCAGCCAGGGGGCCCAGGGGTGGACTCTCAGCAAAGCCCTGTGGCCGCTGGGGCCGGCCCTTCACCTCCCTGGGCTTCGGGGGTCTCTGTCCAAAAGGAACTTTTTGGTTTTCTTTCTTTCTTTTCCTTGTCCCCGCCAACACCCCCTCCCCCAATTGTTGTTATTTTTTTTGCTTCTTGGTTTTCTTTCCACTGCAATGATATGAAGTCCTTTTCAGCTGAAAATTCCTACCACCTGTTTCAACTTTCCAACACACAGCATGCTGACGATGGGGCAATTAGGTCAGAAAGCTTGACTTCGGCTCCTGAGACTCATAAATGACTCAAGTCTTCTATCCTAAGGAGAATCCTAGTAGGAAAGACAATCACACACACACACGTGTGTGCAAGGAAGGGAGAAGAAAATAATGGGCAGGGCCACCAGACACTAACGGGAAGAAGCCACAAAGGTTAGGAGGGAAAAGAAGCCAATGGATGGAGAGGAACTAAAGAGCCACAAGAGGGGCTTCTCACGGGACAGGGCACAGAAGGCATGCATACAAGGGCGGCAAACCACACGGGGCGGCGGAATCCCTTTCTGTGTCATCAGAGGCCACAGGCCAAGTTTTTCTTTTCTCTTTTTTTAATTCGAAAATTGTTCGTGCTGTAATGACATTATCTTGGCAATAGTTGATGTTCTGGAGACAGAAAACCAAATGTAAACTTCGAAGGCTTCTGCACAGTAAGAAGCCGGATTCCTCAGGTGTGGTTACTGGGGAGGAAGTCAAGCACCAAACCAGCTGCAGAACCATCATGTGGGATAGAGGAACACTGGGAATGGACCAAATACAGGAGCAAAACATCAGTAATGAGCAAAGTCTAAAGCTCTAGCCCTGGCCGGTTTGGCTCAGCAGCTGGAGTATTGGCCCTCAGACCAAAGGGCCTCCGGTTCTATGCCCGGTCAAGGGCATGTACCTCAGTTGCAGGTTTGATCCCCATCCCCGGTGGGGTGGGGGTCGTGCAGGAAACAACCAATGTGTCTTTCTCGCATCGGTGTTTCTCTCTCTCTCTTCCCTTCCACTCTATCTAAAAATCAATGGAAAAATATCCTCGGATGAGGATTAACAAAAAATAAATAAAACCAAGCTCTGCCCTGGCCAATTTGACTTCGTTGGTGGGAGTGTTATCCCAGACACCAAAGGTTGGTGGGTTCAATTCCCGATCAGGGCACATGCCCCGGTTGAGGGTTTGAAACCCAGTAGGGGCGTGTGTGGGAGGCAAATGATCGATGTTTCTCTCTCTCTAAAGTCAACTTTAAAAACAAACCCAAGCTCTAATTACAAGCCAGCCAGCAGGACCTTTTAGCACAAACGTGAAGCTCTGACCCGTCAGTGACCTGGCTAGCTTGAGGAGATGCCGCCATCCGCCCACTGCTCCGCAGCCTAGCAGGTAGGTTCACGCCAGGGCCGAGGCAGCCCCGTCCCTGAGGACCAGGGCTCGGTGCTTATGCTCAAACATACCAGAGTGCAAAGGGGATGTGGATCTGAGGACGTTTCCTGGGAACTTTTAAGTAAAATCATTTTTGGACAATAAGAAAGGAAAAGAAGGAGGTAGTTCTCTAGCACCGATGTGCTACAGCTCAACTTGTTCAGTCCTCATAACTGTTACACACACGAGACGGCAAGACCGAGAAACAAGGAACTAGACACCACTCGAGTTCAACCCAGAGCCAAGCTGTGGGGCTGCCGGGAGCCGGAAGCAGAGACGTGCTCCTCCAGTAGGTTTGCTCAGCACTCTCAAAAGGTACCTTACTGTCCCGAGTGACATCCAGGGTTCAACTTACGAAATTGGCAGCATCCATGATTCCATCTTCTACAGGGTGGGTGCAGTCGAGGGTAAACTTCAAAACCTGCTTCTTTTTTTTGCCCCCCTTCGCCACAAGCTTTTTCTAAGAAAGTATACAAAGAGATGAAAGCACAAGCAGCCCCCACCCACCCACCCACCCACCCACCCACAACTAAGAGTCAAAAACACCGGAGGTGTAAAAGACCATTCAAATGCAAAACCCATGGAGCCCTGGTCCCTTGCAAGGGTGCCAAAAACCATCCTCTGCCCAAAAATGGAGGAATAACACCCAAGCTTAGGCCTTTTAAAGGGAAAAATGGGTACACTCTATGTTTCAGAGTCTTGGAAAGAAAAAGAAATTCACTAGATCATTAATTAACAGCTAACAGGATGGGATTGAACCCACGAACTTGGGGAGGAGAGCAGGCCCTTCTGGCCCTGGGGTCCCATTCTAGCACTCTCAAGCCATTTACATTCTCCAGCCTCCCATCTCTATGGGCAAGAACGTCTGTTGGTTTCAGGAACTACCATAAAATGAAGTTTTCCTTCTCGGTGCCATGAAATTTCCATAAGTATTTCTTGCATTACAGGATTCAGGCACAGGCATACAAATGCCTCCGATACCTAAAACGATTTCGGTCTAGCCTGGCCCGTGTGGCTCAGCAGATTGAGCGTCAGCCCCTGGACTGAGAGGACCCGGTTCAATTCCTGGGCAGGACACATACCCAGGTTGCAGGCTGGATTCCCCCAATCCCCGGTAGGGGGCGTGCAGGAGGCAGCCACCGATGTTCCCATCTCTCTCCCTTCCTCTCAAAAAAATCAATACAAACACACATTTAAAAAACCAGTTTTAACCTAAAATCAACACTTGTCCTGACTATCCAGACCAGGGTCCTGACCCAGTTTAGCGGGTTCTCCCTTCATCCTGTCTCCCCTCCCTCCTCAGAGCAGCAGAGACAAGGTTGAGGCCAACTTAGCTTTTGATTACAACCCTACTGTCAACCACCTCTGGCCTTTTAATCTACGAATTAGCCCTTCCAAGCCATCAGCCGGCACACAGCCTCCAAGGTTCTATTTCCTTTACTCACAAAAAAAGGGCTCACATCAACTTTCTCCCTCTACACAGTGCACCACCATTGGGGGGGGGGGAGCTTTTGTACAACCTACTTACCTGTGTAATTCCGCCCTGAACACCCTTTCCAGAATCAAAAGACCTTTCTTTACAAGAAGCCCCTCCTAACCCCCGCCCCCGCCCCTTGGGCTTCCAGGAACTCCACCTGAAACTTGCGACAACCGCGTCAACTCCTCAAACCCTTAGCTACAACCCACATCACCGACTTGTCTGCGTCCTAAGACATCATCTCTTCCTAGTTCCCGGCGCGAGGGCGGCTCTAGGACCGACCCCAAACCTGCCATCCTGGCTCGAAACCGAAAGCACCCCAAAAGCCCAGAAGCATTAGAAGAAGCCCCCCCAGGAGGAGATGGAGCGGACACGGCGACAGGGGTGACCCACTACCAGGGGAGGGCAGGGACCCGACTTTCTCGGAGCCGCAGCAGGGCGAGGCGCGCAGCCGCGTCCCGGCCGGCGCAGGATCGAGCCCTACCCAAGGGTCTGCACCGCGGCGCCCTGGGCTGCCTGCCTCCGGGGACGCTACAGGGGCCCTCGACCTCGGGCCGCCCTCCGGAATCAGACCACCTTCCGCGGGCATTTCCACTCGACCCCGAGTCCTGGCCATAGGCTTCCCGGATGCGCGGCTCCCAGGGGTGGCAGGTCCCCTCTCCTTCCCCCGCGCCACCCCGGTAACCAGGCCCAGGCAGCCTCACGCCGGCCGGGCTCCCAGGGCCGCTGACCGGCCCGGGCCGCCGCCTCGGCGCCGCAGGTCCCTGCGGGCCGCCAGCTGGGACGCGAGCCGCGGCCTCGGGGCGCTGTGGGGCTCCCTGTCCGGCCCCAGGCCGCGGCCTCCTCCGCCCACAGCGTGCTGAGCCTGCCGGCGGCCCTGCCCCGATCCGGCCGGCCTGCCAGCCCAGCCCAGGGCGGCCGCTGCAGAGCGCCGTCCCGCGCGAGCCGAGCAGGAGCCGGGCCCGCGAGGCCCACGTGCTAGTCCCTCAGCTGAGGCCTCACGCGGAGCCATACTAACCACAGGAGCCATGGCGGCAGCGGAGGCAGAAAGGGAGTTGCGCGCACTGCGCAGACGCAAAGAGTCCGCTCGGCGCAGAGCACGTAGGGTTCAGGCCGTACCAGCCGCTCCGCCACGCCCCCTGTTCGCCATCGCGGCTGCCCGTTCGGTACGCTCGGCGAGCGATTGTTTTCCCCTGCTTGCAAAACCGGTCCTGTCGCAGGCCTAGAGGTAGAGGGAGGAAGGAAAGGGGTCAGGTGGCCGGTCTCCCTGCGAAGGGTCCGAGTCAGGGAGGGAGAGGGAGGAGCTGATAGAGAAATAAAGGGGTACACTCTACGTTTCAGAGTCTTGGGAAGAAAAAGAAATTCACTAGATCATAAATGACCAGCTAACAGGATGGGAGTTGAACCAATGAACGTGGGGAGGAGAGACCAGGCCCTTCTGGCCCTGGGGTCCCAATACCTAGGGCACCCTGGCTTCTTTCTACCTTATTCTATGTTCGGAAGCTGGTGCCTCCCAGCGCTGGCCCTTCCTGCCGTAGTTGGGTGCACTTCTGTGTGACCCCTGCGCAGTCTCAAATGCAAGCTGCCTGCCCGCCCACCGATCACCTAGTTTCCAGTTCCGCCAGTGCTTCTCTAACTGGCATGTAGACAGGAATCTCCTGGGTTCCCAGTTAAAATGCAGAGTCCTAGTCAGTGGGTCTCAGTGCTTGAGACTGCATTTCTCGCAAGCCCCCAGGACATGCTGCTGCTGGTGGTGGCTCACCAGCCACAAGTTGAGTAGCAAGGGTCTTCTTCCCCAGGCCTACAGTCCATTGACTGTGACAAGGAAGAATAAAGTCAGAGGTGTTCTAAATCAAAGTCACAGCTGCTAGAAAGTGAGAGAAAGAGAACAGTTACCCTGTTAATAGCTGTGGACTAGCTCTGACCAATGACTGCTCACATTCCCTTTTATCTGTTAGAATTTAGGGTTAATTTCCAGGTGGCTATTTCTGTGATTATAGAACCCTAAGAGCCTCCGCTTATTTACACATGGATTTGCCCATCTGCTGCCCACAGATAATCCACAGGACTCCGCAGAACTGGCCCCAACTGGCCCACTTGGGCTTCTGTCCCTTTTTGTCTATAGCTAACGTACATCCTCTCAGAACGGCTTACGTACATATCCTCCCCGCTGCTTGTATAAAAATGCTTGCAAAACTCCACTACTGGTGGCTGAGACTCCATGCCCCAAGACCAGTCTTCTTCTTCTTCTTTTTTTTGGCTAGCAATGGCCTAACAAACCCTTTGTATGTTTGTTTGCTTGTTTGTTTGTTTAAAAACCTGCTGTGGAAGTTAAAATTTTTGTTTAACAACTGGAATACTTTCTCCCACCCTCACCCTCGTGTCCTTACCAATTACGTGCAGGGGTCTCGCACCAGAAGCACTCGGCTGCAAACACCCTCTGCTCCCTTTACATGTCTGCAGTGTGCTCACCTAGCCAAAGCCCCATCCTGGCTTAGGACAGGCCACGCTGACTGGTCTAGGTTTAAACTCGGGCCTCCTGTGCCAGTTGACCTCGCTCCAAACCCACCCTGCTCTTCTCGACTGCAAACCACGTGTCTGCTTTGCCAGCTGCTCCTGGCTAGGTTCTCTCAAAAGGGGACAAGGGGGAGACCAGGCTGGAGGAGAAGAGACTTCTTCCCATCCGCTTCCTGCTTGTTCTCTGTCAGCGTCAACCAATCTTGCTTCTTCATCTGGGCAGTGGCGGTTGGAACATTCCAGAAGCAGCCGTTGAATCCAGTTTGCAGTTACTCCAACACTCTGTTCCTCAAAGACCCCAGCCGAGCAGCCCCTCCTTGAGGGACCCTTCCTTGGAACGTCTACATTTTAATAATAACCCCCAGGATTGGAAGCTGCTTCCTGTAGCTCCTGCAGCAGCTACTGTTTATTTCACCCCTTCAGTGACCTAGTTTAAGCAAGCCCTTGGGGTGCCTGCCAATCCTAAAATATCTCCTAAGCGACTGTTTTACACCTCTGGCCAGAATGCCAGGCACTCCTCCCCAAGTCTTCCTCTCAGCTGACGACGTGCATCGCTCTTTCTTTGAAAACTGAAGCAATCCGAAGAGAACTCACAGACACTCTTGCTCATATCTAACCACCCAGCAACACCTGTGCCCCAAACACTGCCTCCCCTCCTGTGATTATGGAAGAAGCGCCCTTGCCCCCATGTGAGGCTGATACCAACACTTCGGCATTTACCTCTACACTTCTGCCTACTTGAGAACATCACTCCAACAGCCCTCCTCCCTCCCAAGAAATCATCACTGTACTGTATCCTTTCTTCTGGACCATGCTTTACTATCTCTCAAAAAGAAAAAGCAGTCCAGCTGGTGTGACTCAGTGGTTGAGCATCGACCCTGCACCAAGAGGTCGTCGGTTTGATTCCCAGTCAGAGCACATGCCCAGGTTGTGGGCCTGATCCCCAGTGGGGGGCATGCAGGAGGCAGCCAGTCGATGTTCTCTCTCATCTATGTTTCTATCTCTCTCTCTCTCCCTTCCTCTTTCTCTAAAATCAATAAAGAAAAATATTTTTAAAAAAGAAAAAGCAGCCCTGGCCGGTTTGGCTCAGCGGTTAGAGCGTCGACCTGCGGTCCGGAGAGACCCGGGTTCGGTTCCCGCTAAGGGCATGTGCCCTGGTTGCAGTTTGTCCCCGGCCCTGGTTGGTCGTGCGGGTGGCAGCCACTTGATGTGTCCCTTTCACATCGATGTTTCTCTCTCTCTCTCTCTTCCTCTCTCTCCCTCCCACTCTATCTGTGCAAAAAATGGAAAAAAATGTCCTCGGGTGAGGATAAAAAATAAAATAAAAATAAAAATAAATAAAAATAAAAAGCAACCCCTTGACCCCCCAACATTTCCCTTCAGTTACTACCCCCTTTCTCTGCATCTCTGCTAGGACTGCATGTGTGTATCCCCCATAATTCACATGTCGAAGTCCTGACTCCCAGCGTGATGGTAGTAGGTGTGGCCTTGGGGATGTGGTTAGGGCAGGCGCCGTGGTGGGACCTGGGATCGGTGCCCTTATGAAGTAGACACAAGATCTCTCCACCACGTGAGGATGGCGCTAGAAGGCCGCCTGCTGGCTCCAAGCCAGGAAGAGCTTCTTCTCCGGAACCACATCTGCCAGCACACTGATCTTGGACGGCCCAGACTCCAGAACGGTGACAAACACATTGCTGTGGTCATTTTGTCCTAGCAGCCTGAACAGACAGTGTCTTTACAGTTTTCCTAGAGGAGTTGCCTCCATGTGCTGTCTGCAATCTCTCTCCCATTTTCTGTGGACCCCACTCTGGTTGGGCTTTCACCCACCCGCCACCTGGACCACTCTGTTCAGGTCCCTGTCATCCGATTCAGGTCCCATCCTCCTCTTCGCATTGCTCTTAGCATCTGATACCACAGGTCCCTGCCCCGGCCTTGGTGCCCTCCTTCTTCCTGGACCAAAACGGGGGCAGGGCAGGGAGCTCCTCTCATCTCCCTCTGCACTTGACCTTTGGCAGGACCCGGGCTCAGGCCTCTAAATACAACTCCCCAAGTCTGCGTGCAGCCTGGACCCCTCCCTCGACCCCTGACTCATACATTCAGCAGCCTCCCAACATCTCTAGTCCAGAGTGTCAGGTAGACCAGCCTCACCCCCACTGGCCCACTGGCCCCTCCCCACATCCTACACCCTCACTCTCAGCCCCATCCCCCCCTGAGTCCCTTCATCTCCAACCACATTGGTCTCTCCTTTCCTATAAATTTATTCCAGCTCCCGGCACCTCGTACTTGTTGCTCCCTCTGCTCTGAACTCTCCCTGGAATTTATTATGTCTGATTTCTCCTCATCTTCCTCATCCAGGGCCTCACCCTCTCTGCCCGTGAGTGTCCAGTGTGCCCCCAGCTCCGCCCCTACCCCCATCACATCATTCTGATTATTTTCTTTGGAGCGTGTAACACAGTCTGCCATTATACTTGTTTATTTGTGCACTTGGTTAGCCTTGGCTGCTGTGTTTCCTTCTATGTGTATGGCCCTGACAGATGCTGAATAAATACTGTCCAAACAGAGAAAGGTAGGAACGGATGGATTAAATAAGCCTGAGTATCAGGAGCAATCATCCACCTCCTACTGCCCTTCCACAGGGAAACTAACGCATCATCCATTGATAAAGCACCAGCCTGGTTTTGTACAGCAGCTCTACCACTTACAAGGGTAGCATTTTCTACCTCCCTTGGGTTGTTGTCTCGATTAACAAGTAAAAGAATTTTGAATACTGCTTTGGCCCATAAACATTAGTCATTGTTAGTATTGTCATCATGACTCGGAACACAAATGGAACCAAGGCTAGGGAGGACCCTTAAAAGAACAGGTAGTTTCTGCCTAGAATTCACTTATTTTCTTTCCCCCTGGCAAACTCCTATACATCCTTCAAAACCCAGCTTGAATATTATCTCCTAGTTTTTTTTTCTGATTAGTAAGACTTTATTGAGCACATTCTGTGGGTCAGGCTCTAGGCTTCTTCACTCTTTGCTTTCAAGAAGGGCAAAGACAGGGGCTGTTTTCCCAAAGCTCAGTGTGCAAAGAAGGTAGATAATAACCTAGGGATGAGGGTCACTCTAGAGAAAATCATACTGGGATAAACAAGCGCTCACCAGGCCTAGAATGGCAGAGGGGACCCTGCAGGAAAGGCCTGGAGCCTTTCCCCCACCCTCCTGCCCAATCTCACCCATCTTGGGAACTTCCCTGGTGATGGTGGTGGGGCCTACTTATTTGGAAGCCTAATATGCGCATTTCACTTCAGAAAAGTCTCATCCCATCACTGGGAGACCTGCCCCCCTTTACCCAAGCTCCGAGGCCCTGGGAGGTCAATAACTTGGCCAAGAGTCCCCAACTAGCCAAAGACAGGCCCTGGATTCCAAGCCCTCTCACGCCAGTGAAAGGGTGTCTGTGGAGGGGCATCCGCTGCTTTCTGTCGCCTCCAATTGGCCGCGTTGGAAATGGGGCCGCGCGGACCCACTCCTGTCCAGGCTTAAGTCTGGGAGGTACAGGCCCCTGCGCTCCTGCGGCTGCGTACTCCGGGTTCTGCCTTCCCAGGCCCAGTCTTCTCCGAGCCTCGAACCCTCGTACGGAGCCATCCTTTACAGCCGCGGTGTCCCCCCGCCCCTCCTCCCGTACTGGGGCTGGAGTGGCTGTGGCTGGACCCCGCGGGCAGAACGGCCTTCCGGGCTTTCGCCTGGGGTACGTGGAAGGGGGCACCGCGCCCAAGCAGAGGTGCGGCCCAGCACGGAAGGGGTGTCGCCTGCAGGTCACTCAGAGGACGCCGGGCGGGGAATTCCTGGGGTGGGAGTGAGGGTTGGTGGGAGAGGGGAGGCTGGTCGTTGGGTAGGAAGCGTTGCTGGTCCAGCGGCCTGACCTTCCAGGGCCACCGCGGGGGTGCGGGAGAGGCTGGGAGCGCGGGCACCAGACGGGCCCTTCCCTGCCTCCCTGCCCATTCTCCCTGTGCCCTGCGCTCCAAGGTCAAGCCCCGGGCCCTTGCTGCTCCCGGTTCCGTGACCGCTGGACGCCCTCCGCCGTCCTGCGCTATCCCAGCAGATGTCGGGAGCGATCTTCGCGCCCCCGGAGGGTCCAGGCGTCCTGGACACTGCGAGCGGACACCCGCTCGTGTGCCCGCTGTGCCACGCGCAGTACGAGCGCCCGTGCCTGCTGGACTGCTTCCACTACTTCTGCGCTGGCTGCCTGCGCGGCCGCCTCGCCGACGGCCGCCTCGCCTGCCCGCTGTGCCAGTGAGTGCCCCGAGCTCCCACACACCCCTCCCCAGGAGGGGAGGCTGGCTCGGCCGGCGGGGCCCTGGGCGCACGGTGGGCAAGGCTCTGACTCCCAGCAGAGACCCGGGCCTGGGCGCGGGGTGCGCAAGGCTCTGACTCCGAGCAGAGACCCGGGCCCTGGGCGCACGGTGGGCAAGGCTCTGACTCCCAGCAGAGACCCGGGCCCTGGGCGCACGGTGGGCAAGGCTCTGACTCCCAGCAGAGACCCGGGCCCTGGGCGCGGGGTGCGCACGGCTCTGACTCCCAGCAGAGACCCGGGCTCTGGGCGCGGGGTGCGCATGGCTCTGACTCCCAGCAGAGACCCGGGCTCCGGGCGCGGGGTGCGCAAGGCTCTGACTCCCAGCAGAGACCCGGGCCCTGGGCGCGGGGTGCGCACGGCTCTGACTCCCAGCAGAGACCCGGGTCCTGGGCGCACGGTGGGCACGGCTCTGACTCCCAGCAGAGACCCGGGCCCTGGGCGCGGGGTGGGCAAGGCTCTGACTCCCAGCAGAGACCCGGGCTCTGGGCGCGGGGTGCGCAAGGCTCTGACTCCCAGAAGAGACTGGGAAAGGCCTCACGCAGGCCGAACCTCTCCGCGGGAGAATCACGGCTCCCGCCCATTCTGCAGGTCAGATTCACGGAGGCCAGGGGTTCCTGGCCCAGGGCTCCCACAGAAAGTCAGGGGGCAAGGGAGGGGTAGAACGCATGTCATGTCAGGACTTAATGCTGCTAGAGTACCCTGTCTCAGCACAGCGTCAAGACTCCCAGTAATTCACTTGGGGTCCCTGAAATCTTAGGTCAACCTAACCAGGTGATGCTGGCTCAAGTTCTTAGGGTGTGGCTGTAAATGTCCCTGAAATCTTAGGTCAACCTAACCAGGTGATGCTGGCTCAGGTTCCCAGGGTGTGGCTGTAAATGTCCCCAATGTAATGAGAGGGGCTGGAGGGCAGGCTTCTGCCTTGTCACCCCAGTTCCACAGCCCCCTGATCTCCCAGGATTTGCCCAGGACTGGGTCAGAGTGAGCAATGGCTGAGATATTTATAGCAGACGCCAGCCTGCCGCACCCCACCTCCCACCTTATTTTTAGTTCCAGACTGGAAGGTGGCGGTGGGAACCCGTAGGGAACCGGGGGGAAGGGGCATCTTGATCTTGGCTGCAGCTTCTCCTCAGACACCAGACGGTGGTGAAAGGCCCCAGCGGGCTCCCTCCGGCGGACCGGCTGCTGCAGTTCCTCGTGGACAACTCCAGGGACGGCCTGGAGGTGGTGTGCTGCGCCAACTGTGACCTGGAGTGCAGCGAGCAGGCAGGAGCACCTGGGGGGAGGCCAGGGTGCCGATATTGGCAGTGTAGCCAACATGTCCTCAGAGGATTACCATCAGGGGCTCCTCCAACGTCTCCCTAAGTCACCCTGGATCCCAAGTGTGGACCCCGTTTCACAGGTGGGGAGATTAAGGTTCAGAATGAGTGACTTGAGTGTCAGACAGTGGCATAGGTCAAAGCCAGTCAGTGTGGGAGGAGCTTACTTGTCCCCAACTCAGAGTGGAGTTGAACCTGGCATAGGAAGCAAGGTTCAGTGCCCAGGGCTGGGCCAGCCCCTGAGGCTCACTGCGACCTGGGCAGCGGGGGGCAGCTTCCCACAGCCCCAAGGGAAGTGAGGACAGTGTGCTATTGGGGAAGAGGGACCCTGCCCCTAAGTCTTAGGAAAAAAATGAATAAATAAACCAAGGAGCTGCGGCAGGCTTCAGGCCAGGCTCTGAAGGGCACATGAGACTGCCCTGTGGAGGCTGGATGGGTAGGTCTGATTCCGGGAGGATGGCCCTACAGGAGCTGGGAGGGGGCTGCAGGGCAAGTGCTAGGACATGTGTGACCCAGTAGCACAGAGAGGACCAGCCAGAGAGCAGGGGAGGAAATGGCCTTGAATGCCAAGGAGAACACTTTTGTTTCGGTCAGTGCCATGGCTGCAGCCCATGCCGGGCACTGTCAGCCCTGGGTTTGGCCTGGGGAGGGGAACCTCACTCCCTTTCCCCTCCCAGCCAAACTTGGCCTCCAAGGCAGGGCTCGAAATGTTTACACACACACACACACAATTTTTGTTGTAGGTAAAACGTTTTGCAAATGTGGTTTCTGCCCTCCCCACCCCCCAACTCCATGTAACCGCCTCTTCGAGGGTTCTCATCTGTAAAGTGGGTGTATTAGAGCGTTGTCGGGGTTACACCAAAGGGCTGCACTGGGAGGAGCGCCTGCCCCAGGCGGGGCCTGGCACGCTCGGTGACGCGCAGGGACTGCCGTCCGCCTGGGCGGTGGTCTGGCTCAGGCTCCCGGCCGGTGGGCGGGCTGAGACTGAGCTGGGCCCGCAGGACGCTGAGACCACGTACTTCTGCAACACGTGCGGGCAGCCGCTGTGCGCGCGCTGCCGCGACGAGACGCACCGGGCACGCATGTTCGCGCGCCACGACATCGTGGCCCTGGGCCAGCGCAGCCGCGACGTGCTCCAAAAGTGCAGTGAGTGCGGCGTGGGAGGGGACGCGGCGAGAGAGGGCACAGGGCGGGCACTGCCCCGCCCTCACCGCCGGCCGTTCCGCAGCGCTGCACGCCGAGCCCTACATCATGTTCTCCACCGATAAGAAGTCGCTGCTGTGCATTCGCTGCTTCCGGGACATGCAGGGGTGGGTAGAGGGAGCGGGAGGCGAGGGCACCGGGAGGAGCGGGGCTCTGAGCCGGGCTCACCCGCGGCGTCCCCGCAGGGAGAGCCGAGCCCACTGCGTGGACCTGGAGTCGGCCTACGTGCAGGGCTGTGAGCGGCTGGAGCAGGCGGTGCTGGTGAGCGCGGGGTGCCCTGTGCGCTGGCCGGACCCGGCTGGGGACGCGCGCGCGCACGAGGCTGAGCCGTCTGTCCCCAGGCCGTGAAGGCCCTACAGACGGCCACGCGGGAGGCCATCGCGCTGCTGCAAGCAATGGTGGAGGAGGTGCGGCGCAGCGCGGCGGAGGAGGAGGCCGCCATCCACTCCCTGTTCGGCAGCATGCAGGTGCGGGGTAGGGAGGACCGACAGCCACTGGTTGAGCATCCTCATCAGCCATGACCCCGGTGCCCACGACATCGGGCGACCCCCGGAGCTTTTGTGGAGTTCCCAGGGTAGCAGGGCAGCAGGCATTGAGCTGCTCTCCAGGAGTTCATACAGCTGCCAGGACAGCTGGTGGGGGATGGTCAGGGAGAGTTTCCCCCAGCAGGTGCCATTTAAGGTGAGGGCCCTGGGGCTCTCAGGCAGTGGGATGCCACCGGAGGGCCTCTGGCTCAGTGGTGGGGCTGGCAGGTTGGAGAGGGCCAGCCTGGAGTGTGTGGCTCCGGCCCAGGGGGTGGAGAGTGCTGGGAGGTGGCAGGGCTGGTATGCCCAGCCAGCAGCAGCCTGTCCCTCCCAGGACAAACTGGCAGAAAGAAAAGAGTTGCTGCTGCAGGCGGTGCAGAGGTGAGTGGTCTGGGGTCTCCCCGCTGCCCCTTGGCCTCCATACACCTGGCTCACAGCCCGGCCTGGGCAGGCCTTGCCCCGCCCTGGGGAGCGAAACATCCAGGTATCCGCCCAGTGAAGAGGGCAGGTGGTGCAGGGCAGAGGGAGGGTGGCACAAAGCTGGTGGGGTGCTGGCCCCTTGTGAGTAGGGAGCCCTCCCCTTGAAGATGAGGCTGCCTGCCCCTCCCCCAGCCAGTATGAAGAGAAGGACAAGGCCTTCAAGGAGCAGCTCTCCCACTTGGCCACTCTGCTGCCCACCCTGCAGGTAAAGGGATCTGGGGGTGCGGGGCTGGGCACCCCTGCACAGAGGCCCCCTCCAAGGCCAGGACTGAGCAGTGTCTCCCCTGCAGGTTCATCTGGTCATCTGCTCCTCCTTCCTCAGCCTGGCCAACAAGGCTGAGTTCCTGGACCTGGGCTACGTGAGTCCACCTCCCCCTGCTCCTGTGGCATCTCCCCTCCCCCACTGGGAGCCCACCCAGCGCATGCGCACCGGAGACTGCCATGTCAGGGTTTGTCAGCCTGTCAGCTGGAGGCTGGACCAGGGGTTCTCTGAGCTTACCTTCTCCCACGCACCATTATCTACATGCGGGTTAGCCACTTTTACTTATTTTTAAAATGTTTTTATTGATTTTTTAGAGAGAGAGGAAGGGGGAGAGAGAGAAACATCAATGTGAGAGAGATACATTGATTGGCTACCTCCTGCATGCCCCCTGCTGGGGATCAAGTCCACAACCGGGGCATGTGCCCTGACCGGAATTGGGACCCTCAGTCCATGGGAGGAGGTGCAATCCACGGGAGGAGGTGCAATCCACAAGGCCACACCCACCGGGCACCAGTTAGCCCTCTTTAAAGGGAGAGCAAAGCCTGGAAGGGAGCATAAGCCACGACTCCCCCAAGTGCAGTGTCTACAGGAGTCCTTTCCTGTGGGTTTTGGGGCAGGGTGATGAGTGGGTTCCCAGCCAGGCTCAGGGAAGAGTTGGAAATGCCAAGGACAGACTTGCCCTTGAGGCCTCCCCATGGCTAGCATCCCACCCGCTAAACACGCAGCGTGAGCAGCGCCTCCCCACCCCCCACCTCGCAGGAGCTGATGGAGAGGCTGCAGAGCATCGCCACGCGGCCGCATCGCCTCCGGCCGGCACAGAGCAGCAAGGTGCGCGGGCCCCGGTGAGCCTGGGCCGGGCTGGGGCCGCGGGTCCTGGGGCTCACGACCTGTCTCCCCGTCCAGATCGTCAGCGACCACCGGGCGGAGTTCGCGCGCTGCCTGGAGCCGCTGCTGCTGCCGCAGGGGCCGCGCCGGGCGGCGGGTGCTGGAGGCGGCACCAGCACGTGAGCAACAAGGTCCCCATCTGGGTGCGGCGCCCCAGAGGCCCGACAGGCTGAGCGCTGCCCTTCCCAGCTCGCTGCGCCCCGTGCCTGCCTGCCGCGCCAGCGGAGAATGAGGGTGCCATCTGGGAAGCAACCTGCAGGGGCGCCCGGATCCCAAGCTGAGCCTGGTCAGGGGAGGACCGGGACTCCCCCCAGCCATATTGCAGCCTGGCTCCCGGCCGGGGTGCCTGGGCACCGAATGGATGGGGCAATTTAGGGCGGAGCCTGACACCCTGAGCCTGAGTCCCGGAAGGAGTTAGGAGCAGTGCATGGGGGCGGGGCCTGTGTGTGAGCGCTCATAGCATTTACTCAGCACTAGCCCTGACCTCCTCCTTGCAGGCTCTTCCCTACCATTGACATCACCCTGGAGGGTTTAAAAAATACCCTGTTGACGCCCTGGCCAGTTTGGCTCAGCGGTTGGAGCATCGGCCTGTGGTCCGGAGAGACCCAGGTTCGGTTCCCGCTAAGGGCACGTACCTCGGTTGCAGTTTGTCCCCGACCCTGGTTGGGTTGTGTGGGTGGCAGCCACTCGATGTCTCCCTTTCACATCGATGTTTCTCTCTCTCTCCCCCTCCCACTCTATCTGAACAACAAAAAAGGAAAAATGCCCTCGGGTGAGGGGGAAAAAGTGCCCTGTTGATGCCATTGGTCTTCATTGTGGTCTTCCACCAGTCTTCGGGAGCTCCCAGGGTGGTTCTGGGGTGCAGTCTGGGGTGAGGAGGCTGAGAGGCACTGGGAAGCTGGGGGAGGGGAAGGCCGCCCCACCCCCACACCCCATCTGCTTCCACACTGGTTTTGTCCCCAGGTTAGCAGGGGTCCCAGGCCCCAAGGTGCTGGTGGTGCCCAGCTGCCCTTCCCCAGTAGGGAAGATGTTGGGGTCACCGGTCCAAAGGCCCACGCTGCATCGGTCCATCAGCACCAAGGTGCTGCTGGCAGAGGGCGAGGACACGCCCTTCGTGGAGCACTGCCGCCGCTATGAGGACTCCTACCGGGTGAGGGGGCCGCGGGGCCCTGCGGGCTGCGGAGGGCCTCGCCCCTTTCGCACCAAGGCCCGGTGGCCACGTCTAGTCCTGGACACCCTGGCCAGCGCTGCCCTGAGGCTCTGCCAGGGACATGCGCGGGAACCACAGGCCTGGTCTCTCGCACAGGTCCTGCAGGCGGAGATGCAGAGCCTGAAGGACCAGGTCCAGGAGCTGCACCGGGACCTAACCAAACACCACTCGCTCATCAAGGCTGAGATCATGGGAGACATTCTGCACAAGTCCCAGCAGGTGGACGCACAGATCAACTCGGAGTATGCTTCCGTGGAGGGCATGAGAGCAGTCTTCCAGGAGGTAGCCCCTTCCAAGGACCTAACTCCCCTACAGCCCACCTGTCAGCATACACATGGCTACCCCAACACGGGAAGGGAAGAAAGAGGACATTGGCGGTGCCCCATGAGACCCGGTGTGGCAGGCTCTGGAACCTGGGCCTTTGCCGCCTGGAACCACACGAACTGGCTGGGGTGCCACATGGCTCCAAGTAGCTAGAGGATAAAAATGCCACCAATAGAAATTCCAACTCACCCCACATTCGGTGTCCAACTGACTTTCTCTTTCAGATGTGGGCGGAATCCTACCAGCGGGTGGCCAACGAGCAGGAGATTTATGAAGGTCTCAGGCAGCCATGCTGGGTGCACACCTGTCCTGGAGCTAACCCACGTGCCAGTAGGGGCAGGAAGGCAGTACCACTAACCAGACACAAACATCCCCATGCTCTTCCCCTTTGCCCTTGACTTTGCCTCAGCTGCTAACTGGCCCCAAAACGATGCATCTGAGGTCACGATTCAGTGAGTAGAATGCCCTCACATGTCTTACCTCACTTTTTAATCAAAGAGATACCTATGGAAGTGGTTGGGATATTTCTATGATGTGAGGCTGGAGAATAAGAATCTAAAACCAATAAGACCCAACGCTCTGGCCTTGGCCCCCACAGCCCAGCTCTATGACCTTCTCCAGCTGAAGCAGGAGAATGCCTACCTGACCACCATCACCAAGCAGATCACACCCTACATCCGCTCAATCGCCAAGGTGAAGGAGCGGCTGGAGCCCAGGTGAGACCAGGGGGTGTCCCCAGGGGAGCCAAGACACTTCAGAATGGGCGTGGAAAGCCGCTGCACACTGGCAATAGCCCCTTTCAGAAGTCAGTGGGCCAAGTCATGAGGGTGTAATTGGGGCACCTGGGTGAACCAGGTGCTGGACATGTGCAAAGACACAGAATGAGGGGCTACTCTGAGCTTCTGCTCCTAGGCCCACAGTCGCCCACCTCTAGCCCTCAGGAGTTGGTCAAAGCAGAAGACACTTCTTGGGGGTGTCATGGAGGTCTTCAGCCAAACCAGGCAGCAGAACATGGAGGAGAGGGCAGAACTTCCTCTGTGCATGGTCAAATCTAGATAAGAACTTGCACCACGCTCTCAGCACCATACGTGGGCTTTAAAAGGTGTTACAGTTGCAGAGGGATCTTGGTAGCAGGTCCTCAATGTGCCCATCTCTTAAGTCACTCAGGCCCAACATAGGCCGGTTGTTCTACATCTGGTGCACAGAGGTCAGCTTGGGCTCTCCCTCCGTCACCCTCCAGGGGACTCCATTTGCCTCATTCCTGTCCGATCTCCTGTTTCCTATATCCCATTTGCCCGTTTCATGCTTAGATGGAGCCCATACCCAGTGGCTCCTTGAAAAAGGGGGCACAGAAGGTATATGTTTTGGACAGCACAAGTCTAAAATGTCTAGTTTGCCTTCACACTTGACGGATAGTTTTGCTGGGTATCGAATTCTAGATTGAAATTCTAGACTGGAGAGGACTCTCCCTTGAAGGCATTACTCTGTTGTCCTCTAACTTTCAAGGCTGTCTTTGAGAATTTTGAAGGCATTCTGATTCCTAATCCTTGTAATAATGTGACCTACTGATTCTCCTTAGGAGCTGTGGAACCTTCTCTGCTTCCAAGGTTCTGAAATTTCACATTGATGAGGGCCGATTCCCATCCACTAGGTTGAGTACTGATGAGTTCTTTCAACCTGGAAATTCATGTCCTTCAGTTTGGGCGTATTTCCTTTTGGACTTGTTAATTGATTTCTCCACGTTTTCTTTCTGGAATTCTCACTCTCGGATATCAGCCCTCTGATCTACCTTCCCTTTTTGGTACCATTTTCCATTTCTTTTTGCTGTACTTTCTGGAGATTTCCTCACTTATCTTCCAACTGGTCATTTAGTTCTTCATTTCTGAAAAAAAAAAAAATTCCTAGAGCTCTTACCTGACTATTCTTTTTTTTTTTTATCCTCACTGGAGGACATTTTTGCATTTATCTTCAGATAGAGCAGGAGGGAGAGAAACATCGATGTGAGAGAGAGACATATTAAGTGGCTGTCACCCACACAACCCCAACCGGGGCCGGGTACAAACTGCAACCGAGGTACGTGCCCTTAGTGGGAACTGAACCCGGGACCCTCTGGTTCACAGGCTGACGCTCTAACGCTGAGCCAAACCAGCCAGGGCCTGACTGTTCATTTTACACAGCATTCTGTTGTTTCATAGACACGGTCTCTTACCTCTCTGAGGCCGATAGGTATGGGTTTACTTTTTGTTTTGTTGTTTGTTAAGTTTCCTCCAAGTTACCTGTTGTTTGTTTGGGTTTCTCTCTTCCATGTTAAAGTCTTTTCTCAGAGGTCAGGACATCTTTGAGGGTCTGCTCATGTCAGGATGGGGGGCAGACCAGAAGCTCTGAGCACACGGGTGGTGCTTCACTCTGGGGCTCCGGGTGGCCAGGGTTTTGTGTTGCTTTGTTTTCTTGAAGGCACCAAGGTCAGTTTTAGGTCTCTTCCCAGTTCCTTCCTGGAAGGTCACTGTCTGGAGCTCCTGTGTTCACCCTGGTCTCTGTCGTTCCCATCTGAGGGCTGTACCTTCTCAGAGACTAATCCTTCAGACGCCTGTGGGCGGCTGCTTGGTGTGGGGATCTTGGCCATCACCGTCCACCCTGTTGCTGCCCATTCTGGGGCCCCCTGAGCAGTCTGTAGTGTGAAAGGTGGGGCCTCAGCGTGGCCTGCTGTGCACTCTGAATGCAGGTGTCTCAAGTCCACTCAGTTAGTTCCCACGGTCTGCATGCTCTCCAGCTTCCAAAGCCGTGGTGGTACCCGTTCCTGCTCTCAACCTGGACACTTTCTCTTTCTCCCTCTTGTTGTTTTGGTCCCTTTATGAGAGTTGTAGTGAGTTTGGAGAGGAAGGAAAATCAGAGTGTACGTGTGCAATCTCCGTGCTAGTCCAGAACCACCAAGTCACCTGGTGACGATTTGAGGTTAAACTCATCGTACCTTTTGTACCATTGTGATCGAATCCCTGCCCACCCAGGACGAGCTGCAGTGTTTCCTCCTAAGCTGACATTCAAAGTAGTTAGTTTATTCCAGATACTGTGTGATTCCATCGATAAAACCTCAGAACCAGGCAGAACCAGCCTCTACCGTGGACAGTTGAGATGGCGACTCTTCTGGGGCGGGAAGCGGGGGTATCTGGGTGGAGGTGATGTTCTGGGTGCTGTCTACCCAGCTTGTTCACACTGTGAGTGTGCGCCAAGCCACACTGTGGCGTTCGCACACTTTCCCTTCTGGTGCGCTGCGTCCGTGCACACTGGTTCTCGGGAGCCGCTCCTGCCTGCCAGCAGAGGGCCACTCGTGGGCAGAGCGGCTGCCAGGAGGTAGTGTCTCAGGGCAGGACAGCAAAGGGGAGGGAACTCAGGCTGCAGCCAAGCTCCTAAAGGTTTGGGGTGAGGAGGGAAGCTGTCACACAGCCAGCGCCGTTTTTGTAATTCTCACCCGAGGATATTTTTCTATTTATTGTCAGATAGAGTGGGAGGGGGAGAGAGAGAGAAACATCGATGAGAGAGACACATCGACTGGTTGCCTCCCGCACAACCCCGACCAGGGCCAGGGACTGAACCACAACCAAGGTACGTGCCCTTGTCCGGAATCAAACCTGAGACTCTTTGGTCCCCAGGCTGAGGCTCTAACTGCTGAGCCAGACCAGCCCGGGCACGAGTGATCTTTCTAAAGCCTATGCTTCCCGCCCGGCCGGCGCGGCTCAGTGGCTGAGTGTCAACCCTGCACCAAGAGGTCACTGGTTTGATTGCTGGTCGGGGCACATGCCCGGGGCATGGGCTCGATCCCCAGCAGAGGGCGTGCAGGAGACAGCCAATAGATGTTTCTCTCTCATCAACCTTTCTATCTCTCTCTCCAAAAAATCAATAAAAATGTATTTAAAAATAAATAAACAAAGCCTGTAGTTCCCATCACACCGGGCCTGACAGTCCACCTCTGCCCGCATCGGCCCCTCCCCACACGCCAGCCACATGACCTTTCAGTTCCCCAAAGACCTAGACCGGCTTGCGCCTCCCGCCCCTGCCTGGAGTCTTCTGGCTGCGGACAGAGTCACGGATGCTCGCCGTCGGGTCGGCTTGAGTGTCCACAGAGACTGTCAAGCCCGCGATTTGAAGCCGGCCTATGTCCACTGCCCCTCCCCTCCAGCTGCCCCTTCCCCCACCTGGCATCTCCCTGACCGGAACGGGGCCCCATGAGCAGGGCCACCCGCTCCCACAGCCCTGCCCGCAGAGATACTTGAGGACCAAAGCCCCAGGCTTGGAGTGGTCACTCGAGTTTGGTTTTTGTGCAAAGAGCTGGCTCTGTGCCTTCAGGTTCCCGGTCTGCATCCTCCACACAGGTTCCAGGCACCCGTGGACGAAGAGTCAGAGCAGCCACGGGACACGTGTGAGGGCAGCACGGACGACGAGGCCCAGGCCAGGTAAAGGTGCTTCCACCCTGGGCGGGCAGACGGCTCATCCCAGAGACGAAGACAGACCCTGGGTTTTCCTCCCCCCTCGGTCCCCTCCCTCTATGGCCTTAGCGGGTAAAGCACGAGTCGGAGAGGTTTGTAGTCTGGACGGTGACTCCAGTGACTCCTAGATGACAGATGTGACTTTGATAGACGTGGCCCACATTTTCTCACCGTCCATGCGTGGTGGCTGCCTGCACCCCGACCCCACCGAGAGCTGCCAGCACTCACTGCAGGCAGCTCAAATTCACCCCAGTGAGCACCTCTGCCGAGAGCACTGAGCCAGGGTTTGCAAATACTGCCAGAGGGACAACACCGGCACAGCGGGGCTCCCGGTGAAATGTGCTGGGCAGGGGCAGAGAGTGGGGCTGCAGATCAGAGCTGTAGCCCTGGCTGGTTTGGCTCAGTGGTTGGAGCGTCAGCCTGCGGACCAGAGAGTCCCGGGTTCGGTTCCTGGTGGGGCACATACCAAAAAAAACCCAAAAAAACCAATAGAGCGGTTAGACCCAGAGGTCTGCTGCTGTGCTTGGTGACAAGGCATGCCCCCTCCCCGGCCCCGCCAGACACCAGGCTTAGCTCTGGGGCTCCAGGGCAGTGTCAGCTCTATGCTCCTGCTGAGATGCCGGAACTGATATTTGGACAACAGTCATCAGAAGTGACATAGTCCTTTAGGAGGCCCTCTGGTTCTGGCTCTGATGGCGTGGTCGCCCGGTGCCTTCCGGAAAGGCCTCCTGTTCCAAAGGCCTGGGCCCGAGTGGGTTTCAGTGCTGGGCACAGGGACACGGGGTAGCGAGTGTCCCAGACTACAGCTCACGTTCAGGTGTTCCTTTAGGAGTGACCCTGGGTCACGGACAAGAGAGAGAAGACCTCAGAGCCGAGAGGAAACAGCCGGACCCTGAGCAGCCTCACGGAAGAGCCTCCACTGAGATCCTCACAGACCCAAACTGAAAAACGGGGGTGACGTCTCCCCACGGAGGGAGCACCCCACTTAGCCACTGGGCCTGTCACCGCAAGCCCGGGGGCCTACAAAAAGGTCCTTCCCATCCCGATATTTGTAAAGGGTCGGAGGTGGTTGCTTCTCAGCAGTAGAACCAAGAAACTCCCACCGTTCCTGGTGCCGGATTCTCTGGCCTGGGCCACACTTCGCTTTTCCTGTTTACACAGCACTAAGTCTTGCTTCTCATCAGGACGCCAGGGGACGCGTCCCAGTCCACGGGGATGTTAAACAGGGGAGCACCCAGCCTCAAGCCCCTCACTGGTCCAGCTTCTCCCCGGTGCCTGTGCACGGCCCCGTGCCAGGGGTACCTGCGGGCCTGTGCGGACGTGCTCTGAACCTAGGTAATAAGTCTCCGTCCTCGAAGGAATCCAGTCTCTCCTGAGTCGCAGCCCCACTGTTGACGGGCGCCACTGGAGGGTTCCACCCAGTAACCTGAGCACTGCGCAGCAAAGGGAGAAAACCCATGCCCCGGCGTGTCTCCCTCCTGGCAAGGGCTGGGCTCCCAGCAGCACCGTGCCCCGCAGGATGTCCCCATCACAACCCTCCGCCCCCTTTCCGGGCTGCCAGCCTGGCCCTGTGCTTACCTTCTGTTGGTTCTCAAAGCAGATACCGCAGCGACTTTTCTCCAGCAGCTTCCCAGCTACACAGAGCCCTTTCTCCAAGTGCAATGTTATGCTTTTTTTTTTTAATCCTCACCTGAGGACATTTTTGCATTCATCTTCAGATACAGCGGAAGACACAGAGAGAAACATTGATGTGAGAGAGACACATCTACTGGTTGCCATCCACACGCCCCCAACCAGGGCGGGGACAAATTGTCATCGAGGTACGTGCCCTTAGCAAGAACCAAACCCGGGCCTCTCTGGTTTGCGGACCAACGCTCTAAGCGCTGAGCCAAACTGGCCAGGGCATGTTATGCTTTTTAAAAAGGAAAATTAACCTACGTGACCTCACATTTAAAATGATGCCGGGGAGTCACATTTTACGCAAATATCCACCTTGATTCAGTGGTTCGAGCAGCAAATGGCTTCTCTGCGCTGGGCTGGCTCACATGTCAATCCGTTAACGTCACATGTGGACACCCACACCCCCGGAGCTGCCGTTTCGTCTCGGGGCACTGCCGTCCTCGCGCGTGGGAGCCCGCAGGGCAGGGCTCAGGTGGGAATTCCGCGCTCAGGCTGCAGGGCCTCCCAGCTCAGCCGCGGGCGACATGACCTGCGAGTTTCCACTGCCCACACAATCACACTGTGGTTCAGAGTGAAATCAAGTATAGTTTTATTTCAGATTTGGAAAGAATATCAGTATCTGGGAAAGAAAATCCAGTTTAAAGTACTTAAATAAACATTTCTGCATGTAAAAAGAAGAGTAGAATAATTACTCCATGAAGTTACTCTCCTAGCCACGGGCGGCTTCCCGACAGCAGGCGCCTCTGCGGCCGGCCTCCCGGGCCAGGACAAGGTACCAGCACTCACAGCAGGGCAGAGCGCGTGCCCACCACTCGGGTAATGCCCAGGTCGCCTACCCTTGCCAAGTCACTACAGAAGCAAGATCGGTGGGAGATGGCAGCTATCTAAGGCAGTAAGAAAGTGCAGAGAAGGGACAGGGTTACTGTACCTGTGACGAGGGACTGCTACCAAAATGAGCTGTGGCCGAGACCTCACCGAGCCTCGTCTAGTAATACGACGCGCTCGCTGAGGACTGGTTCCTGTCACGTTATCACCCAGAGCGCTGCGTGGGCGGGAGGGACTGATCAAGGTTACTTTTCGGCCCCAGAAGCAGCTCACACCAAGGCGGGCTACGGGGCTCGCTGCCTTTCGCCGTCTGCCGGGCTCGCCCCTCCTGCGAATCCCTGCGCGTGTGCCCCTGGCGTGGCTTCGGACCAGCTTTGTTCTGTGCTGCGCCTGCGTTCCCTTTAAGAGCCTGCACTTTAAAGCCTGTCCTGGGAAGAGAAACCTCCTGACAGTCTCTAACTGGAGGGAACTGGAGACGTGGCCTCTACCCAGAAAGCCTTGGGGAACACCCAGGAAGCCGGTCCTGTTAACCGGATTCTCTGGCCTGGATGCATCACGGCTAAATTCATATGGTTAAGAACAATCTGAAGATCTCATACGAGATGAAAGTCAATCACTCGCCAAACCCTGTCCCTCAATAGTTCATCTCTCATCCCTAAGCAGCTGCGGACTTCTGGGATTACGAACGCGGTGTGAACGCGCTCACCGCCCCCCACCCCTGCTCTGGGGAGCCGAGCAGACCGTCCAGCCCAAACACAAAGCCTGCCTCCCAAGCTCCTGGCCGGCTGGCAGATGGAGGGAGACAGCATCCCACCCAGCACCTCACACTTCCCACTCACAGGGCCCTCATGCGCTGCTCTCCAGCTATTAAAAAGGCCAATTCGTGACCCCGGGAAGTGTCCTTAAAGCTGGGCCCGAGCCTGCTCAATGCAGCAGTTTCCCTCCAAGAGCTGGGGTGGCAGCCGGCCCCCCTCTATTCTGCAGTCCTACTAAGTGGAGCTGACTTTGCTAAGTGTGGTCTGGGGAACACGTTTAGAGCCAGTCCAACCTGGATTCGCAGTCAGGGCGTGCTGACACCCCTCCCGGGAGGGCTCCCGCCCTGGCCCTGGCCAGGCGGACTGCGTGGCCCTCCTGAGGGCCGCCGCTGGGGTCTCCCTGGTGCTCACACCAGCGATCAACGATCCCGCACACCTCTTTGGTATATATAACAACAAAAAGATTGATTAGGCCATGAAAGCTAGAAATTAATACTATTTTGAGTTGGTAAAATGCTCTTGTGAACACACATCTCCGGCGTCTGGGACAGTGAACCAGTCCGTTTTTGTGTTCCTCTCACACAGTATGGATCCCGTTAATGTCCTCTCTCATCTAAGTATTAAAAACGTTTGACGTCGTCCTTCTAAGTCTTCACAACACCCCTGTGAGGTAGGTGGTACTGACCCCATTCTACAGATGGGGAGGTCTAGGCACGGAAAGGTAGGTGGCTCCTCGGAAGCCGCGTGGCTGGCGTGGGTGGGGCAGGCTGCGCTCCGCCGGGCTCGCCGCCTTCAGTCTGTGCCCCAGCGCCACCGCAGGGCCGCGCAGAAGGACCCCGCACTGGGACCACGGCCCTGTCTGGTCCGGGATTAAACAAGCGTCTCTACAGTTTACACGTTTGACTCATCAAGCCATACACTCTCCCTGAACTTGAAACACAAAAATACGACTAAATCTCAGCTGGGATTATTTGCTTGATTGAAGACTTGTGTCGCCTTGAATTCTGTACTTGTGCATGCTCTCGAACCCTTGGAAGACAGTTTGAGATGGCCTTAGGGATGATGACATTTCGGGAACGGAACACAGGACTCAATAGTTAATAGATTTAAATCGAAACACAAAACTGTACGCTCTGGTAGAATAAGAACGAAACCCCAAGTCAGTGGAGAGCGGGGTCTCTGTGTTTCACAACGCCTCGCACAGAGCAGGCATTCAGTGAGCATTTCTCCCAGAAAGGAAAGATGACACCCTCTGGCCTGCCTGTCACTGAAAACAGCCCCCACTGGGGAGAAGGGCAGGAGCCCCGGGAAGCCACTGGGGTCCCTGGTAGCACAAAGCCGCTCCGCCCAGTCGTCTGGGTGTCGATGCTTCCTTTCTGCCAAATACAAGTTGGGGCTATGAACAAGGAGCCCCCTTCGAATTTACACCGCGTCCCGGAAAATGCAGACGTGTAAATGCGGTTCCGTACAGGGAGAGCCCAAGGGGCGTGTCTGTGAAACCAGCGGGGGCTCAGCACTGAGGGCACAGGAGGTGGAAGCCGGCAGCGCGCAGGTTTCTTAAAGGAAGGGTTTCCGATGTACTTCCACCGCCGGGAGGCGCTGGTGCCCGCGGGCCCGGCGGCCTGCGGAACAGCCTCACTGGGAGGGACGAGTCCACGCCCTCGTCCAGGGAGGGGACGCGGAGGCTGGCAGGACGGCGGCCTGGCGCCCCGAGCTGAGCGCACTGACGGTGCTGGTGTCTGCTCCTTGCCCATCTGTAATCCGCGTCCGATCCTGGTTCCGCCCGGAACAGACTGCACCGGGAAGGTGGGGGTGGGGTCCTTTGGTCCTGTGGCCTTCCGACCATCTGGTCTTGAGTGACAGTCCCGAAGAGCACGATGACATATAAAACGATTAAGAAAATCCGTTCTGCGGTGACCGACCAGAGGCCGTTCTGTCCCGGGCAGCGCGGAGCGGGTGACCCCGCGGCTCCGCGGCCCCCGGGGGTCATAGCTCCACCTTGACCCCTTTTATAAAAGGCAGGCCTGTGGGCACCCGCTTCTTATACTCCAGGTACTCCTCTCCGAAAAAGTGGATCAGGGAGACCTCCTCCTCTTCTGTCCGGTCGCGGAAGAATCGCCACACGGTCAGGGCGTAGCCAACACCACAGACGGGGTTGCACAGCATCACCTGACAGGGAACACGAGGTGGACCAGGTCAGAGGGCGGCACTGGGGAGTCCGTGGCATCTGCTTCTCTCAGACCCACAGAGGATTTCCTGCCGGGCCCGGGAGACTCAAAATACAACACATGATTAGGGTCTCAGCGTCATGGGCAGGGTGCCCTTAGGGGACACCACACCAGGACGTCCACTAGACCTCAACACTCAGCACGGGCTTTCTTTCATGTACATTCGCACACTTTCTGTGTTGTCCTTCCTACCCGAAGGCCAGCTAACCACGGAGAGGAAAGAGCAACCTCTTGGGTTTCAACCCTGGGGCGGGGTGAGAGCAACTCTTCCTCCGGCCTCCACCAGTGAACCCCCATTCATTCAGTGCACAGAGCTCTCTGCGGTGCTCAGCCCGCACCTTCCTGCCTGGCCCTCCGCAGCCGAACCTGCTCCCTGGACCCTGGGGCCAGAGCCTGACACCCTGCCCCCTGACTGAGCACCTCATCCAGCCACTCCCCTAATCTCCAAGGTCTGCCTGCCCCCCTGGACCTCGGCAGGAGCACAGCACCTGAGCCCACTTCTTCCGGCGCCCGCCCCACGCCAGCCGGATCCCCTTGGGCTGCCTCTTACCTCCGTACTCACGTGGTTTTCCCACTTTTGACAACGCCTTGCCCACTGACCCATCGCCAAAGAGTCCTTCCAGGCCAGAGCTCACCTGGCTCTCGGGGAACTTCCTGTGCTGCTGGGGAACCCACTGAGCCCCCCTCCCCACTCTGACTGACCCTCCGGGACGCGTGTCTTCCCCAAGTGGGTGACCCTTCCCGGAGAGAACCAGGCACATGCCCTCAACTTATCCTCACTGTTTACCTACAAGCACTTCTGCGTTCCCAGTGCACGCTCAGCCCTTGACAACCAATGAGCCAGTCAAGCCCACAGCTAACCTGAGGTGTCCTCACATAACTCGTGAGGACGGAGGGGGGGGGGGGCAACCAGTCAGCATTAAAACCAGGACTGGCCCGGTCAGCGACCCCAGAGCCTGCAGGCAAGCGGCCTTGCGGTGTGCTACAGTGGGGTTTCCCAATCGCAGGCCGTGACCTGTTCCCGAGACATGCGAGCAGTCTGGGCGTCAGAAACACGTTACAGATGACAACGCGGTAGAAAACAGTGTTTTGCACACTGTAAGGGCGAGTGTTGTCCCGGGAAAGAGTTGCTCCGTTTCCACACCTGTGCTGGGTCACAGTGTAAAATGATCTATGATCGAAAAAGTATGAAAAACTCTTTGGTCCTTAGGTCTCCAGCTAGCATTTAAGGCAAATT
Source organism: Molossus molossus (assembly GCF_014108415.1). Taxonomy (NCBI): domain Eukaryota; kingdom Metazoa; phylum Chordata; class Mammalia; order Chiroptera; family Molossidae; genus Molossus; species Molossus molossus. The sequence continues at coordinate 101,599,240 of NW_023425347.1, read as the reverse complement.
ACATAATTCAACTATGACTGGTTTGTTCCCAGGGAATGCACTTGTTAATGCAGGAGTCTTACGTTTCAGAAATGCAAGTTTTAGAACAAATGCTACCTGCCCCTACTGCTCCATTGGGGGTCATCAGAGTCCCCACGGACCATGCACTGCGCTAGAATGTCTGAGGGCCCAGACTGGGTTCTCCCTAAGAGATGCTGAGGTTCCTAAGTTCTATTCATGTTCTCTGGCCAAGTCCCAGGACTGTCAAGAACTAAAGCTCAATTAGCAGCCTGAGACAGAACAAAGCTCCGTAGGTCACATTAAACCTAATACAGGACCTCGGCCTCATCAAGAGCAGCTTCTAATGAAAATTAGCTAAGGTACCACTTGGGCGGCAGCTCTGTCTCTGTCCTCACCCCTCTGGGGTGCTTCAGATCCAAGTTAAAGAGGCAGAGAACGGTATGGCAGGTGGGGTAACAGCACCTAGAATTACCAAAAGCTTACAAATTAAGGATGCCCAGATTTTAAGTACATGGTAAAAAATGTTAAGGACTAAAATGATCCTTTTGACTTTTATTGAGTGATCACGTGAAGCATGACAAGGAGCAGGGGTACCTATTTAAAGAGGACCAGCAACCTTGTGAACACACTGTGAAACCCACTGAATGGCTGGTACACCTTGAACTGGCGAACTTTGTGGTGGGTGAGTTATATGTCAAATAAAACAATATTTTAAGAAAACTTAAAAGGAGACCAGTGTCCCATCTGATACTATACCTGGGTTCCGATACTCCAGTAAAACCACCCCACGTAAGAAGGGTGCCGGAACCAGGCATACACGCCACTCGTCACCAGAGTGTGGGTTTCTGATTTTTCGTTCTGCACCACGTGGTTGAAGTTGGAACCAGCTGTAAACATGGCCGCTTTCCTCAGACACTCTCCGAAGACCACCATCAGCAGGCCCGTGGCACTGAGCCAGGTGATCTGCTTCAGCTCTGCAGGGCACACGGTGACAAGTGGGAAGTGGAGACACGGGACTGTTGAGTTCCCCCTTTGGATGCTTAAAATTAATCTATTTTTCCAAAGACAGGAACAGCGGGAAACATGCTGGTGGGCGATCAGCACTTGCCATCATGTTAAAATTTAAGTGTGAGCAAAACACATCCCCCTAAGTTGTGTTGTTCGTCCGTTTAAAGCGCCAACAACCCAATTACAGCACCAGAGCAAGGAGCTGAGGGGCTCTCAGTCCATGTCCCCCTGCATACGCTTCTGTCCTTTGCTTGGGGACAAGGACGGCTAAGTGAAACAGAGAAGGACCCAGGGTCTCCTGCCTTGGCCATTTACTGAATCCTGGGATCGACATACATTTGATTTAATTTGCTGTGCAAAGTTCAACTTGAGAGTAGGTTGCTGGTGCAGAGGCTTTTGCTAATAAAATCTTCGTATGAAATTTCTCAAGTCACAGATCCAACTCTCCTCCGAATGTAACGTCAGGATTACAGCTATCAAAGGGAGGACCTTCACATCAGAGGGTGCACTACGCTATACGGGGCTTAAAACAAAAGGTCATGTCCTCGACTCACAATCCAGAAGCGGATTCACCAGCCTGTCCTCTATAAAGAGCTTAGCGAGGCTCGAGGGCTGCGGAAATCACTCGGGGAGATTAGACTGAGGGGTGCACCCACATCACTGCTCACGCCCACGTGGAAGCCACCCACCTCCCCTCCAGAGGGGAGTGCAGGGCACACTGACCTGGCCAGAAGATATTTTCAAGTGTGAACTCTATCCAAGAAGAAAGAGCAGCTACGGTGTACTCCAGACTGTGATTCAGGAGAAAGGAGTCCAAGGACAGACTTTTGGGATTGTTCACTGCTGTGACTAAGTATTCGGAATAGTGGAACAATGACAGGGAGCACATATACCTATTCAAAACAAAAAGAAACGTTAAATGTGAACTTTTCTGGGAAGAAATTAAAAGAAAAAAGAGAGAGAGAGGTAAGTTGGGATAAGGGAATAGCCATAAATCAAAGTACTGATTCGGGTCCGTGAAACTGTCCCCGAGATTCTGTGATGAAGTCGTGTTGTCACCCGTCTGACAGTGGACCTCAGGCACCCTATTAATCCCTCATGTTTGCAGAAAAGTATTTGTTGTTTGTTGTTGTTTTTTAATCCTCACCGGAGGACATTTTTGTATTTATCTTCAGATAGAGCAGGAGGGAGAAAGGGAAGAAGAGAGAGAGAGAAACATCGATGTGAGAGAGACACATTGACTGGTTGCCACCCACACAACCCCAACTGGGGCCAGGGACAAACTGCAACCGAGGTACGTGCCCTTGGTGGGAACCAAATCCAGGTCCCTCTGGTCCGTGGGCCGACACTCCAACCGCTGACCCTATCTGGCCAGGGCTGGGTTGTTTTTTTTTTTTTTAAGACTTTTTTCTCTTTTGTTTTAGTGAGACAGAGAAACAGGAACATGGATCATTGCCTCCTGCAGGCCCCCTACTGGGAATCGAGCCTGCAACCCGGCATCTGAATCAGGAATTGAATCATCAACTTTTCAGGGCACAGGATGAATCCCAACCAACTGAGCCACACGGGCCAGGGCCGAAAGTGGGGTTTTAAAGGGACTACACTTTTGCATGTTATAGGCAAACAAACATAGGTTAGGAAGGCATTATGGGCCCTTCAGCCTTTTTAAAATGACACTACACACAGTAAAACATGAACATGGGAAGTGGCAAAATAAAGTAGTAATGTATGCCGAATACAAAAATTTTAAAAACTTGAACAATTCCAGCAACAAAGAGTTACACAGCTCAGTGTTGAGAACAGGAGATGAAGCTTTCTACTTGAAGCCACTAGTTCATATCCAGGTCAGGGACTAGAAGGCTCAAGGGACTAAAATCATAGTGTAGGGAAAAACTCTACACTGGCCATGGGGGATGCCTAGATGTGACCTAACAGAAATGAGAGATGGAAGAGGCCTGTGAGGACGAGCTAGAGCCTTGCCCCTTCCCATCAGCAAGGACATCACAGCAGCTGCAGGTGAGGGCACCTGTGGGGAGGGTGCCAGGGAGACAGACCTGCTTCTGCCGGCAACAGAAACAACCAATGGGCACAATTTCTCCAAGTCTAAGATGTAGGAATCTAGGTGGAAGACAGCTACGTCATTTCCACAGAACCCTACACAGTTTTCAGCCAGGGATGATGAAACACCAGTACTAACCCTCCAATCTGCCCACCCAAGCCTCAAACCATTGTCCCCAAAGTACTTCTTACCAGCCAAAGTGAGTCCAAGAAGACTGGCTAAAACTCAGCAGCACCCCGCAGCCGAACACGAAACCCAGAAAGCAAGCTCGGATGGCTATCTAAAAGAGACTCAAAAGCAGATCAGTCACTGGGAAGTTCCCGGAGCATACACACCCTACTTCCTGGGACAAGCAGGCCCCAGGCAAGTACCGAGCCTGGGTTGAATTCCCGCGCCCACCTCTCTCCACCTGTGCGGCCTTGGGCAAGTTACTTAACCTCTCTGGACCTCGGTTTCGCCATCTACGCAATGGGGATAATAATTACCTTTTAGAATCGCCTTGAAGATCACCCATGTAAAGCACTTAAGAGCAAAGGCTACATAACTTTAGCTGTCGTTATGAATTATTGCTGCTATTATTCTTCAGGGCTGTGGGTAAACTGTGAACCTAATTTTGGAAG